>NC_080571.1:56932284-57250547 GCF_030247185.1 Malaya genurostris
CCTTCGGTAAGTGAAAGAAACAATATATAATCATAGTCAACATCCGCTGGGTGTGGCTTGATGACGATTTTAGCTTCTTGTCTATATTTCTAGATAAATCTGTCCTCTTTTCCTAAGCACATTTTTTCTCTTTGAATGATCGAGACTGAGACCACAGTATCACAGTCACTTGCAACTAAGTTATTCTTATAGAAATTTTGTCTACACTTTTTTATGACTTTTACTTGCATTTCTCGTGACCGGGTGGCAATCAGTTACTACATGCAAGCTCTGTGTTTTCCCAGAGGCATGTACCCAAGACGATGTTGATGATGATGATGATGATGATAATGATGATTCGGGGTTCTAAATATATCCAATTGTTGAGCGATCTTGGCTAACGGTTTTGTTTTTGGCTTGCCTTTGGTTTGATGATACAAACGAGGTGGAAAGAGTTATGGTTCGAGCAGTAGCGAATTTATCTAGACACTAAAAGCTAGTCCGTTTTTGCTGTTTTATGGTCATGCGGTGGGTGGAAAATTACAAACTCAAGTTTCCTTGCAGATTATCGCAAACCATCATTTGTGTAAGTTCTCTTGGAGCCTGCATTAAGGCGGAATATTATGAATCATTTGCATGGGCGTTTTTAGATCTTGTTCTTCAACCGTTTGATACGATTGGCGATGTAATTCGTTGCGCTATTCATCATTTGGTTTGCATTTCGTCCTGCTTTTATTCCGAACATTAAAATACTTTGCAGCTGCATCCTAGTAGGAAATGTCAGCGGTAAATGGTTTACAAATTTATGAAGTCGGTAATTAAATGCACTGGCGTCTACTCGGATATAGACTGAAGAGGTAATAAATTTCTCGAGACAAACACGTGGTTTGTCTATTGAAAAGCAAAATCTCTGTACAACATTTCGACGTGGTTTCAGATTGGGTAAATAGGATTACCATTTCCATATTGATCGTTGCACGTTGGATTTCTCTGTTTCATAAGTTTGACTAAATAGCATGATTGAAATAGAATTATTTTAATAGCAACGAAACCTAGATTTCAATAATGATTCAGGTACATTTTGTCGACTGCAAGGCCATGCAAACATCATTTTGATTTTTGATCACGAATAATTATAGATACTCATACTATATACATTTTATAACATTGTTGCATTAATTCCCTCCCAAATGAATGCCAAAAATGTACGGCAATATTTTTACTTTTTGATATATTATTCACGTAAATAGTACAAATCTTGTCTTCGGAACATCACATGTCTTGAGTCACCATTATTCAGTCACAATGAGATACCGCCTCTATACATCTAGTGAGTGAGTAATCCTTTCCAGATTTGTTTTACTAACCATTAAGTCATTCTGTTGACTATCATGCTACATGTCCTGCCCAATGCATTCTACCGTGTTTTAGAATCTTGCCTGTTTCCGCATATTTGTATATGTTGTTCCGATTGTAAGAGCAAATTCAGCAGCTGCAAGATTCATATGGGTGGTCTATAATGTAAATAAAACTGAAACAAACGTTTCCCCAGCAATCCGTTTTAGTTTTATTTATTCGACCAGTTCTACTGTCAAATTTAAAACTGGTATACATTGCCGTTCTATTTTTTCTATATTTGAAACACAGATAAAACACTGCTGGGGCTGCCAGTTTATTTTGTTATAATTTCTAGATTTAAATTTTAAAATTGACATAAATTATGCATCTAGAACTAGAACATTCCTGAATTTGCCCTAAGCTATCTTCCTGTTCCATTCATCTCATTACTATTTCAGCGAGACCTCTTCCACAGCTCCAATCAACACCAATAATATGAGTGGTTCGACGAAGATTGCCATGAGATTTTTTAAGAAAACGAAATGTCTGCGTCTGCGTCTTACAAATCGACTTCGGAAAGAGCAGTATTCGACTTTCAGTGAGCGAAATTGAAATTTTTTTGAAGGAAAAAATGCGCCTAGACATGGAAAACGGTACATGAACTGCAGTTGAACAAGTCAGACAATGCAGTTTACATACGTTTTATAAAAAGAAAACGAATCGGAGGTAGCCAATTTTGCGCTGGAAAATAACAAAGTCCACTGCGTTGGGCATAACAATGTCAAATATTACACTCTTGTCAATGTTGAAAAAAATGCCATTGATGCTCGTGTGCATGACCTTCCCCTCGGGATTTAGAGATAGCTTCATTCAAACACAAAATGGCGCAGTACGACGAGATTCTTTCCATTGAGAGGGAACGGTATTCGTATGCGTTTGGAAAGGTCAGTTCTTTCTTATGTGTTTTTTAAAAGCCAGAGCCTCTAATTCAAATCGCTGTTCACATACTAGAATCAACTGGTCACCGATCAGTACGGTAAAAAGCCAATCCACATTGTTAGTATGACTAGTGAACTACAAGTCTCAATTGATGAAGAAGAGGCCACCAATTCAACAGATAACAATAACGAAAGCAGCAACAGTGACGACAAATCAATAGACGAATGCGCGACAAACGAATAATCCCGAAAGCCTCGCCGGACGGGAAGAGTTTTTTCCCAGCAAAAAAAATCTGTAATGATTTTGTCTATTATTGGATTACAAAAGCGTTGTATTTCACTCTCACCAGCCGGAAAAAGACCATAATGGTTAAAACCGGGGTTAAACAAAACTTTTATAATAATAATTTAAATTGTTCTCGCTTTTCATTTTCTTCGCCAATTAATTGGCAACAAAATCTATTGTTGTCAATATTTACATTTCGCACTTCAAACAATACCCAACCTATAAACAAATCTCCCGTCATATTTGGTCCGGTAAATCATCCAACACTTTGTAGATTTTATAAGTTTGGTAATAATGGATGAATTGAATTAATTTTTATATTAAATTTCATGTGAGCACTGTGAAATACGACGAGAATTCTCGGATAATTTTTCAAAAGGGCGTATAAGCAAGTGACAGTTTCTCTTTGTTTACTTTCTCTTCTATTAATTACCAAGCGGCTTCCACGTTTATC
The DNA here is from genome assembly GCF_030247185.1 of Malaya genurostris. NCBI lineage: Eukaryota > Metazoa > Arthropoda > Insecta > Diptera > Culicidae > Malaya > Malaya genurostris. The sequence continues at coordinate 56,935,280 of NC_080571.1, forward strand.
ACTCAACTCTTTGAATAAAATGATACCGAAAACTTTCAACTTTCAAACAGAGCAGTGCAATCAAAGAAAATATTTTTAATCACATCACAATAATCGAAAGAGAAAGTGATTGAAGAGAAACTGTCACTTGCTTATACGCCCTAATGAAAAATCAACCGAGAATTGCCATTATCCAATTCACGCGTGAATGTGTTGGTGTGGCTATTCTCAGTGATTGTGTGGTTAATACTAGTGCGAGTGGGTTGCAAATACTCAGTGATTTTTCTCGAGTCGCGTCGTGGTCATTATTGAAAACATATACTCAATGAAAAACAATACAATGCCTAGAGAACGGTTGAGGAAATCCAATCTATAACATTGCTCGGTTCATTACTTACGAAAATCTAACTGCATTTTCAGCAGTGTATGGAATTCTAGAATGCTTTTTCCTCAGTGTAAGATTGACCCCGCAACAAACGTATAAATTGTATCAGTGTGCACAATAGAGTCGTTAAATTGCTCAATACGGTTTAGTGACGAATTACACAACTTTGAGTAAAAATACCTCAATTCTGGGGAAAATGACCACAATTACTTGCTTTTCATAGGCTGTACCAAATATAATCGAAAATTTAGTTCTTCAAATGGTCTTGTAAACAAGTGACAGTTTCTCTTCGTTTATTATTTGTCTTTCTCTCTCTCTCTCTCTCTCTCTCTCTCTCTCTCTCTCTCTCTTCTGACTATTGTGAATTATGTTCTATCTTTTCATATATTTTCCAATACTGAACAAAAGTCTTATGTTTCGTGTATCATTGATAAACGTGGAAATGGCTTGGTAAATTTTCAATAGAAGAGAAACGCCTTCATTGAACATAACTCAAAATAGAGTGACACACCACTCAAATTCATAAAAAGTGTACGTACTCTAAACTTGAGTTACCATTTATCTATTAATTTTTGAGTGAAGGAACGAAGCTGTCAAAATTTGAGTATTTTTAATGTCAAACTAAGAAAAAAAATTTTTTTTTCAAAATTTGAGTGAGTTTAATTTAAGTTTTGAATTCTTTGTACTCAGAATAAAGAAATTCTTCTTCGTTAATGTTTATATACATAGTCATTATTTTTTCTTTTAAATAGGAAGCGCAATCAAGTGATTCAAACCCGTTTCCTTTTGACCGGATTGGAGTCAAAATTGAACGATTTTCGATATCCTTATGTTGGACTTCTGACTTAGCATAATTGAAACCACAAAATTTTTATTGAAAACATTTACGGTTGATGAATCACGGTATCAAAAACCGGATCTAGAAACGGTAATGAAAAACGACGTTTTCTTGCATTCTTAAATTCGATAAGAATATTCCGAAAATGAAAACGCACTGAACTGCAAAAAATTTTTTTTCACTCAAACCCACATTATCATATCCGAATGAATTCCAAATCGGTGAGAAATTTTCATTCGGAATTCCATGTGGAAATCATAATGAATTCCGAATAAATTCCAACTCCATCGCAACAACCGATTCCGAATGAATTTCGCCTACAAGCGGTTGATTCGGAAATCTGTCAGAATTGAGTGAGAAGATGCGGACTGAATTGTCATATCGTTTTCTTCTTATTCTTCTCGGGTTTTCACGTTTTGTTGTTGATTTTCAGTTTATTTTTAAATGAAAACATAAAACTAAATATATAAATTTAAATCTTCAAGTTTTTCGGATATACAGAACTAGTTAATAACCAGTTCTTCTTAGAATTCCAGCACAAACTTATTAAGCATCATCCGTTCCTCTAGCTTGAGTGTAGTGAAATGGCGTAAGTCGCCTGACTTTTACACTAACACATTCATAAAATGAGCGAATATTTAATGACATTTATAATATCACTGTTAATTGGGTTCATCGAGCGTCCAACTCAGGCGAAAATTCTAGCACTGAACCGATCGAGCACTGAGAAATCATGCAGTCGAGTAAGAATTCATTGCTCATTCCGTCATTTCGATAATGCCCGCATAGCGTTTCGGCTATCTGGGCAGCCATGGCCACCAGACGGCTACCAAAATTGATTCAGTGACGGTTGTCAAATCCAATTTGACAAAACAAAGTCGCCTGTATCTAAGTTAGTCGAGCGTTTTCATCTTCTCACCTTCACTGAAAATGTCAAAGATTTCAAAGTGGAAAATTCCTGGTCGATACGGTTGTATCGTTTGAGTTGTATATCTGGCAGCGGTGAGGCAGTCGGTCACCAGAATGTCTGCCAGCCATATTTTTCCAGCTGGCAGCGTTTAGTCAGCCATCTGGCAGCCATGCGTATGCGGGATGTGGGTCAATGCTTACTCTAATATACACTGCTGAAAATCAACACTTTCCTCGAAAATGTTTCTCTACATGAATTTCATGTTTCTAGTCGCACTAAACAATCAAGCACGCTCCATTTGTTTTTCAAAAGTTTAACGCATAAATATAAAGTGTGTCGTCATATGACATATGCGAGTGTGATCTTGGTAAACTTGCTTGCTGTTTCATTTTTATTTTTAAGAACTAATACAATGTGTTTGTGTTTTTAGGCAATGGAATTGTGGATCGTCAAACAACATCATACTGTACGGGAAGGATTTTTGTCAGTCTTCAAAAACATAACTAACCTGTATAGAATATTTCTATGGAATAAATCATATTTAACGTGTTATTTGCAGCCTAATTTTTCATTGATGACATTCCAACAACAAATCAGCATGTATTCAATAAGAAAATATATTTTTCATGATACTTAGGCCTAAATCTAAGAATTTTCATCAGTTCAAATGTATTTTTTCTGACAATTGAGTTTCAAGTGACAAGCCAATTAAATCATAAGAGTAAAACATTTGGAATATATCTGCTGTTTGATTTATGGAATTCAAATGTCATATCTATAGGTTTTAATATGACTCCATTTTAATAAGATTTACACTTGCATTTTAAGTGTCGTGTCATAAGCGGCCCTTACACGTGACAATATTATTGTCAATCCAACGAATTGTCAATACCGTCAATCCAAATGTCTTGGTAACTTGAGTCCGCTTTTTCCGAAAAAATTAAGTGTTTGGAGCTTTAGTTATTGCAACTGAATATTATAACATTGAGAGAAAAGGTCATTGTACATATTTAATTGTTTCCTCTCTGGAGAGAAAGTATTGTAGGATTGATGAGCAGTTTTGATTTTTTGACAATATTTTCGTCAATCCGATGAAGTTTCTCCTACACGATCAATAGTATTGTCAATACTCCTTGTATTGACAATAATATTGTCACGTGTAAAGCTGCCCATATGCGGCGAAATTTAGTGTAAAACAGTTCAGCCCAACGTGTCGATTTTTATCAGTGCATTACTTGACTAAATTTTACACTCTTACCAAACGTTGCCTATTTTCAGGTCAAAACCTACCCATTATCATCTAAAGTGCATCTCCACATTTTTTATGTAACAACCTCAATATTTGAGTAAATGTAAGATTGCCCAAAGTGTTGTCATGGCAACTTTGGCAATATTTGCTACCTTTTTTTACAATCATAGAAGAGCTCGAGTCATCGGCTCGACAATGAACGATTTCTTCTAAAAAACTCGATTTTCAGTGTGCTCAAAACCGTACTTAAATTTTGACATATTGTTCCAGTTTATGAATTTGAGTAATCGCAACTCAAATGTCCAAAGAGCATGAAGGAAACAAAGAGAAACTATTATTTGCTTGTACCCGCTTGTGACAAGTTCTGGCAGTCGAAAGTAGTCTGGCTGCAAGGCGGCATCTTTTAAAAATATCGCAGAATTGTCCATTTGCAGAATTCTGCCATTGGACTTGTTTTGTAAATCCACAGAATGTATGTAAATACAAAAATTGGAACGAGTTTGGAAGCAAATGACCAGATATAAATATGGATATTTTAGGAGACGAAGATTTGCATATCATGTTTAGTAATACAAAACCAATTACCATGCCCTTCATGAAAAGTTATTATGAACAATAAATGATACCAAAGGCACTAAAATGTAGAACCGATTGGAAATGGTTCTGCAGTCTTGTATGGAAAGAATTTGGCTTAAACAGAACCGTTAATAGGTATGCGAAATTAAAAGAATGAAATTTAAACCTATAAAATATTAGTTGCTTTCATTTTTAGGTCAATCAATTTTTGTGTGTAGACTGTGAATTCTAAACAGTACAACTCATCGATTGCTATGATGCCATTTAACTTTGCATAATCATACAACCACAACACGTCAGTTGTAACTCCAAATAAAGTAGGCGTCATATAGGGATAATTTTTTTTCTAAAAACCAAAAAAAACTTACCTAACAATGAGAGCAACCCACAGGCCATCCATATAATAAAGCTCACACCAATGGAACCAGTTCTCACTAGTAAACCAGATGGCGATACAAATATTCCAGACCCTGTGAAAAAAAAATGAGAAAAATGCTCATCAAAAGTAATCAAAATAATAGGTTTAGGCACTCTAGTGGGCGCGGAGCCTCCGATGCAACACCGAAGGTGTCTGATATCTTATTGATAATGCCACTTACCGATCATCGTTCCGACAATTAAAGCCACCCCACTGAAGAGTCCCACCCGTCTCTTGAGGTGAATAAGGTCGTTCTGCGTTGAGCCCGTCCCCTCCAGCGAGTCCCGCATCCCCCCGGTCCCTAGATTGGGAAGAATTAGAAAAAATAGAAATTCAATATTAGCAGTATGTCAGAATGATGCAATTTATCTAGTATTGGTTTTGTTTTTCAAAATACGTTCAACGTTTAAATATAAATTTAATGATTCAGAAAAAAAAAAAAAAGTCTGGGTGCATATGATTACATTTTAGTATAAGTTGGATCGTAAATACGAATCAAATTCAGTTGTAAGTTTTTAAACTAGAAAGAACAGATGAAATGAAAACTTGGTTGAATGAGAGTTCTACATCAATAACAAACGCAGAAAAAAATTGGCAAAATAGAGTTATTGTACCAATAGTCATCTCACTAGTTGAATCAATCGAACAAAGACAACAGATCTGGATACTGGAGCCGTTAACCTACATAAATTCTGGTAATTCCAATTTTTGGTTTGATTCAACCGATGTTTTTCTTAACATCCAACATTCGTTTGAAACAATCAAACTCTAGTTTAACATTATCGCATTCTGGTTTAAATATACGTAATTCGATTTGAAACAAACTCATTGAAGATTTGAAACTTTTTTTAAATTAGTTTGAAACAACTATTTTGGTTTTGAAAAGTAACTAATCGTTTTGTTGTCTTTAACAATTGGAATTTTCCTGTGTATACATAATTTTGAAAAAACTTGACAGGGTTGCTTAGTTTTGGAAAAAGGTTCATTTGGCCGAAGTAAAGAACCCGCATACGTATGGCTGCCAGACGGCTGACTGAATGCTGCCAGCGAGTAAAATATGGCTGGCAGCCATTCTGGTGATCGACGGTCTCACCGCTGCCAGACATACACAGGATTTTTCCACATCGAAATTTTTGACATTTTCAGGTGAAAAGATGAAAACGCTCGGCTAACTAAGATACCGTCACTAAATCATTTTTGGTAGCCGTCTGGTGGCTGGAAAATAAGAAGTACCCATTACCCGATCAGTTTTTCTGTGTTAAATTTGCTTTCTAATTCATAACAACTATTGTTATAAGTTTCTGCTTTCGGACTTCTGTAGTTATATCAAATTCAATAATAATTGTGATACAAACGTTAAAATCTGTTACGGTTTTGTTCTCGCTAGAGTCTTTTTTGTTATGATTTTTGTAATTTTAACGGTAAGCCAAAATATTTTTAAATTTGTTACAAAATATTTCTGAAATAAATTACTCCAGTTGTTATAACTCTGTTATGACTATCTCATCGGGGTATTTGACAACTTTTTAATTAGTTTCGATTTGTTTTGAATCTATCCTGTCATTCGCGAGAGAGTTGGCATCACTGGGAGTGCGATGCGGTGTACTGGTGGTGCTCTCAAAGAAGTATAATTTCAATGTGTTGTTTGATACGTATAGTTAAAAATTTGGTTGAAATAGTTAATTTGAGTGATAGTGCAGGTTTGACAAGTATATGTTTAGTAGTGAGAGTGCTATTTATTGAATAATATTGATCCGCGAAACTAAAGATGCTCAAGCGGCGAATACTGTGAATTTGCCGCCCCAAAATTCAACGATGTTAACCTGTTAACCGATCGAAGCGCCGTCTGCATGTCATTGTCGGTGTTTTCGGATTTCTATGAAATGTGTGGAAGTTTACAAGTCGATCGTGTCATTCGAAATGAAGGTCTAGGGTTGGTCTGCAGCGGACCCATTCGCGAGTGTTTTTATTTCATTCTTTCAGTGGTCGTGTTTCATTTCGCGTTGCTGACAGCAGGAGAAAAGGGATACTGGTGAGATAGTTTCTTGGAGATATTTTATATTATTCTTACTTATATTTCTCCTGAGTATCGAAAATCAGGTTTTGTTGAGATGATATTGTTTACCAAAACATATCCACTCATTCGGTCAATCACGAAAAGCAATTACGGGCGATCTACTTCAGCTCAGCTCAGTTTCCATTTTTTTTTTTGAATCTATCCTGTCATTCGCAGTATCCGTTTTTATGAAAACATAAAGAACAAAACAGCGATAGTTTCATTCAATAGGCTAAAATTCAGTAAATCTAGAATTGAATGAATGAAACTATGGAAACAACTTAGAATCAGGTTGCTTAAAATTAGGTTACTGATCGAAACCCCGCAATTTTGGTTGAACAGTACTCAAAATTAGGTCATTTTCTAGCTTCGCGTACAACGTTGCAGAATTTGCAAAACTGGATGAACCTGCAAATGAATACTCTATCAGTGTTCAGAACTGTAGTAGAAAAATATTCCATAAATTTTTGAAAATTACTGGAAAATAAGAAGAAAATCATCGTATTTTTATTCTAGATTCTGAGCTATTGTACCATTGTTGGAGTTTGGGTAGAACCAAAGTTAGAAAACCTGTTTCAATCCTCCTGGTGGTGTAAATGTCTTTCTCATATAACTCTCGTTTTCCTAAATATAACTTAGGGATTCTTCAAAAAACTTCTTGAATCTTGAAAAATAACAAGATAGCTTATATGCGCATAAACTAGCATAACCTTTTCAATTTTTTGAATACTCTTCACTCTTTAGTTCCGGAACCGGATAATGAATTTTTCTATGCGAATTAGTTTGTTTCAATCAATACTTTGAAAAAAAAATTACAAACATTTTTCTTGTGCGTGCCTGTCAATCTCTTGACTCTGACGAACTTAGTTAAAGTTAATAAATATAGTGCTTTGAATTTACAAACTTTTTAGATGAAATAAATTAACTTAAAACGATTAGTTATTTCAACTAACGCTTTTGTCAGTTAAAATCATACAATTTTGTTTGTGTTTAGGAATGTTAGTACTACTAATAATTAGTTAGTTTATTTCAACAATAAAATCATTCGGAACATTTTTTTTTCTTTTGTGTAGAACAACATTTTGATTCAAATCAAATACAGATCATTACTTGTATCATTGTGGATGTTGAAGGGAGAAATTGGTTCAAAACAATCATATTCTAGCTTGAAATCAACAAGAATCAAATTTGAAAATCTACTGACATTTGTTATTTTCAACATGCTCCATTTCTCTGTGTGCAGTTATGTTATCAGAACCCAGTAAATCCGAACATCGGACGCATCGTACACGAAAGCTTTTGATTGCGTTTCGAGCTTATATAGTGTATCGGTAGAACAAAAGAGTGAAGATATACCAAAGCAGAGAGCGGATGTCAGATACTCAGGGGATGGGATATATCGGGTTGGATTTCTAACCTCAAACCTAGGGCCAGAGTCTTTCTGGCCCTAAGAGGCGAATAACCTTAAGGTTAAAGCATTTATGATCGAAACAAAAGAATGTATAACACTCTTTTACACCCTATCGGAGAGACGTCGGCTCGAAAATGCCTTCGCTCTGTTTCTCTAGCGTTACATAATGTAAACATAAAGCTTACTTAGGTCAACGCGGTTGATGCAAATGGTGCAGAATTGTCCGATGACGGGCCGATCGAAGCGCTACGATCGGCCCCTTATCGTGCTCAATCGGTCCGATAATCGGGCCGATGATCGGACTTATGCGGGTCGACAAATTTCACTGGGAATTGGCATAAATGGCACGGAAAACTAGATTGGAAGCAGAGATGCCAGGTCTGCAGATTTGTCTGTAAATCTGCAGATTTGGGGTATAGTGCTGCAGACATTTTTTGTTTTCTCGCAGACTTTCGTCTATATTTACAGACTTGAAATTTCCGCGACCTTTTTTTTTGCACGCCAAGTCAGTTATGCGTGTCATACTTTATAAAGAAATTGCTGCCAGCAAGACATACTTGCTGACTGCAGATTTTTTTTTCAGATTTACAGACCCTGTCTGCAGATATTTTAAATTTTTACCTGGAATCTCTGATTGGAAGTAAACGAAAGTTAAGGACTATTCACATATACCCGGTCCGGTTCAGTGCCGGCACGACACCGTGCACGGATACTGATATTATTTAATTCGTTTTCTATGCGCGCATTCACACCTATCCGGCACCGTACCGTTTCAGTGCAGCTCGCCGTCAGTGTAGCGTCCGTCCGGTAAACACAAATTCGTCGTTACCGATATTTTTTATTTTCACTGAAGTCGGTATGTCATTGCATTGGCTGTGCCGGAACGGAAACAGCACGGAAACGGAACGGAACTGACGGCGCACTGAAGGCACTTTCACTGAACCCTCACGGAACTGAAATGTGTGAATGGTCCTTTATTCGGATATACTCCGTTAAGTTCGCGTAGGAATAGTTGTTCCTATAAATTTCTCTAGGCTAAGACGATTGCAATGAAATCATATCAGATTTTATAAGTTGGTTTGAAACAAACTAAACCGAATTTTGATACTCAAATGTGAAATAACATGACATTTTTCGTATGGCGACGGATTTAGCGACAGACAACAGATTGTAATGTAAGAATACAGTGCACGCAGCAGAAATGATTATGGGAAGTAGGAAACTGATAAAATCTTTGCTCAATGAATTGATTTAGGGATAAGATGAAAATTGGTGTTTCGTCGTCGAATTTTTGCTTTGTTATTTTCGCTGCGTTATGGCTTCTTAGGATCGAAGATATTGGAACCGGTTTCATAGCAATTCGTTGGATGTAAGTCGGGTTATTGTGCTTTCGTGTTTCTTAACAATGGCTGTTTTTCTTAGTTTGTTAGCTAAACCTTAATAATGCTAATTTGCGACTAGCGAATCTCATTACTGATCGATTTACATCAGATAACTAATGTAAAAGTCGAGCAATTCACTGTTTCCTTAAAGGGCTATTTTACTGACAATTTCAATGATTTCTGGTTACGTAAGAATTTCATGGATTACTTTGTTCATAACCGGATGATTGCAATGCAATCAGTTTAAATTTCTTGGTTTCACCTTCATAGACAATATTTGTTGCTTCTATCTTCCGAGGCAAATGCATTGAGCAAAGTTAGTGGATCACACTCTAACTCTTCGTATCAATAGGTAAAATCAAGGTAGGAACAGAGATGAACATAGATATGATAACCGCAAAATCAAATTGAGGAAACTGTAGAACACAAGAAGATGTCAATATTGATAGTAAAATGTATATAGACTCAGTTTTGCATTTACCGTCTAGAAACTACACACTTGGGGATGGGGGTTGTTTCGGGCATGCGATCCGGGATTGATTCTATTGTTGTTGTTGTTGCTAGAACTCACCTGATGAGTCGGTCTCTGCCGTTTCGGACGTCCCCCGCCCGATACTCCCGTTGGGATCCTTGGTTCCGTTCCCATTTTGGGAATTCCAGTCTGTCTTTGATACGTCTTTAATTGACACATTATGTCCTGTTGGGATACGGGTAAAAAAGGGCACAGAGAAACAAAGAGAAAGAGAGAGAACAATATAGGTAAAACGAGTTTTTAATTGATGTGTCTTTTTAATTAACTATAGTGATCCACTATGAGCGAAACGAGTTTCACGCGGTCTAACATTACACGTGCCGTACTGTAGAGGAGATGGTTGTAAAGTAAATTACTCAATTGAAATTTATGTCATCGGATGGTAGCTTCCAGAACGAAAGTTGCTTCTGCGTCTCACTTGCATTGTTACTTGAAATTAGTTTCGAATGTGTTCTCTGTTAGCTTCTAGAATTTTAGAACTCATAACTGATTAGACGAGTGACAAATTGCTGAAACTTGCAACACGTTTAGACTTGGGTTGCCGAAGCTTTCAATATTATGTTTGAACACAATTTTGGGAGATGAATGGTTTCAATGCGAAAAACTATAAACCCATATAAACAACACTTGCGAACTGTTGAAAATAATCAAGAGAGTTAATGTTTCACGTCTCAATGCAGAAACTACTCATAAGGTCACGATAAATTCTGAATAAACGTCGTTTACCAGCTATAAGTAGTTTGTCTACACTTAACTGCATTTTAGTGAAAATGTAAACAAATTACCGACAGCTGTCAAGTTTGAACTTATGACTTCCGATGATGTTTCTCACGATAGAGCACGTTGTTTCGTATCTAGTGAACGTCCGTTGGATTGTGAATATTGAACCAACTGACAATATAGTCTAGTAGTAATGCCATCAGCCGACGTCATCTCGACACCTCTCAGAGAATTATTTACACTTGAATGACAAGGTTTTATATGGAATTACATGGAACGGAATGGAATGATCTAGTATGCCATTTAGTTTTACAAGAAATAGGCATAACCTCACAAAATGAGCTGGACGAGCATCATTCGAGTGCCATTGCTTGCCATTCCACAACATTTCAGTGTAAACAATCCACCGATAGCTGCCAATTCTCGGTTGATTTTTCTGAAGGCCGAAAGAGTAAGTAACAGTTTCTCCGACGACACGACCTGCCACTCGTTTATCAAAACTGTATCGTAAATTTAACTACCCCTCAGTAACTGGAAATGTCAAATCGGAAACGCTAGTGATTTTTTTTAAACTGGCAGCACAAGTTGATATATTTATTGATTTTGAATAACAGTCACCATAACCTTGGTTACTGCATATCGAAGGCAAGATGAATGTAAACAAAATCATTCGACAGTGTTTGGCACAAAGGTTTAATAGCAAAAATGTCTGATTTCCAGTTTCCTATTTATTTGATCAAAATGATTCAAAATTATTTAACTGATCGTACTCTTCAGGTTAGCTATCAGAATTGTAAATCTGAATTGCTACCCGTACGAGCCGGTGTTCCGCAGGGTTCGAGTGTAGCTCCAATCTTGTATAATATTTTCACTTCTGATCTTCCAAATCTACCCGTTGGTTGTCAGAAATCGCTATTCTGTGACGACACAAGTCTGTTAGCCACAGGTAGAAATCTAAGAGTGATCTGCAGTCGCCTACAAAGAAGTTTAAATATTTTCAGTGATTATCTGTCAAAATGGAAAATTAAACCAAATGCAGCAAAAACGCAATTAATTATCTTTCCTCACAAGCCAAGAGCTTCTTTTCTAAAACCAAACAATAATCACATTCTCAAATTGAATGGCTTGGAATTGACATGGTCTGATCAAGCTAAATACTTAGGTTTAACGTATGACAAAAAACTCACTTTCAAGGATCACATTGAAGGAATCCAGGCAAAGTGTAATAAATATATTAAATGTTTATATCCTCTTATAAACAGAAATTCTAAGCTCTGTCTAAAAAACAAATTGTTAATTTATAAACAAATTTTCAGACCAGCCATGCTTTATGCGGTACCAATTTGGTCAAGCTGTTGTTCCACCAGGAAGAAAACGCTTCAAAGGATTCAGAATAAAATACTGAAAATGATTCTGAAGTGTCCTCCCTGGTTTAGTACAAATGAGTTACACAGACTCACAAATATAGAACCATTAGATGTAATGTCACATAATATTATAAGCAAATTCCGACAAAAATCGATGCAATCTTCAATTGAATCGATTCGCTCTCTGGATTAGTTAGTAAGTTAGTATATAAGTTCCTTTTCCCCATTACACAATACAAGTAGGTTTAGAATTTTCCCTACACAAAAATCTCAGAATTGCGTAAGCAAATGATGTCTTCATGGTAATAACCAAATCATATATATATATACATATATATATAACAGGGCTGAAAAGTCACCACTTGTGGCTGAACACCCAATTTAAATCTTAATAATTTAATTTTAACTCATATTCCAATAAATAGTTATTAAAAAAAAAAAAAAAATGTAAACAAAATAAATTTCAGATCGGTTATTATAGTACGGAACATTTTAATGGATTTATCTGACTCGAGCGGAATGTAAAAATTGAGGAGTATGAGTTATAGCCTGTCCGCACTACACCGGGACGACCGGGACGGGACCGTCCGGGACTATCCGGGACGTTTTTTTTCCTCATCGGCGATGACTGAGCTGCCGACGTGTGCATGTGTTGGAATCCCGGACCCGGCATAAAATCCATTTGCTTGCCGCCGATATTCCTCACCGAGTTTTTCGCACCATGCCGACAGCCCACACAGAAAGAGAGTGAATTGAGAGAGCAAGAGCGAAAGGAAGACCGAAATGAATCCAAATCGTTCCATTGATATTTCTTAGCTTAATTGTTTGATTGATTTAGTTAATCATCAAGAGTCATTACAATCGAGTAATGTCATTATAATTAGCCATTACATTACATTTTAGGATGGTGATTTTTTAATTGTTGCTACTCATTACATATTGAATTACACTACTGATCCTCGTCTATGGTCCCCTATTGATTATGTTATCATTGAATTAAATAGAAATGTTCATGGTTCATTGTACATCTATTCGAAAAACTATTTTAAATAGAATAAATAAATGGTAGTTCAGTCTTATTATTATTGAAAGGTTTGGTCTGAAGGAACTAGGCTTATTTTGATTTACAGCAGCGCCGCTTTTACGTAATAATGGCCTCGGGAGCAACATATATTTGTGTGCTTATTACTAAGACCGTGGACACGTGCCCCACTGTCTCTCTTATTATTGTTATTATTAGAGATTGGAATTAATATTAAACAACGCAAGAAACAAGTACGATGTTTTACTTCAATTCGAATCCACTGCCATACATTATTAATAAAGCTATAAAGTGATAATGTGACGAAACTTCTTTACAAGCACAGTTACTTGTTGTATCTGAGATGTTTTAATAAATGTACTTATGAAGACAATGGGTATTTTTAACAATGGAGACGTCTACTAAACATGAGGATTTAATTTAACCATATATTATGATTTTAAGTTTTTTATTTTAATAAATGTTTATTGTTTGATTTATGAATAGAAGCTCTAGACTTAAGTTAAAAGAGGTGCGTGACAAACGAAGACTTTTACCCGCGAAGGACAGGATTTGGAAGCAGCCAACGGGTAGATTTAGTTCATTCCACTAACTAGCGTCTTGACTCGTACTATGGCAGCAGTTTTGGTATTTCAGGTAGCCTTAAAAAAAACTGTTACATCCGGCAACTCTAGGAAGCCAGAAATACTTCTAGATTAGTATGCGGTGCAAACGGCTGTTTGAAATCGATTTATTTTCCCAATATTTCTCTGTATTCAGATGACAATGATTTTGCAGGTTTGAGTACAATTGTTTAACGGTTCGCTTCTGAGTTAACCAACCTTGAAGAAGGATAAGGTCCAGACTATGTCAATTTTCAACATTTAGTACTATTATTAAATTTTCTTTTACTTATTCAAATCAAATTGGATACAGTGGTTCCCCAACCGCCGCTAATAAGAATTAAAACTCGATTGAAAATTCTAAACTTCTGTGTTAGGATACCAAAAGCATTTTCAGATGTTCTCCTGGCGCGAATCAACCGATAGTTGAAAATCCGTTTTTGATTGTTCAGTTCTTGTCCTGGATATGGTCTCATAAGATATGTTTTCAACGGGAACGCCTCGCCTCCAACAATCACATAAGGTGCTACAGTATCAGTTCCAGGTAAGATAGAATCTGATGACACTGACAGATTGTTGTTTTCTAGTGCATGTCCTAAATTAGAGTTTGCGAAAATCCCGCCATCACTATCTCTTCCTTTGGCCCCAACGTTCACTGCCAAGAAATTGCATTTTGCGTTTACTAAAGCTAACAACACTATTGAAAATCTATCTTTATAGTTATAAAATTCTGTGCCACTATTAGGAGGCTTTTTGATAAAAATGTGCTTCCCATCGAGAGCACCCAAGCAATTTGGAAAGTTCCAAATTATTGTACAGGTCTCATGCACAATTTCATGAACTGTAGTCTTCCCCAGGCGATAACTGAATGATATAGTTGTCATTGAGTCCTAAATTAAGAGTAAATGCAATGGGGGGTGGGGGGGGGTTGTTGGGGGGTAATCACCAGTCGAAATTTGGAGTCTTCCTTTTTTGGATAAACTTCTAGTTTGCGTAGAAGTAATTCAAAGCAGTGTTGCGACATCCTGAAGTATTCGTGGAATTTTTATCCATCGGCTACTAACTCTTTGAAAAGTGTAGCAAATTCTCCCTCCGTTTCACGTTTCGTCCAAGCTTCATGAACCCACTTCTTTTTTTTAGCAGAGGGAGTTTGATCCTCATCTTCCTCTTTGTCTTCAAATGCAATAGCCATCATCATAACTTCGTCATCAGTGAAGTTCTCCATTTTCTACTAACTAAATATTATTTATCACTTTACGTTAACACTTAACGCTCGTCACTGTATAAGTTTTTACGTCGTCCCTCATGAAATATATCGTATATTAATGCTTCTGATACTTGTTTCAAACTACTTTTATTACACCTAACTCGGTCAATAAATACTTGTTGGTAGGTATTCAAACGTTATTGAAAATATAAATATATAGGTACACAGATTCGCTAATTGATAGGTAACGAAATTGTGAACGTGGTATAGTGTTCATTTTATCAGGTAACCATTAAACATAATTGATTTTATGTGTATATAGAGAACGGCCCATCGAGTCGAAAATCCGCATGTAGAGCATGTAAAGGACTGACCCGGCTACTTGTACACAAAATAATTTAAAGCAACAAATTTTACAATAAACAATCCACACTCCAAATTCTTCACTTATTAGAGCGGTTGATGGAATGAACCAATTCGCTTTTAAAGAAAAAAAAATCCTTTTATTTTCACTATACTCAATCCAATTTGATTTGAATAAGTAAAAGAAAATTTAATAATAGTACTAAATGTTGAAAACTGACATAGTCTGGACCTTACCCTTCTTCAAGGTTGGTTAACTCAGAAGCGAACCGTTGAACAATTGTACTCAAACCTGCAAAATCATTGTCATCTGAATACAGAGAAATATTGGGAAAATAAATCGATTTCAAACAGCCGTTTGCACCGCATACTAATCTAGAAGTATTTCTGGCTTCCTAGAGTTACCGGATGTAACAGTTTTTTTTTTAAGGCTACCTGAAATACCAAAACTGCTGCCATAGTACGAATCAAGACGCTAGTTAGTGGAATGAACTAAATCTACCCGTTGGCTGCCTCCAAATCTTGTCCTTCGCGGGTAAAAATCTTCGTTTGTCACGCACCTCTTTTTACTTAAGTCTAGAGCTTCTATTCATAAATCAAACAATAAACATTTATTAAAATAAAAAATTTTAAATCATAATATATGGTTAAATTGAATCCTCATGTTTAGTAGACGGCTATTATTACCGGTATCACTACACGGTGAAAACCAAGTTGAATGATTGTGACCCTTATTATCGGTATCACTTCACGGTGAAAATCGAGTGAAGTGAATTTAGGTCCTTAGTACGGAAGTCGCTTCAAAGATAAAAGTAATTATTTGTATGAACTTGATGCCATTATGAACATCACGCCATCAACATTTCGTTGAAAAAATGAGTTTTTTCCACTACAGTGATCACTTCACTATGCGTGATACTGGTAATAGGGAGAATCAAGTGAAGTGACATGTAAGTGAAGTGAATGTGAAAGTGGAAGTGAGAACGGTAATAAGGGCTGACGTCTCCATTGTTAAAAATACCCATTGTCTCCATAAGTACATTTATTAAAACATCTCACATACAACAAGTAACTGTGCTTGTAAAGAAGTTTCGTCACATTATCACTTTATAGCTTTATTAATAATGTATGGCAGTGGATTCGAATTGAAGTAAAACATCGTACTTGTTTCTTGCGTTGTTTAATATTAATTCCAATCTCTAATAATAACAATAATAAGAGAGACAGTGGGGCACGTGTCCACGGTCTTAGTAATAAGCACACAAATATATGTTGCTCCCGAGGCCATTATTACGTAAAAGCGGCGCTGCTGTAAATCAAAATAAGCCTAGTTCCTTCAGACCAAACCTTTCAATAATAATAAGACTGAACTACCATTTATTTATTCTATTTAAAATAGTTTTTCGAATAGATGTACAATGAACCATGAACATTTCTATTTAATTCAATGATAACATAATCGATAGGGGACCATAGACGAGGATCAGTAGTGTAATTCAATATGTAATGAGTAGCAACAATTAAAAAATCACCATCCTAAAATGTAATGTAATGGCTAATTATAATGACATTACTCGATTGTAATGACTCTTGATGATTAACTAAATCAATCAAACAATTAAGCTAAGAAATATCAATGGAACGATTTGGATTCATTTCGGTCTTCCTTTCGCTCTTGCTCTCTCAATTCACTCTCTTTCTGTGTGGGCTGTCGGCATGGTGCGAAAAACTCGGTGAGGAATATCGGCGGCAAGCAAATGGATTTTATGCCGGGTCCGGGATTCCAACACATGCACACGTCGGCAGCTCAGTCATCGCCGATGAGGAAAAAAAAACGTCCCGGATAGTCCCGGACGGTCCCGTCCCGGTCGTCCCGGTGTAGTGCGGACAGGCTATTAGTCTTTCATAAAGCCAAGTTCAAAATTCAGGTCTTGACTTGAAACCGTTGTGTGAGAAGGAAGACATGGAAATGACCGACAACGAGCTGAGCGAGGCTAGTGCTCTGCGGTACCTGTATAACGTACGGTGAAATGATTTCTTTGTGGAATTCCACTAGTAATCCTCGAATAGTGGCCTATTCGGTGAAATACTGTTTCCACTTCTGCGCAATCAACCGACACAAAACAATTTTGACACCGATATATTACAACGAATCCTACTGCCCAGAAAAGCTAGCAGTTGAATTGTACGGATGAATCGCTAGAAGCGGATCATTGTCCTCGTTCGTTGGTTTCATCCATAGTTTCGATTAAATTCCGAAAATCGAGTTCATTTAAATGCATTTCTGCTTAATTTGGACAAAGTTTAACACTAATAGAACTATTCCACCGCTTTCAAAACATGTTTATTTGTTTTGGGGTTCCTTGGTAACTAGTCCATAGCAACTTAAACAGTGTTGCTCGAGAAGATTATTTTTATCATTTACAAGGGGTCGCTAGATTTGTGGTAACTGGCGGTGAATCGTTAGCGAACAGTTTTAATGCTGATTTTTCTTCGGAGTGCCTGGTCGTGTCGTCGGTTTCTCTTTGTTTACTTTCTCTTCTATCGATTACCAAGAGGTTTCCACGTTTATCACTCAACTCTTTGCATAAAATGATACCAAAAACTTTCGACTTTCAAACAGAACTGTGCAATCCAAAGAAATCTTTATAATCACATCACAATAATCGAAAGAGAAAGTAAAATAACTTAAATCCTATTGAAATTAATAATTTGAAAAGATAATTTGCAAAATAAAGTATGCAATATCAAACTACATTGTACCAACGATACTGACAACACTTTTTCTACTTCCCTGCAGTAATATTAATTTCAACAACTTGTACTTGCTTATGTCAATTTCAACCAATACCGAGCTGGTCCGAAACTGGCTCTCGAAGTTGATTAACAATGGTCAGGTCCTGTCCTAGATTTGTGCCACTGTATTCAGGATAGTATTAGTGTATCTAAACAATACAAGGATTACTAAACAGAAAGATTTAAGAGAAACCCGTACGTTATTAACCGTCACTACCCAGAGAACTTGGTCGAACCGCTTTGGTCCGTTCATCGGCCCGATTAACGTACCGATTGAGAACGATCATTGGGCCATCATCGAAAAATTCTGCACCATTTGCATCGAACGCGTCAACATAAAAGCATGCCATCGGGTACGCCCGTGTATGTATGTGTGTGTGTGTGTGTGTGTGTGTGTGTGTGTGTGTGTGTGTGTGTGTGTGTGTGTGTGTGTGTGTGTGTGTGTCAAAAATATGCACTCACTTTGCTCGGAGACAGCTGAACCGGTTTTCATTAACTTAGATTCAAATGAAAGGTCTTATGGTACCATAGCCAGCTATTGAATTTTATTTGGAACCGACTTTCGGTTCAAGAGTTACAGGGTAATATATGTAAGTTATAGAAAATATGTGTAATCAATTTTCTCGGAAACGGCTCATTACATTTTTACAAACTACAATTTAAATGAAAGATCTTATAGATTCCTGAAAATTTCTGGAACATTTTATCCGGATCCGACTTCCGGTTCTGGAACTAAAGTGTGGTAAGTGGAAAATTACCAATTTCATAAGTATTTTTCACAAACGATGGTCAAAAACAGGTACATATCTCATAAAACTTTCTGATAAATTCTTCTAGTTAGTGGGCATATAAACTTAATTCGAATTACTGGTTCCCCCTTTTCCTGTTTCAAAAGCACCGAAAGATTTTCACAAATCTTAATTTAAATTAATACTCACATTGTCTCAAAAGCTACTGTGAAATTTTATCCGGATGCGACTTCCGGTTCCGCAGTTACAGGGCGATGAGTGTCAAAGCTTCCAAACTGGCATATAGAATGACAATACAATACCGTGTAGCGTGGAAGACACAACACGAACGATGCGCGCTTCGCTTTATTTCGCTATGAAGAAAACGAAACGAATGTCTACTACTGGTGTTTTTTTTATTGGAATATGAATTAAAATTAAATTATTAAGATTTAAATTGGGTGTTCAGCCACAAGTGGTGTCTTTTCAGCCCTATTATATATATGATTTGGTTGTTACCATGAGGGCATCATTTGCTTCCGCAATTCTGAGATTTTTGTGTAGGGAAAATTGTAAACCTACTTGTATTGTGTAATGGGGAAAAGGAACTTAAATACTAACTTACTAACTAATACAGAGATCGAATCGATTCAATTGAAGATTGCATCGATTTTTGTCGGAATTTGCTTATATTATTATGTGACATTACATCTAATGGTTCTATATTTGTGAGTCTGTGTAACTCATTTGTACTAAACCAGGGAGGACGCTTCAAAATCATTTTCAAAATTTTATTCTGAATCCTTTGAAGCATTTCTTCCCGGTGGAACAACAACTTGAGCAAATTGGTACTGCATAAAGCATGGCTGGTCTGAAAATTTGTTTATAAATTAACAATTTGTTTTTTAGACAGAGCTTAGAATTTCTGTTTATAAGAGGATATAAACATTTAATATATTTATTACACTTTGCCTGGATTCCTTCAATGTGATCCTTGAAAATGAGTTTTTTGTCATACGTTAAACCTAAGCATTTAGCTTGATCAGACCATGTCAATTCCAAGCCATTCAAATTGAGAATGTGATTATTGTTTGGTTTAAGGAAAGAAGCTCTTGGCTTATGCGTTTTTGCTGCATTTGGTTTAATTTTCCATTTGACAGATAATCACTGAAAATATTTAAACTCCTTTGTAGGCGACTGCAGATCACTCTTAGATTTCTACCCGTGGCTAACAGACTTGTGTCGTCACAGAATAGCGATTTCTGACAACCAACGGGTAGATTTGGAAGATCAGAAGTGAAAATATTATACAAGATTGGAGCTACGCTCGAACCCTGCGGAACACCGGCTCGTACGGGTAGCAATTCAGATTTACAATTCTGATAGCTAACCTGAAGAGTACGATCAGTTAAATAATTTTGAATCATTTTGATCAAATAAATAGGAAACTGGAAATCAGACATTTTTGCTATTAAACCTTTGTGCCAAACACTGTCGAATGCTTTTTCTATATCTAGAAGAGCAACTCCAGTGGATAACCCAGAAGATTTATTCGCTTTTATCATGTTCGTTACTCTGACAAGTTGATGAGTAGTTGAATGTACATGACGAAATCCAAACTGTTCTGGTAAAAAAATTGAATTCTCATTTATATGAGACATCATTCTCAACAAGATAATTTTTTTTAAAAAGTTTACTGATAAAAGAAAGTAAGCTAATTGGTCGATAACTGGATGTTTCTGCTGGGTTTTTATCAGGTTTGAGGATAGGAATTACTTTAGCGTTTTTCCATATTTTTGTGAAGTAAGCTAATGAAAAACACTTGTTGAAGATTTTAACCAGGAGTCTCAAGGCAACATCGGGAAGATTTTTAATAAGAATATTAAAAATTCCATCATTACCAGGAGCCTTCATGTTTTCAAGTTTCCTAATAATTGATTTAATTTCATCAAAATTCGTCTCAATAATGTCATCGTGTGATAACATTTGGGTTGAAATATGCTCATATTTCAGTGAGACTTCATTTTCAATAGGACTCACAACGTTCAAATTAAAATTGTGTACATTCTCGAACTGCTGAGCAAGTTTTTGAGCTTTTTCGCCATTTGTAAGAAGTATTTGATTTCCTTCCTTGAGAGCAGGAATTGGTTTCTGAGTTTTTTCTAAGAACCTTAGAAAGTTTCCAGAAAGGTTTAGAATATGGTTTAATTTGTTCAACTTCTTCAGCGAAATTTTCATTTCGCAAAAGAGTAAATCTATGTTTAATTTCTTTTTGTAAATTCTTAACTATGTTTTTCATAGCAGGATCACGAGAACGTTGATATTGTCGTCGACGAACATTCTTCAACCGAATGAGCAGTTGAAGATTGTCATCGATGACAGGAGAATTTAATTTAGTTTGAGCTTTGGGAACTGAAAGATTTGCTACTGGTGTTTGATTTTGGTAAAAAACGGTGCTGTGGTTGATAAATATCTTAGCTATTTCATGATCAGTGCGACCGAAAGAATAAAAGAATGGCAATGAATTTTGGAAATTTATTTGAAGAAATGAACATACGTCGGAACTTCAAGCTTCGCGATGTAAATGCAATTTTAAGAGCTGGTAGTGTAGTAATGCCGTACCGGTGGTTCATCCAGCACATTGCAATTGCATGTACGTTCGATAAAATGTAATTCGATAAAATTCATTTAGGCGAATTTTGTTTAGGTTAAGAATATTTGACGAAATTATGCTAGAATCAACGACATTTGCCAAGATAACCAAATATTTTACTAGTAAATTAAAGTTTTCAAAGTAATAACGAACTCTGGGCCAAATAATTTAGCGTTTCGATTTAGTCTTTCAGAACTAATTGTTTCTGGGTAAACCTGAATAGCAACCCTACCACGAAAAATCAACGAAGACATTGTCAAGATTCCAATTGAAATGTCAAAAGCGGTTCAAATCTGTTTGTTTACAATTGCCTGTTTGCTCGATGTTAACCCACAGTGGGAAGTATTGTCACAAAATAATGAGTGTATGATATTTGAAAAATAATTTACAAATGCTTTATCCTGTAAAACTAGCACTAGCAAGCAAACAACCTTGAACATTCAAGAATTCACTCGCATACGAATACAAAGGCAAGCGGTGGCTGATTTTTAGTTATGTTTATCTCGTTGTCAGATCTACTACATTTTTTTCCACTGATCTCTGGTTGTACACTCTTACCAGCCGCTACCTAATTTTGGGTCAAAACCTACCCAAAATCAACTAAAGTACATCTCTCCAATTTTGGGAAACGAGTGATGACTTCAAAATTTAGGTAAATGTAAGTTTTGTACAAGTGCCATAACAATGCATGCTACCCATTTTTACCGATCAATTCAAAGTTTGAGTTGATAATGACCTAATTTTGGATAGCTTATAGAAGAGCTCGACAATGAATGATTTCTCCTCAAAAATAGGTAGAAATTATTTTCAATGTAGGATCACTGAAAACTGAGTAGTGGTACATGAGAATGTAGTGTATTGGTACACTCAAATAAAAATGCACGTTCGATTCATTTGAAAAATCACGTAAACTGGTTTCAAATGTCAAATTGAATATTTTACGTGACGAAAATGAATGTTATACGAACATCCTCTAAAATGAATAGAGTCATCACATAAGGTTTACGTGAATTGACCAAACGTCAAACAATCTACGTGAATTTCCAGTGTGAAAAACTCGATTTTGAAAATGGCGAACAGTGGCCCTCAAAGTGTGAGTATTGTAAATATTTGCGAGAAATGTTATTTAATTGCAATTTTTTACTACATCGATCGCTTCATTCCAGTATGAAAGTTTCCATGTGCTCGACTGAACCGAGTGTCTGCGTGAGTCCGGAAATACTCCCGCTCCTGCCGAATGCTTCAAACAGGCCGTTGGTCCACCGAGAAACGAGTTCAAAATCGGTATGAAGCTAGAGACACTGGACCCATGTAATGGGACCTCAACCTGCATCGGTCGTGTCGTGGGAGTTCTCGGATCTTGATTTCGGCTTTGATTGGATGGCAATGACAACATAACGATTTCTGGAGGTTTGTCGATTCGAGATCCGACGACGTTATTAGTTGCTTTTTATTTTTATTTCGCTTTTTATTTTTATTTAAAATTCTATGCTGATTTTCTAGAATAAATGTTTTATTTTTCATGGCATTTTTCAATTTTTAGATTTATATAAAAATCTGAAATCTCCCTTCTGACTTCAACCAATATATAAAAAATAGTGATTCTTTGGTATCTAAATTTGATATGAACTGATAGATAAATGTGATATGAGCAGTACATTACATTTTACCTATGAAACACGTAACTTTTACTGGATTATGCATTAAACAGCTTTTAAATGCCAGTCCATTAAAACCTACGTGAAAAGTAGGGTGGAAAATATTCACATAACTTTTCACGTAACTATAATATGATTATTATTTTGAGTGTAGGATACCCTATTGGCGTCCTTCTACAAACGCTTTACTCTAAATGTCAGTTATGCGGGATAATACTTCAGTATCGCTCATAATAAGTTGATTACATTGCTAGCTAATATCGATTATCTTAGTTGGGCAGTAT
Organism: Malaya genurostris; assembly: GCF_030247185.1. Taxonomy (NCBI): domain Eukaryota; kingdom Metazoa; phylum Arthropoda; class Insecta; order Diptera; family Culicidae; genus Malaya; species Malaya genurostris. Next base: position 56,958,436 of record NC_080571.1, read on the forward strand.
TTTAACATTCGACTGAACAGATTCAACCAATAGCAAATATTCAATGAAAAAAATGTCCAGTCTCTAGACTGATCGTGTTGACCTAATAAATTAATGATTGGCAACGCTAGTCTACTGTATCCCAAATATGAACTAACCATTCCGTCACCTAAAAGTATCACATATAAGGCTAACAATAATGATAAATGACTGTGTTGACAAATTAGTTTAGTAAACAGCTGCCACATGTCGGCTGCAGTTAAAAATAATTCATGTAAACAAATTATTTTAGCACGATTAAGATAATCGGGTAATTGATTTGGACAAACAAGCAAAAGGGGGAATTATCTTTCAGAGTATAACATTTTGAACGGTAACTAACTCTGACAGAAAATGAGAATGAGATTTTTAACAAGGTATCACCGGTGTTATGCAATATTAATCACTAATACTCATCAATAATCTCTCGTCATCCCCACGTAGGATAGCTAATACATCCGTGCGGCTTATGAACCTTTTAGCAAAGAAAAAATGACACCGCACATAACCCAAGCGCGATAAGGAATAGAATTTGACACTCCAAAAACTATGTGACCAGCATGCAAAGAAAAGAAAAGAAATAAATAACCCACGTCATGTGAATGTGTCGGTTCCGCCATGCGGCGGAAAACTCCGCTTCGCCTTCAACGCGGACGGACGTAATCTCGAAGATCGTGACGCTTGCTCAGCACTGATTTTTTGTCGTAACGAAATCGAATCCATCGGTCTATGATTGGCCGCATATGTACAGTGACCCCACGAAAATTGTGAGCTTTGAAACGAGTTTGTTTTGATATTACATTTCGTCTCACTTGTACCGGTTGAACAACTAGAAAACAATAAATAAGAGTTTGACAACCGGGGTTCAAGCCGGCAGGATCACTGTAGCACGACGCAGTAGCCGAGCAAAAATAAATGTTCGCAGTTTTCGTTTCGCATGTCATCCCACGCCATTTTCTATTGTATAACATCAACCGAGGGAGTTAGTTCATTTTTTCAATGTATAGGGGAAAGTCTTATAAAGCGCCCCTGCTAGCCAAAATGCCCCCTTTCTTTTCTTAAGCATTGAAGACTTTTCTGAACCAAAGTTTTATCATTAACACTATCTTTTCGTAGGATCTTTCTGCTATGCAAGTTTGGTGGTTGTCGTTTGCAGGAAAGTATGAAAAAACTAAAAATTTCATTTGGCAGCTTTTCGATGTAAAGTTTTGCTTCGACTAAATAGATGTTTTATCCGCCATTTCTTTGACATACTGATTATCTCAAAACAGTAACATTTATGAACATTTCAAGAAGCATAATGCATCATTGTTGTGGGATAAAATGTCTTTTGTTGTGTGACATGCCACTGATTTGTTGTGAGACATATTTTACGGCTGCTGGGGCATTATGTCTGAGGCGAGCGAAAAAAACTAAGAATGTGGCCGTTTTGGAAAATGTGTTTATATCAATCAATTCTCATCTTTTCTACTGAAGTCATTGAAAATTATGTTCCTCATCCGTATTGCAATGAAATACTTACATTCTCGAGGAAAATATATCAATACACTTGGAAATATCTCAATGCTTTCTTAAGGGGGGCATATTATAACACTTTACCCTATGATGTAGGAATGGTATGTGGAGGCGCGAACTTGTTTCGGATACTCACTTGCCTCCGGTGGATGATTCAATTTGTCTACGTGGATACAGTAGGGTGCTTCAAATTTCAGTTTAGCAGTTTACCAAAATATTTACCCTAATTTTATTGAATGTAGATTTTTTATGCTACTAAAACCTTATTATTTTTTTAGTTTTAATGTAAAAATTCTAATTTTCTATGTACTGGGCGTGCTCTTAAAGCAAGACCATTATGTAAACGCACGGTAGTTTCTTCGTTGGTGAAGGGTGCTTTTCAATGGCAATTACTCCTAAATTTTGCCGTGTATTCGTTTATCTAATCAACTGTTAGAAGCAAAGCTAATTCATATTCATTCAGCTAATGCTGATTACGTTTTACAGACATTTTTTCCAGAAAATCCCAGTAGGCATCAGTCTAGAGGCACGTTGTCTGCCAATTATGAGCTTGATCTATGTAGTCTTTATCTCTCCTCACAGTGGGCGTTTGCGGAAATATGCGTTTTCGTTAAGTGCGATTTGATCCCATCGCGTTGCTGGATCTAGAGTGCTCTGTAAACGAACGGGGATATATCTCACATTTCACAATACACTTCATATTTTTTCTCTACACAAACAGTTCGTTTCAATGAGAATTCAATATTGTTGAACAAAACTAATATTCTACTCCTGTCGGAAGTTTGTCATACACAGTTTTTTGTCTATAGCTAATCTTCGTTCATTTGAAAATGTACTGTTTGTTAGTTTTATTCAAAATCTAGAAACGAGTAAATATTTCTCGGGATATAGAGCAGTTATAACAATAGTCATTTAATTAGTCGAACCATCACATTATTTTGTTGATATTCGAACTTCAATAAATGTGTTATGTGTTATGTTTGAAGGAAATGCACAAGACACCCAGAAAAAAATGGGTAAATTTACACCTTCTGAGACCGACATACTCGAGTGTCAAAAGTGATTCATTTTTCAGTTGATCTAACACATATTTATTGCATTCTGGCATTTTTTGAAAAGAAGGTTATTTTCGACACCTATTTAAATCAATCTTGTAAAATTCAGTACTTTTACGAATTATAATCTTATGAATCGAGTCATGTGTGGAGTTACCGTCACCAGTAATTTTAATAATCTTTTTTGCTGTGCAATGTTCATCTGATTCCATAGATCAAAGATAAAAAATATTACCATCAATACCGAAGAAAGGCAAACGATAGCTGTGATCCAAACTATAACAGTTGCTTTGAAAACTTGAAACGAATTCAAATCTCTTGAATTCAAAAATTACGTTTATAATTATAATGGGGATCGCTTCTCCCTGAAAAAAGGGTAACAACGAGATCCAGTAATTAAGAATTATTATACTGATACCATTTGAAAAGCCCTTCCTAATCCACCTAGTGGTGTGATAATGCCATTCCCTTGCCATTTCAATAGTCTCATTAAAACATTTGTAAAATTTCATCCTCGATCATTAGTATTGTGTGCTTATCAAATAGCCTAATAGTAGCTTTCAAATAAGTTTAAGCCTTTCGAAATCGATTATTTTATCTCCGAGAAATTTTGTTGCATTGATACTGGTATTTGTCGGTTACGTCACATATAACATTGCATCTCTCGAAACGGAAATGTTCGCCATAACCCTTCCAAATTTGATTGACGTTGTTAGCCTTCAAATCAGCCAATATTTATCGAAATTTGTTGAATCATCTTCGAGAAAATTCAGCCAATGAAAAATGTGCGGTTATATGTTCGGAACCAGAAGTGACATCCATTTGATCTTCGAACTAGGTCCATAATACAATATTAGTTTTAAAATGCGCCTAGACTTGTTAAAATCGGCTAAGCCAACTCTGAGAAAATTGAGCGGTAAAAAACAACGTGTTTTGTCACTTACGTCACTTCCCTATCAGCAGGCCGTTCAATTTTGTTGATTTTTGAGCGCTTGTTGAACGATATATTGCACGAAATATTCGTTCAATTTGCTGGAACGGTTTGTTGTTGTTTTTTCTCTTGCAAAAATAGTGTGAAAATTAAGTGTTACCGTTCCATAGAAAGAAAATTTGTTGTTATTCTACGTGAAGTAGAAGTATTGTGCAGGTATGTATTGTTAGTTTAAACAAATAAGTGAAAAAAACTTCAGAAATTCTGAAGTAAAACTAGTCCAACGGGGCTCCAACTCCTCATGTTAAAAATGGCTCAACAATGGACCTCTGTCTGCCGGGTTTGTTGAACCAAAAAAATGGCATTCGGTTCAACGGAGCCGCTACTTCGGAGCTAACTAAGGCAACGAAACCTACACTGCTACAAACCAACACTTTTTTGTCGTGAATACGACTTACTGACTTACTTTACTATGGGGCGCCTTTTCAAAATTTACTCTTTGAAAGAGTGATAAGTTTTTGATCGGGAATATCTCTTGTTGCATCTAACGTATCAACATAATTTTTACTACATGCCATCGGAAATATGATCACAATTTTATGATAAAATTTTCAGTGGTGTGACATAATCTCAAATAGTTTAAAATTAAGTTTTTCTGAAATGTTTGGTATTTCGAAAGCTCATAGCTCAGTGATCTGTAGAAGGATTTATATAATCTAACTACCAATAAATTCAAAAAATTTTAACTTGAACGTACATTGTAACAACATTGAAGTTTTTCAATAGTACACTGTTGAAAAACCTGTTTGATTTGATCCATTTCAGCATCAACCAATCAGAACGCGTTCTGAGGAAGAGAACAAAATATGTGCTGCTCCAGCGATATAAAAGGTGATGCTGCCACTTTTTCTATCATTTTGTGAGCAACGATTACAGAAGGAAGACACACACGAGAGTAACATTGGGCCGGCCACAAGTCATCAGTTGTCAAGGAATAGCTGCTCAGTTAGGTTGTGGGAGCAACATCGAAGACTTCACGCTGAAATGTAGCGAGCGGTAACCGCAGCCGGGCCGCGGCCACACAGCAAAACCACACCAGAAGTTTGCCAGCTGAAGTCATCAGTGTACACGCAAAGAACCATCTCGGATTTAAATGCAGATCCTGTTGGTCGTGACAATTCAAAGCACTTTTCAGTGCTACAGATTATCAGAAAGAATTAATTGAATTTTCTGTTTCGTACTAAAAGCATCAGATTTATCAAAATGGAAGTAGACAAAGTTTGCACCGTCACTAACACATTCAATTACGAATCACGCAATGCGAAAATGAAAGTGTTGATATAGAACACATCTTTATACTAGTATTGGTGTCGTTTGGAAATATGCTGTGCGAAACTGGGTTGCCAGGTATACAGATAAATCTGTATTTTTATTTTAAAGAACTATGCTGGTTATTACATAATATTTAATTGTGTTTCACAATGTTTAATGTAACTAATCTGATTTTTAGTTTAGATGCATCGTTTCAAATTCTAGTAGTGAAAAAGGGGAATGCTTGCATAATTCATACAATTGATAAACTAATTGATATTCTGAAGTGTTAAGGAACATGTCAGTTGTTTTCGTATTCACGACAACCAGTTATGTCTCTGACATTACCCACCCGCCTTTTTTTACAGTGTTTATTTACATGAATTTCATGTTTCTATTGAGTTTTAAACATATAAATGAAAACTTTTAAACAAAATGGCTGCAACTGATTTAATTTGACTTTGAACTACATATTTTAAAAATTGCGAACAGGAAGTATCAGGGCTAAAAATTGTCATGCACTCTCAATGAAAGAATCCAATCCAACAGCATCATATTCGTATTTTACTGTCTCATTCGTAATTCCAAAATAAACGAAGAGAGATGAAGCATTTTCGTTTCCCATTGAAACAAAAGAGAGCATTAAAGCCAACGTCACTCGTTCCTCTATGACAAGACGAAACCAAAATACCATCTGCTGAGCTAATCAATCGAATTTCAATTCTCAGTCTTTCATCGTTATGTTTAAAATTTGTGACATTTGGCTATAAAAAGTGTCTAAAATATGATAAATCGAAGTAATTACATCCCAAAACCTCATTGAAAACCAAAACTACTATAGATACGAACAATAGAAGGTAAAAATCATTGTGTATCGTTTTCTGTTATTATCGATTTTCGAAGCAAAGAACGCAATTATCGGTTGATTTTTCAGAAGTCCGCATAAGCAAGTGACAGTTTCTCTTTATTCCCTCTCTCTTTCGATTATTGTGATGTGATTAAAAAGATTTTCTTTGATTTCACTATTCTGTTTGAAAGTCGAAAGTTTCGGGTTTATGCAAAGAGTTGAGTGATAAACGTGGAAACCGCTTGGTAATTAATAGAAGTGAAAGTAAACAAAGAGAAACTGTCACGTGCTGTTACGCCCTAATGAAAAATCAACCGAGAATTTTTAAACTACTGTTCCGCGTATGTCGTTGACTAGACATAGATCTCGTTCTCATAATCTGAAAGCGGAACTGAGAGTGACATTGATTTCTCTGAATTTTTCAGAAACTCGCATTAACAAGTGACTGTTTCGGTTTGTTTACTTACTCCATTAATTACTAAACAATTTTTCACGTTTCTTCACACAAATCTTTGTAAATGGAACGAAACCTCAAAAAGTAATGGAAATGTTCGAGATCACGTTGAAACAATAGGAAAAGAAAGTAAACTTGCTTGCAAATGCAGGCTTTCGTTAAATTCATTATTTTTATGACTAATAAGTTGTGTTGGTGTTTTCAGACAATGGAATTGTGGATCGACATCAAACCACAGACTAACAGACATGACAGTATGAGTAAATTCTTATAAAAATAATTTTTCGTAATGCACTAGTTCCACCTATATTGTACTGCGCGAACTATTTACTATTGATACACCCCTTGTGTTACGTAAAAGTTTTTTTACTAGTTGGTTTCCCCTCGTTTGTCAACACCGATCAGCTGCTTGCAGGGATGCCTGATTTCATCAAAATTTTTGAAAATGAATCGTCACAATAAATTATTGGATTACGTTGATAATATATTTAACTTTTTCGCGATGTTGGAAGGTAACCATTTATTTGACTCAACGTTGTTCATCTAGACTATTTTTTAATGTGTTGGTAGTTTTCACCCGAAATTAAGTGGCGGTAGACCAGAAGCAAGTGAATATTGTAACAAAACGGGTTCGATTTTGTATTGCGTTGGAGGATGAGAAGTAGGCATAATTCTGTATATAGTTTTGGCAATATGTATTAAATCTGTATCCTGCATGAAATTCGCATGGACGTATACAAATCAATACATTACAGGTAATTCTGCATGAATGGCAACTCTGTTGGTAAATGAAAAAAATAAACACAGTATAGATGACAGACAGGATGTTTTTGATAGGGTAACGTGGCGCCATCATGACACATGCGTGTGCTGTCCCAAATAAAGGAATATTCGAAATGACCGTTAAAATGATTGAAGAATCTGATTTGAGTGTCCTGTCTGTTAGTCTGTGATCAAACTGTTCATGTACGACAAGGATTTTTTTGTCAGTCCTCGAAAACGAAACTAACCCAACTCAATTATTTTCGTTGAATAAACAGTGTTTATCATGTTATTCGAAACAGAACATCTAATTGATGTCATTTCAATAAAAAATTATCATGCATTCAAGATTCTACGTGATACTTGTGTTTAAAACATGTTGAAATTTAATGGTGTCGAACTCCAATCTAGCCGATCTATTAAATTCTTGTTTTCCAATCTAACACCACTAAATTTTATCGAAACGTGTGACGCAGTGCAGTCGACGACTGTCAAAGAGGTAGTTAAAACAAAGCAAGCATGTAAATACCACCCCGGTGGTGAGATTGTCATCTGCATACAATTGGCTTGAAGACGAAATTTTTGGTTCTTTTGGTTCTAGTTCGCTGTCAAATGTTGTGTTTAAGCAGTGTTCACATCTTTCTTCATGCGGTTGCACCAACATAAGGAAATGATTTCGATGGAATATAATCAAACTATAACAAACCACTTTTTTTTCTTATTCAAAAAGAGGTCAAATTACTTGTTTTGCAGAGAATACTAGACAAGAGTTATATTTATATTGGGTTTGAAGAAATTAACTTTTGACACCAGTGTAGTATGATTGTATGGTATGAACGTAGCTTAACATATTGTTGACAACAACGCTACCAAAACAAAATGCGTCGATTTCAGGAACCAGCTTCCATAGCAGCGAGGTGGTAAATACGAAGCAGAAATCGACGTGAACATTTCATAAGGGCACATAAACCAATTAGAGATTCTCTTTGTTTACTTTCTCTTCAGTTAATAACACCTAAATTTTCACGTTCACTTACCAAATTTGTATATAGAATGAAAGAAAATATCTCCAGCTTTGTAATAGTATCATACATGTAAGGAATAATTGCGTAATAACGCAGATATAATCGAAAGAGAAAGTAAACAAAGAGAATCTGTCAATTGTTTTAAGGCCCTTTTGAAATATTCACGTCGAAATGTATGTACACTTCCGGTGTGATTCTGAACTTGTAAACACGTCTTTTCGCTGCTAGTGCAGAGAGTTTTCTAGTAATTTGGAAGAAAGAAGAAAATATTTCTTTTAGTGTAGAGCCAATTCGGTATTTACCGGCAGTCAGTGAAAGTTATGGATTATAACAAAAATCTCTTATGAGATCACACGACCTAGAATAGATGACAGAAAGTTGGTGGCAATTTCTTAATATTAAAGTTCTGATAGTGACCATTGGGAGTGAAGAGAATGATTTGTTTAGCCAACATTACGGTGATGTTTGTAACTGATAGCACGGCAGAGTAAATTACTAAAATCTGATTGAAGGATTGTGTAACAGAGAATTGATAGTACGATAATAAAACTGTTGGGGTGCCATCTCTCTCGGTGGGAAATAATCGAAAGCAGCAGCCGACAATCTCTCGATCACAACGGAGGCCTCTTATCGAATCAATTACAAAAGAACCACGTTCATTTGATAGGTAAATGGTTCGTGTAATTGCATTAGTCAGTTGGTTTGAGAAGCATGTATGAGTTCTGCATGAGCTCCCTTTTCCCATTATTTGTGATTCGCACGAGCGACATTTAGGAAAAGTCATAATAGCGTTGTGCGGAAGGCAAATCAGCAACGATTTTAATCGAATCTGATGAAAAGAATTGAAGCGATTGTCTGAATTTCTTTTGTATCGTTCACGATGAACTATACTCATCTTTATGGTCGAAAGTGAAACTTATTCCAAAGGCGAATTACCATGGAGACATATCAGGTATAAAGGCGTTAAATGAACGATAAAAATGATAAATAAATCCTCATTAGAGCAGCAAAATTAGAAGTTTGTTTATTCAAAGTATTGGCCATTGCTAGCTAAACATTTATCGCATATTTATGAAAATTTTTGGATTCTACACCAATAAGTCTCTTTTGATTTGGTTAGAGAAAATATTCATTTAAACTTGTGCAGTGATTGTCCCATCGACGCAAATAGGTGGGTAATCCGAAGGGGCTTGGTCTGGTAAGAACGACGCATACGATAGCTCTTCTCATACGAATTGCTCTATCTGCTCCCTAACCGGTTTCGATGTGTGAAACGCAGTAAAAAGCAAAGCAATTAGGTATTACATACCTTTTATGGAATTTGGTCTTCTGTTTCAACTTCCCAGCCAATTCATAGCGTACGGGAGAACCATTGCATGACTGGTGCTACACACTAAATTTCGTTCGGTAATTCTTGCCTCTTTTGACGAGTTTTGAACAGCCGAACTACCGAATATTTCCATTCTACTGATATATCAGCACAAATGAACATTTGTTGACAGCAGTACCTCAAGGTATCGCAGTGATAAAACGTTAATTTTACCGATAAAATCACCTACCGAGATTTGAACAGCTGAGGTCGGTAATCCAATTTTGGTGTGTACGATCCTACTGACACTAAGAATCCTTCCAGTTTCCGGGGCTCGAACATACGACAACTGGCTTGTAAGACCAGCACCTTATGCATTGAATCGCCAACCCGGGCTGTGAGACGCAGCTTCGCTATGAAGTAGTGTCACTTTTCTTTATCTGGTGCCATATTTTGTTAGTTCTTGCTCGGTTCAAATCGAGTAGTAACTGTCGTATTCCAACATTTTTTTAACTGAACTTCGTTTGTCATAACACAAGCTAAAACACGTCTGTATTCCGCAAGACTCGATTACTCAATGGCGCTCAATTTTCTTCAGCCTCTTTCTAGAATCTCGCGCTCTTCCGATTCGAGTTTGCGTTTTTTTCTTGTTTCTTCCGGAAGAAGTGAAACGTCCGAAGCTTTCCGTTTTCCTCTTTTCAAACTCAAAATCCCTTATTTCATATTTACGGTATATAACAGATATTTGCTTGAAAACTTTTTTATTAGGATTTTTTTCTTGAGGAGTGTTTGCCATACTATAGTATAGTTCAGCACAGAATAACTATCAATGTTTACTTTTGTTATACTGTTGTTCGCCAATGTAATATCTTAATTGCTACAGTAACTTCTTGTCGAATGCCCGAAATTCGGTGCCTTCAAATTTTTTCGACCGTCTTCAATGTTACTCGTTTCTCACATCAAAATCACCTTTTCTTTCATATTACTTCCAAAGGAGCATAAGAATCGAAAGTCTTCCCAAACATTCGATGAGATTCGGCTAAAGAATTCTTCAAATAAAACACAACTGCGTCTTGTCTGCGATGACTCGGCACAAGTTCGTCATATTTAGGCTAAAATAAATTACGCTGTGGTATAAAACGCGGTCTGTTGTATGCTGAACATTGTTGATAGATGTCAAAACAAAAAAAGACGGGTGGGAAATGTCAGAGACATAACTGGATAGCGTAAATGCGAATAAAATAGACATGCTTCTTTTACATTTCACAATAATCGTTCGTATGAGCTGAGTTTTTTAATTTTTATTGTTTCGAGTTACGGTGCATCTAGACTAAAGTTTGACTGATAGCCGACAAATAAATTCTACCACACAAATAACGGTTCAAAAAAGAACCGATTTGAGAAATTTATGCGATGTTTACAACTGTTGAGTACTTTTTGCCACCATCTATTTATCTACACCAGAGCCTAAATTCTGGGCATTCAGGAACTGGAGCTCGATTAAAATACTAAATTCGAAGCCTGGCACTGGCTCTGAATTCAGTTGCAAAATTCAGGTTCAGAATCCAGCTCGTAAGAACTCAGTTCATGAAATTAGTTCCATAATTCTGGAACTGAGCTAATTTTTAGAATCTAGTTTCCGAATATAATGTTATTACAAAAACTTGAATTCAACTTCAAAACCTAGTTCCATAACGCAAGTTTCAAGTTCAATTCCAGCATGCACTTTTAGAATTCTGAACCTGAATTCTGGTAATGAATTCTGAATTTGGGAAATCAATTATGAATCTTGGGGATTAAATTTTGAAACTGGTTTCAGGTTCGGAGCTCAGATCTAAGATTTTGTTTCAGAATCCAGATCTAAAATTCATTTCTTGAATTTTGTTCCAGAATTCTGAAGTTAAATTCCTGAATCTGAACTCTGGATACGAATTCCGTACTTATATTAAGACACTAAATTCAGTTTCAAGAATCCGTTCCAAAAATCTAGTTTCAGAATCTAGAATTAGGATTCAATTTCAGAGTCATAGTTTTAACTTTTGCTCTTGAACTCAATCCTGAAATTAAATTCTAATTCTTAAATTAGGTTCAGATTTCAAATGGACCAGAACTCAGGTTCTGAATTCAGTTTCAAAATTCAGCTCTAGAATTCAGTTCCTGAATCAGATTCAAACGAGGCTTTTCATTTCCCAGAAGGTTGGTTGAGGATTCTCACCACGTCTTCCAGTCCCGTCTAACGCACAAGAAGAAATGATCGGTTTTCGACCATGGTTTACCATTTATATTCGTCCAGATGAACATCGGAACTGAGACTACTTCAAAATCCAGTGCAAAAAAAAACAAACAAGCGTAATGAGTTTTCCTCATTGTTTCCAATAGTTTGAGAAAATTTAATTTTTGAGTTATTTATGGCTATCTCACACTGTTCAAAATTTAATAAATTGCTGATTATATTTGTGATTGCATAGAGAAAGAATTATGTTGTTGCGTTTAGTACAATAAGAGATATTCACGATTAAATTCTAAAAAGGCGCCCCATAGTAAGTCGTATTCAACACAAAACAGGGTATAAATAATGGCACATAATACTAGAATGTTATTATTAGATTCAAAATAACCAAATTTTATAATTTTGGAACAAAACTAATTCCCAGAAGTCTTGTTTTAACATTTTACTTACATAAATTTGAAATACTTCTTGTTTGATTCTAGGGCAAGAATATAATTATTTCTTCTATCTTCCTACCATTGAACTTATAGGCACCGCAAATTCGTCGTTTTTTCATGTCACCTCATCAATGTTGTGTGTTATTACGCCAAAGCTCTTTTTACAGTGTTTCAAGTCGGCAATAAATTCAATCCCACAATGATGGTTAATACAGATGGTCACTTTTGTTGAAGATTCCACTTGATAGAATAGTTTTAGAATAGATGACGAAATTCTCGTTAGTTTATAATCATTACCCAAATATATTTAGATCACATTTATGGTTATTTCACTTTTTCTCTAATTGATTGAAATATTCAGTCAAATGTTTAACAAATCGCAAATGACGTAAAACTTCCGAACTAATGAAAAATCAAATTACCAAATTCTTCACATTATCCATTGTTACTAAGAACTGAATTAGTCCGTTTAGACAAAACCATGCACATCTCGTATGCATCGTACACGGAAAAGCAAAATTACCCAATTTTGAGTATTTTCCACTAGAATTCAAAGTTCCATTCAATAACCTAGTTTTAGGTAAAGTGGTTCTAAGTAGTTTCCACAAGGCACAAGTGGAAATATACCGAAAGGTTTGTTATATCTACTCAATAGTAAGCTTTATTTACTCCACAGTCGAGTTATGTTCACACAATTTCGGGTTTAATTCGGGTTACTTAATTTTACACGCTGAAAAATTTATTTTAGATTTTAATGTATAACACTTTGAATGCAAAGACATTTTATTTTAATCCATCGCTTATTTCCATTTCCCTTTGGTTCAAATACATTTTACTTATTTACTTCAAAGCAAATATTTTTTAATTCTACGCTCAAAGAAATAAATAAAATGAGCATTAAATTCAAATATATTGTGCTTTGAATTCAAATATATTTAATTTCCACCTGGATCTAATTTCATTTCACTTGGAATCAAATACAAATACAAATTAGTTTTGTTCCTACAATCATGCTTTCGTGCGATTGTGTGTAGATTCAATGATAGATTTTTTGTTAAATTTAATAAACTGTTATTTAAAAAGAATTTTCGACTAATTATTGTAAATTAAACTTTTATTTTTCATTGAATGCATTTTAAGCGCTCAGTTAAGTTCGGTTGCGGTATTGACTTCTCTGCTTCCTTTCGTTCAACAATTTTCAAAAGCTCTACTGTGAAATCGTTCTCTAGAATGAATACAAATGTAAGCTGTAACAAGCATTGGAATAAAGTAAGTTTTTGATTTGATTCAATAAAATTTGAAATTTGAATCCATATTCTATTATATTTGAATTATGTTAGATTAGATATAGATTTGTCGTGAATACGACTTATTTTACTATGGGGCGTCTTTTCAGAATTTACCTTCTGAGAGAGTGATAAGTTTTTGATCGTGAATATCTCTTGCTGTATCCAACGAATCAACATAATTTTTGCTAGATGCCTTCGGAAATATGATGACAATTTTGTGATAAAATTTTCAGTTGTGTGACATAATCTCAAATAATTCAAAATCAAACTTTTCTGAAATGTTTGGTATAAACGAGTATCAAAGAGGATAATTCATAAGGTGCGTTTGCCTTTCTCGTATTTTGAAAGTGATCTGTGAAAGGATTTATATAATATAACTACAAATAGAATCGAAATTTTTCAACTTAAACGTGTATAGCAACAGCAATGAAGTATTACAATAGTACACTATTGAAAAACCTGTCTTATTTGACCCATGTCAACACTAGCCAATGAGAACGCGTTTTGAGGAAGAGAACAAAATATCTGATTCTGTACAACAAATCGTTCGAAAAAAAATGTTCCGAACAGTGCTTAATCTCCTAGCGAGTGCCACAATTTGGTCCTTCTGAATGGCAGGAATGAATCCCGTACAGCATCCTGATAGTTTCTTTCAATGAATTATGCAAATCCGAAATGAAATAATCGACATTAAAATTCTGTATGCGACTATTTTTATAGCCGTTAGGACCGCCCATTAGTGAAAAAGCTACAAACGAAATCACCTAAATAGAAATCTCTTAATAAATATTGGGTCAGTTTGGATTCTATCGCCAGTGCGAGCAGATGTATTGTGTGTCGTTTGCAAAGCTAGTTTCGCTACCGACAAGAGCGATTACGTCACAGCTGCCAGTTGTTTGCATTGGTGAAAAAACAACGAAAAGAGGACAACGGTTGGGAGCATCACACAAAATCAGCCGTTCTAATGGCTCTATAAGTTTTCTAAAGAACTATTAGGATTTCTTCTTCGCAAATCGAAGGTAAAAAACCTTAGTTTAGTGCAAATCTAGAACTGTTTGATTAGATTTGTGCACTTTTCGCTGTGTGAAATTCACAGTAATCGAGATCAAGTGAAGCCTTCCTCGTTTTTGCGAAAAATGTGAAAAAGGGGAATGCTTGCATAATTCATACAATTGATCAACTAATTGATATTCGGAAGTGTTAAGAAACATGTTAGTTGTTTTCGTATTCACGACATCCAGTTATGTCTCTGACATTACCCATCCGCCTTTTTTTTATTCAAATTTCAATCCAGAGTAAGTTTTATTTGATTTAAACAATTGTTTGAAGTTGATTTAAAGACTCAATATGTTAGAATCTAATGTGTTCTCTTTCTCCGCGTGAAGCATATTGAACGAAACTCCCGTTTTTGGGCGGTTTTGCTCATTATGTTTTGACAACAATGCAGAGAGCGAATGAAAAAAAAAGATTCCAAACAATTCAAAATTAAGTAGAAAGAAGTAAAAAAGTAGGTAGATATCATTTTCAGTGTATATCTTCTAGCCATTAGATCCCTAGTTAGATATGCACACTCTCAACAAAGTTCGAATACTACTTATTATAATCAGTGCTCAAGAACGTCTCCAACTTCAGGTATAATATTACAATGATTTTATGATATTTTCCAGAACATCGAGGAAAGTCGAAAAAAAGCTCATTTCAACTGCCGGATATTTCTGCCCAAAATAAAATTGCTGTCGGGTGCGAATGATGCATCAAAGGTGGTCACATGCGAATGATGCATCAAAGCACATTTGGCTCCATGTATTCATCTGAATCCCACTGTGGAACACCGTCCGATAAAACACTTCCTTGTTATAGTTGATAGGTATAAGAATTAAAGTGGAAATGACTTTAATTGGGCTTACTTGCTTACGTATGGATTACATTATTGACATTTCTTATCCGTTTTGCTACAATTAGCCACTGTTTAAATCACCGTTCAACCAGACTAGACAGAGCCAGTAGAGCTAGTGCTATTAATAGTAGAGCGAACAGAGAACCACCACGCGGTTCCATCGGTTGGATAGCTTCGCTTATTTCTGCGCTCATTCATCTGCTGCATCGCCGCTTGCTGCGATGCCTAACGTATTCCGTCGTACCAACTAACGGAGCACATGTTTGCTAGTCACGTTGAAGATCAGTAGGCCGAAATGCAACTACATTTGACGACGCCCTACGATATGCAAACGATGCATCATGTCTGACCGTGATCAAAATTTAATACTGACCGGTTTGTTAGGGTGGTAGACCCATTTCTTCCGTTTCGCTGATGTAATCTTACGAAATCGACTTACCGGTGAATGGCGGAACCGAAAAGTATTTTTGACACATAGGACGCACTACCAGGGTGCGAAATAGGAAGATCTCACTTCACTCGAACTTATTCATGTATAGACAAGTTACCCTACCACAACCGTCGTCGTCGTCGTCATCATTAATGTCGGCGTCGAGACGGTATTGCAGTGTCGCTTTGTGTCGTGCTAATTAAATTCCGATTAAATGATTGTCGAGCAGTTGTACGATTTCAGAGCTTTTATTCAATTTCTCCTCAGTGCAACGGGTTTGTTGTCATCTGGACTTTTAACAGTGAATCATTGAACCTGGTCCGAAGCGTCCGACCTTGCGTCGACATACATAATCTGTTAGATTATGTAGATCGCTAGATTAACATGATCTGTTATAAGACCGATTTACGTAATTTTACACAAAAATACTATTTTTAATTGGGCTTATAGAAAAAACGTACTACATTCTGACTTCGTTATTTCACGTGCGATTCGTGATCATAAAAATAAAAAACTGTGCCATATGTTTTCAAGTTCACTGCTTTTTTATGCCTACACTATCACGCACCCAAGCATTTTTCTAGTTCACCAAAAAGTACTGAAATAATGTAGCTAATTTACAGAATCGCGACAATTCTCAGACTGTGTCTCGTTTGAGTGATCCGTTCGGTTCGTAGCTACATTATCGCATACACATATTGCTATTCCGAGTCAAAGTTTTCCCACGACAACTGCGATTGCATCACAGTTCCTAAGCGCCAATCATGCGACATCACTGTAAATTAGCACCCGTGCATGTCGATCATGTCGTCGTCTGAACACGATTATAGAAACCACCGTTCAGTGTCCCGATCGATGGCACGAATTCTTTAAATATTTAACCCACCCGTGCACACGTTGCAAACAGACCGAGACGAAAGTTTGATAATCATAGTGTGCTTTGATGTATATGTCTGTAGACTGTTTCATATGATTTGTATTTGTTTTTCTTTTTCCGATGCAAGTTTAATAGAGAAAGGTGAAGTTTCCATTCATGATTCTTTGAATGTTTTCGAAATATTCAGTTTGGTCATGGAAGGTGCTCTGGAGTTAGAACAAATCACAAATCGGCCTTCTATGATTGCTTTTCGTAAACATTGATATTCTGGCATCGCTTCTAGCACGGCTTCTTAGTGTTTTAATTTAAAATTATAACACCTGTAGTTCGTGTTTGCTATGTCGGAAACAAACAAGCGATAATGTTGGGTCATTGAAACTATTCTTACTTTATTTTAGCAATGCAATTTTGAATGATTTCATTCACCCTCTCAGGTTACAGTTCAAGAAGGTTCAATAAAGGCTAAGAATAAGTAGATATTACTTGGTAAGCATGCAATCAAAAGGACTGCATACAAATTGGTGTTAATATTTCCTTTTCAGATTCTAAGAAACGAATTTATAAAAATAAATCAATTTTGCGTACGATTGTTGTTTGCAGTCTAGATGCAAAACACCTCGGTGGTATTGTATATTGAATTAAACTGAATTATACTTAGTTACACCTTAGAGTGTATTCAGCAACACTTCAGCGCAGTGCGCAACACTGCTGTCATTATCAGCAAACTGAATAAATGAGCTAGAGGCTCACTTCTGTTATTTGCAACCAACGGTGTTAGACGTGTTTTAGTGAACTCAAAAGAAAACCATCTCTAGAACCAGTAACCTGGAACATATTAGTGGCGACGAGGAAAAGGAAGCTGATTTCGGACACATTTCTAAGGCGCAAGGAAAATTTCGGCGTGAGGAAGCTGTTGGAGTAATTCCGGGCGGCGGATAAATTCGGAATAACAGCGGAACGGCGGAATCGATTTCTGGACAATTTTCAGAAGCTGTGGATAAATTCGGTGTCGACGCTCAAGGTAAGCGTGACTTTTTTATTAAAACAAAAGAAACTATTGTTAAGTGGTTTTTGGTTCGCGAATCTGCTTTGTTCGCAAATTATAAGAGCTTTTGTTAATTGTGATACGCCATTTTGAATTTTTTTTCTCGCGGCGTCAGTTTTGTGGACAATTAAAATTTTTTCCTGTAAAATTTTTGGTGGAAAGAAAAGTTTTTGCAAAATATTAAGAGTGTTTTTTTTCTCTTTATTTTGAGAGTTAGGTACAATTTAGCACAGCAGGAGAAATCTGGCTGCGGAAACAATTAGATTGCTGCTTTGGTTCTTCAAAAAAAATTCGTGACTTTGGCATTGCGTTTGTGTGAGTGACGGTTAATTCCGGTGAGTAACAGAAATATTTACAGTTAATTGTTTTAAAAATTTTAACTTTATATAACTTGTAATTTGTGGTGATTTGAAATTGATAGATTTTGCCTTATATTTGATTTTGTTCAGAATTTTGACAAAATGTCCTACATGGTGGCCCCTAATATCGAACCATACCGCAAGGGCCAATCTTTTGCCACTTGGATAAAGCGTTTGGCGGTTCATTTCCGGGTGAATAAGGTTAAGGATAATGAAAGGAAGGATCAGATGTTCATTCTGGGAGGAGATTTCTTGTTTGGTATGGCGGAGAAACTTTACCCTACAGAAACACTGATGGAAGAAGTGTCGTATGAAATTTTAGTGCAAAAGCTTAAGGAGAGACTTGACAAAACTGATTCAGTCTTACTCCAAAGATACAATTTTGGTACGAAGGTACAACAACCTGGCGAATCAGTTAGCGATTTTATATTTTCGTTAAAACTCCAAGCGGAGCATTGTGAATTTGGGGAGCAAAAGAATCGTCTCATTCTGGACCGTATTTTGGTTGGGTTGTCGGATGGCTCGCTTAAACATCGTCTCTTTACTGAGGATAGCGCTAAGATAACGCTGGAACAGGCGGAAAAGATTATCGCTACCTGGGAGATGGCGGCTACCCACACAAAAGCATTAGAAAAAAATAACGATTTTGATTTGGTGGCTTCATTGAGCACTAGATACCCTTTGACTCAAGGTAGGGGTGCGGTTATTCAGAGGATGAGGGAAGCTCAAAGTTTTCGCGGTTCTGTGAAAAGTCGGCTCGGTGTTCGTCCGGAAGTACGACCTGCTGAGGATAGGCAGCATATACAATTTCGTTCACAGCATCCTAAGCGTCGTGACACAACGAATGGGCAGGATCGTAGGCAGGATTATAAACAATGGCCAATAGACCAGCGTATCTGTGATCATTGCGGAAAGAGAGGACACGTGCGAAGGAAATGTTACCAGCTGAAGAACGAGAAAGGCAGGACGGTTAATCGCATCGATACGCACGGAGCTGCTTCCGGTGCGAAAGATTTGGCAGAGCGACTGGATGCCTTGAGGACTATGGATTGGGATTCAGATGGTAATACCTCAGGTGATTTACAGTGTATGCATGTTTCTTCCATAAATAAGATAAGCAATCCTTGTTTATTAGATGTATATATAGAAAAAATTCTTGTACAAATGGAAGTCGACAGTGGCTCTTCTGTGTCAGTGATGGGTAAAGATTTGTTCGTTTCTACATTTAATCTTCCCTTATTTAAATGCTCTAAAGAGCTTATTGTGGTAAATGGTTCCAGGTTAAAAATTTCTGGGGAAGTTGAGGTTAACGTTGAATATAACGGGAGAAAGGCTAAATTGCATTTATTGGTGCTTGATTGTAATTATCGGTTTATTCCCTTATTGGGCAGACCATGGTTGGATGATTTCTTTCCAAACTGGAGAAATTATTTCCTGGACAAATTGATACCAGTGAACAATATCGTAGAGATACATAAAGAAGCATTGATTGCCGATATAAAGCATAAATTCTCTGATGCATTTGTCAAAAATTTTTCTATACCAATTAAACATTTTGAAGCTGATTTGGTTTTAAAAAATGAAGTCCCAATTTTCAAAAGGGCATATGACGTTCCTTTTCGTTTGAAGGAGAAAGTTTTAAAATATTTGAATAAGCTAGAAGCAGAAAAGGTGATAACTCCCATTAAAACCAGTGGGCTTCACCGGTAATTGTTGTCATGAAAAAATATAATGATATACGTTTAGTAATAGACTGCAAGGTTTCTATTAACAAAGTAATTATGCCAAATTCTTATCCTTTACCAGTTGCTCAAGATCTTTTTGCTAAGTTGGCAGGATGCACTGTTTTCTGTGCCCTGGATTTGGAGGGAGCATACACACAGCTGTCACTATCGGAGCGATCTAGAAAGTTTATGGTAATTAATACCATTAAAGGTCTTTTTACCTACAATAGACTGCCACAGGGGGCTTCCTCGAGTGCATCTATTTTCCAACAAGTTATGGACCAAGTATTACAAGGTATTGATGGAGTTTGCGTCTATTTGGACGATGTTTTGATCGCAGGTAAAAATGAACAAGATTGCAAAGCTAAAATATATACAGTTTTAGAAAGATTGATAGAGTAAACATTAAAATCAACTGGGATAAATGCAAATTTTTTGTGACTGAATTAGAGTATCTTGGTCATATAATTAGTGGGAAAGGATTAACTCCATGCCCAAGTAAAATAGCTACAATAAAAGAGGCGAAAGCTCCTTCAAATGTGACTGAACTCAAGTCATATTTGGGTCTGGTCAATTACTATAATAAATTCATTCCTAATTTGTCTTCTAAATTGTTTTATTTATACAATTTATTGAAGAAAGATGTTAAATTCGATTGGGATAAAAACTGTAATAAAGCCTTTGAAAGTTCTAAGGAATTATTACTTGAAACAGATTTCCTGGAGTTTTTCGACCCTAACAAACCGATTATTGTAGTTACTGATGCATCTGGCTATGGGTTAGGGGGAGTTATCGCTCATATTGTCGATAAGGTTGAAAAACCGATATGTTTTACTTCGTTTTCGTTGAATGCAGCCCAAAGAAAGTATCCAATATTACATTTAGAAGTGCTAGCACTTGTTTGTACCATAAAAAAATTCCATAAGTATTTATTTGGACAGAAATTTACGATTTTTACCGACCACAAACCACTAGTGGGAATTTTTGGTAAGGAAGGCAAACATTCAATATTAGTGACTAGAATACAGCGTTATGTTCTTGAATTATCCGTTTATGATTTCGATATCCAGTATAGACCTGCTACAAGAATGGGTAACGCGGATTTCTGTTCGCGTTTTCCATTAGAAATTGCGGTTCCCAGAGAATATGATCAGGAATTTGTTAAGAGTATAAATTTTGGGGGAAAATTAGGGACTGATTTTGTGCTTATTGCAAAAGAAACAAAAAAAGATAAATTCCTTCAGAAAATTATCAGTTTTATGAGGCAGGGTTGGCCCGAAAGAACTGAAAAGGCTTTTATTAACGTTTTTGCAAATCGAAATGATTTAGAAATAGTTGATGAGTGTCTACTGTTTCAAAATAGGGTTATTATACCGCAAAGCATGCAAACAGATATTTTAGGATTATTACATGGAAATCATGCTGGGGTGGTAAAAATGAAAAGATTAGCTAGGCGCACGGTTTACTGGAGCGGAATAAACGCCCATATTGAAGGGTTTGTTGCTGATTGTGACGTTTGTGCAAGTATGGCAATAGTTCCAAAACAACCAATAACTTCAAAATGGATACCTACGACAAGACCATTTAGCAGAATACACATTGATTTTTTCTATTTTGAGCATCGTACCTTCTTATTGATCGTTGACAGTTTCTCTAAATGGGTGGAGGTGGAATATATGAAGAAGGGTACAAATACTTCAGAAGTTATGACGAAACTGATTGAATTTTTCGCTCGTTTTGGACTGCCAGATATTTTAGTATCTGACAATGGTCCTCCCTTCAGCTCACATTCCTTTAAAAGTTTTCTGGAGAGACAGGGTATAAAAGTATTAAACAGTCCTCCATATAATCCTGCTAGTAATGGCCAGGCAGAGAGACTGGTAAGAACAGTAAAAGACGTTCTTAAAAAGTTCTTATTGGAACCGGGAATGCTAGAACTGAGGTTGGAAGATCAAATAAATCTATTCTTAATAAATTATAGAAATCATAACATGACGATGGAGGGCAGTTTTCCTTCTGAAAAAGTGTTTTCTTACACCCCAAAAATGTTAATCGATTTGGTTAACCCTAAGAAACACTATAAACAAATGTTGGACACACATACTCTGGATGATGATACACAAGTTGATCACGACAATAAGGCAGATTTGCCTGATCTAATAGATACTCTGACACCAAGGGATATTGTGTGGTATAAGCACAACATCCCTCATATACGTGAAAAATGGATAAAGACATCATTTCTAAAACGATTCTCTAAAAACTTATTACAGATCATGGTTGGAAACGAGGCGACTACTACCGCTCATCGAAGTCAAATAAGGATTGCTAGGAGTACACAAGATTCGCAGTATCAGCCTAGACCATCGATGCGTGTGGTTAAGACTGGTCGGCCAATCCTGACTGTCGAAGAACCCGAGTTAGCTACACAAGAGAAAAGCGATATCCGGCAAATACCGGATCGAAATGACGAACAACTCTCAATCAATTCTGATACGCAAGTAAATAGATTAAATAGGAAACGTAAATTTTCATCAGATTCGGTAGCGCTAACTGGCCTACTTAGGCGTTCGAAAAGACCTAGGAAACCTAGGATCGAAAACGAATTTGAATATTTTTGAATTTCTTAATTTTTTTTGAATTATTGTTCATTCTAAAGAAAGGAGAGCTATTGTATATTGAATTAAACTGAATTATACTTAGTTACACCTTAGAGTGTATTCAGCAACACTTCAGCGCAGTGTGCAACACTGCTGTCATTATCAGCAAACTGAATAAATGAGCTAGAGGCTCACTTCTGTTATTTGCAACCAACGGTGTTAGACGTGTTTTAGTGAACTCAAAAGAAAACCATCTCTAGAACCAGTAACCTGGAACATATTAGGTGGTTAAAATTATGTAAAATGTTCTGATGATTTAAGATCAACAGGAGAGAACATCGATCTTTATTACTAAAAGGGTGGAGTCTGCTCTCATTTGGCAGAATTTCTGACAGCCGGCCGACACTTGGCTAGTTTTCGGCAGCTGTCAGAATGTATTTTCCGGTCATCAGAATTACTCTTCAATTTTAAACAGTTTTAATCCAAGTTAATCGGAATTCTTCGTTTTTTGCTATTTCGCTCTAAATGATAGTTTAAAAGTTTAAACACATCTCACCCTGTTGCTCCGTAACCGGAAGTGAGATCCGAGTCTAAGTTTGCGAAAATCGACTTGGCTGATTCTGAGAAAATGAAGAGAGTTTCGTTTTTGAGGTTTCGACCACTATTTCAGGCACTTCCGGAACCGGGAACTGGCAACCGGCATAGCCAAAATCGGTTTGTTTGGCCAGCAGCTAGCATAACCTATAAATTGAAACAGTTTTAAACCAAAATAAGAAGGGTTTCTACGTTTTTTGCATTATCGCTCTATGTGACAGGTTGCCATTTTACACACGCAATACCCGGAACTGAAAGCCGGATCTGATTTAAATTCTACATTAACTTATGGAAACATAACACTTTTCATTTGAATCTAAGTTTGCGAAGATCGGTTTAGCCGTTTCGGAAAAATTGGAGTGAAAAGTCAACGTATTTGATAATAACCGTAACCATACCTGCCTAATCGAAGATTTATATGCCTATTTGAATGTACTTGGCTAGATTTTTCCGTGTTTTTAAAAAACACGTTTTTGAAATTTGGTAATGTTATATGGGGCTGTAAGACTTTTAATTTGAACCTGGGTTTGTGAAAATTGGATGAGCAGTCTTTGAAAAAACCCGGAAAGTTTCGGATGTTCGACTCGGGTAAAATTCAATAGCAACCTATGGGACCAACAGACCTTTCATTTGAATCTAAGTTTGTGAAAATCGGTTCAGCCATCTCCGAGAAAAGCCAGTGCACATTTTTATGACATACACGCATATACAGACACACACAGACATTCGCTGAGTCGAATAGAATTTAAAACTCGGCCCTCCGGGCCTCGGTTAAAAATTTTGAAAATTTTTAAAGCGATTTGATTTAAGATTTCATGTGCAAATTCACTAAAATGCAAGATGAGATTATTTTTCACTTAGCTTGGATGTGTTTTTCTTTTGGATGTGATGTGTTTTGCTATTGAATCGAACTACATGTGTTAAACACTTCATTTTCTAGTGGAAATGAGTACAGCACAAATGTATATGCAAAACAATTGAATCGGTCAACTCTGTTTCAATTGAAATCTATGTGGAAAACAATGTGACATTCACATGAAATGCATATAGAATCTAGAGGTAACGATATTTCTTATCATTTTGATGTGCATTTAAATAAATGTGACAGGATTTCCACTACATATCAACAGCTTTTACACTCATTTTATGAGTTAAGTGTATGTTTTCATGTTTTTTATGTGTTCTACAAGTAGTGATAGTTCAAATGCTTTGCACATGATGCTAGCGTGCGAATTATTTTCAGTGTATTCCTATCGGAAGATGTTCCAGAGATGCTAGACATCTTCATAGACAATCTGCATTTCTTTGTATAAAAGATCTGTATTTATCTGTATGAAATCAAAATAAATTTCTACTTTAAAATGATAATGATTTCAATAAGTTATGGTTATAGAGTGGTATATTCAATGAGCCTTTATCCTTCATATCTTCGTAAGTCTTTGTTGTGCTCACAGAAATACTCAACAACGAAATGTAATAGCTTTTTTTCAACAACAATTGAATTGTAATTCCATATACTTATCTAGTTTGAAAATATTGACTTCATAAGCTGATATAGAATTCCAACGTCCAATATGCAACGTCGTCAGTCTGACAATAAAGTTTCATGCTGCATCACTTCCTTGAATATCAGTTCAAATTATAGTATAAGTGTATTTCAGTGTTCATTACTTGATTCATCAACAAATATTTGCACAAAATATTTCCATTTTAATTTGTGATTTGTTCGTTGATTATTAAACTTTAAGCTCGTCACTGCAATCAAATACTAATAGATAGCTCAGACGGAAAAGTTTAATATTTATCTTTTTTACTTGTTGTGAGATCTGTATAAATCTGTATTAAGTTTAGGAAATCTGTATAAAACCTGTACTCTGTATTAAGTCTGTATGGGCATGTGAAAATCTGTATAATACAGATAAATCAGTATAAATGGCATCTCTGGATATGACACACGAAAAAAACTGTCTTTAAATGGCAAAATAGTAGGCGACGCAAATCCTCATATGACACAATTCGTAAGAACGCAATTCGTAAAATGACTAATTTTACAAGAATGACTAAAATTCTAACTAAACATATTTGAGCCGGCGTGTAAATTAAATATTTCAGCACTTAAAAATATGCCAAAATGCATTAAACATGTGCTAGATAAATAATGAAAATCAGTTGCCAAAGGGGGCCGAAACTAACATTGACAGTAGATGGAGAAAAACATTGATGAATGTTTCGAATTTGGATTGAATTCCTATTTAGAAATTATCGTATATTCTTAAATAAATTTTTGATGATTCGTTGAATTTTTGGTTTATCTTGAAAAATTTACCGCTTCCCTTCTATATCAACTGAACAAATCAACATAACAAGAGTTTCGCCTTTTTTCTATTTGTTTACTTCCAGCTTTCTGTGTGAATACTGAAGTTAAGCCTTTGTGCATTTTTCATGAAATTGGCTGATTTTCGCGATTAAGACAAACCTGCGGGTAGTTTTATTGTCTCAGTTATTATTTCCAGTAGTGAAAAGTTCGGAAACCATCTAAAACTATGACAAGAAAATAGTTTCGCCTTCCCTTCCTAGCAATTGATGTTTCGCCCTGTTTGTTGGCATGGAACACGGAGGGCGAAACTTACGTAAACAAATGGCCCTTTATAGTTCGATGTAGTTACTAAGATTGAGATTTTTTTAGAATCAAAATTTCTAGACAGAATTGCTGGATTTTGAAGCATTTATTCGTAGAAAAGTAGAGAAAGTCAATTTGTTTACTTTTGTAAGATTCGCCTGTTTTTGAAAAACAGTTGAAGTGAGTAATTTTTGACACTCGAATATGTCGGTCTCAGAAGACGTAAATTTGCACGATTTTTCAGATGTGCAGTTTTCTGTTACGGTTTCAAACAATTTGAGCATTTGATTTGATTCAGATAAACTCAAACGTTTCGATTTTTTAATACTCTGATTGGAGTTATACTAAAAAAATGAATAATTGATCATTTGCTGTGCAGGTCCACAAATAATGGACCGTATGAGTAAATCATAGCAAGTTTGAGTTTCGGCAGTTAACTATGTCGTTTTCGCTTGATGCCAAACCTAACCCAGTTTCCACTCTAACTGCTGTCAAACCGTTCATTTGAAGCCAGTTTCGAACCTAGTTTTGACATTGTTGAACTGAAAATCGAGTCAGTTTCGAACCTGTTTTTTTATGTCAGGTTTATTCAGGCTTCCGTTACTAAGTGCGAAACCAACACAGTTTCGTTAAAAGTGTTTGTTTGGTGAAACTAGCCTGGGTCAGTTTCAGTTTTCTCAAGCGAAAACGACAATAGAGTTTACTACCCAAAAATAAGCTTGCTTGGATTTGATCATAAGGCCGAATGATTTGCTTGTTCAGCAGAGTATGTTAAGAAACTATTGTCATCGAACATTTTGTTGACGTATCAATAGTTCTGTCAGATTGAAGGCCGTAACTTCGGTAGAATAAAATTAGGTGTCACGATTTCGTTTTGAATAGTATTTTGAAGCAGGTTTATATTTTATAATCAGAAAAAAAAACCTAGCTG
The DNA here is from genome assembly GCF_030247185.1 of Malaya genurostris. Taxonomy (NCBI): domain Eukaryota; kingdom Metazoa; phylum Arthropoda; class Insecta; order Diptera; family Culicidae; genus Malaya; species Malaya genurostris. The sequence goes on from NC_080571.1 coordinate 56,984,696, forward strand.
ATGCATTCTTGCATCATCCCCACCCAAACTTTCACGTCCTACATCAACTCGTCACAGGACATTTAGTCATCTGAATCGGCCAAAAAAAAAACCGACCCTCACTGCAGCTGTCATTGTGCGCTCGCCGCACACCACCCGGTTAGCGATCGGTAATCACCTGGAAAACTATTATCGGAGTCTGAGCTGTTTTTCCGACTGCCATGACCTGCTGCTGCTGCTGAAGTGAAAAACTGTGAAAGTGTATCACGCATGGCATGAGAGTTGCGATCGACTCGGGGAGAGATCGGCACTCGATTCGCTGACGTGTCCAGCGAGTTTCGGGACAAAACTGGCAAACGACGAAGACTATCACTGTGAGCACGATTCACGAAACTAGCAGATAGTGTGATTATATATACTTTTTTTATCTACTTTTCACCGAATCACTCGAATACAGCACTCGAAAAGTTCGTAACGCAAACACCGATCGGACACCGGTCGCGCCAAGCAGTGATAAACTATACAAGGACACTTCGAAAACGACGCGGTACGGTAAGTAGCTTGATCGCGATGCTGACCGACGAAGATTTACGGGAACACTGAGAAGAACATTTTCCTTTCGATCTGGTTTTTATACAACATTCGAGAGGGTGCCCGATAGTCATTCGGGTGCGAAAAATCGGACGGCGTTTGCGCGCGCGAATTAGTTCTCGCTTGTACACATGTATTCGAAGTCGGGTGGACGTGATTCGTCCGGGGCCCCAAAGGTGTGTCTGTGTCTGTATCGGTGCAAGTCGTGACCATTAGCATATCGACTGTGTCGTCAACGAATGTTTTCGTGGATATATTTTTTGCAGTTTTCATCGAAAAGAAGATAACTGCTTGTCAATGAAGTATATCTTTTACTCGGTTTTGAGATTTCCGTTCCGTTTTTTTCTGCAACTTTGTTGATTTAATTTTTTTTTGGTACACATCAACAAGGCTTTCATATAAATTAGCCACAGCTCGTTTGTATGGTGAGTGAGAGTGAATGTCGAAATGCATTCCCGATGCAAATTTCTGAAGCGTGAAAAAGTAACAGAAAAAGATTCTTTCGATAGAACTATGACTACTGTGATCGGTAGAAAATACTTTCATTTTCATCGTTGACTAGATAGGGCCCAGCTTCTTTCAACATTCCATCGATTGAATTAGTACCAATACACCTAGTATTAAACCTAATGACTCATACCAATTTTTATAAGCTATTATTTCCTACGATAAAAGCTGTTGTAAGACGAAGGCACTTACAACTGCTCTATCGGACCGATAAAGACTATAACAAATTGATTATTCCCACAGATTCTGTAACTGTAGACCGTTTTTACGAACAATCTTTCGTAACAGTCGAGTTGGTCTGGTCCTCTTGACTGTAAATAACTAATCATTGATGCACGTAGAGCTCGTCTTCATTCTACTCAGTTCATGGCTGATTGTCACCTGTCACTCAAAATACGCAGATTTGTTAGATTTCTTCCGACTTGCTGAATCTTACTTCCCCGTTAGGCTCCTATTCTTTTGACACCTGTCCGACACCGTCTGACGTCAAGTAATTCGAGCATCAGTGCCAGAATATGAGCCACAAACAATATAATCCTTCTAGAGTTGTTCAAGACAAACGGGACTCAAATAATTCTAATTAATTAAATGATTTCACAAATTATAACTGTTGAACAACTAGTTTGTGTATTTTACCAATAAGTTTTCAATAAGTTGTTGAACACACTATTCTTTTTATTCTTAGCCATTAGTCTTGAACGGAGGCTAAGTGCACATTTTTCATAGCTGTCAGCCAATAAATCCAACGTTTTTAGAATCTTCGACATTTCTCCATCAAGTTTAAAGCTTCCCTTACCAATCGTCTAGTATGCGTCATTCGGACGAAGTTGTGAATAGTTTAGTAGATTACCAGATGTGCTCCTACACTCTCTACTGGACAGAGTATTACCGACGACACGACCAGATTCTCAGAAGAAAAATTGGAATAAAAAGTGTCCGCGAGCGATTTACCACCATTTACCACAAATATAGCGACCCCTTGATAATGATGAAAATAATCTTCTTGAGCAACACTGTTGTGGTTGTTACGAGCTTGTTACCATGGTAGGCTCAGTTTAACAAACTGTTTCTGTATGACTTAGGGTGACTTAGGTAAAGACAATCACCTAGCCGGATAACAGAGCCTAAAATCTAAAAATTATGAATATTTTCAGTATGTCCAATATGTCGTTTTCAAAGAGAACGCCTTAAAAGCTTCAAACATAAGTGTTCTCCGGTGCTTATGTACATATTTTTAAATATCTGAAGCATATGAAGAACATGCAATAACTTCTTATCTTCGAACTTGCTACTTGGGTTCAGTCGTGGCATCCCAATAAAGAACTGACGATGTTTGTCTAAGACTCTACCACTACCTTTTCACTCAGTATTGTTCTCATTCTCCAGGTTTTACGACGTATTGTTCGAACATTAAATCATTTTATTTTGTCTATTGAACGTTAATTGTTTGTCTCAACAAAACTATTCTTCGAATTTCGACAAAATTAATTTGATTTGATAATAAACACCAGTTTCTACGGTGAAGGTAACTGTTATTAGAAGTACACTGAGGTCTTTTTTTATGCGGTCTTTTTTATGAGGTTTTTTATGCGACTTTTTTATGAAAATTTTCAGAGTTATGCCGTTTTTTATGCGAAATTTTCAGAGTTATGGGTTTTTTTTTATGCGAATTTTCAGAGTTATGCGGTTTCCCTTCTGCGGTTTTTTTTAATGCGAAATTTCAGAGTTATGCGGTTTTTTATGCGAAGTTTCAGAGTTATGCGGTTTTTTATGCGAATTTTCAGCGTTATGCGGTTTTTTTATGCGGTACGTAAACTCGCATCAAAAAATACTTCAGTGTACAGTTGTTTATTCTTAGTTGCCAGTTTTTAATATTTTTCGAACGATTCAATTTTTGACATTACGAGTTAAATTTGCGTTACAGTTTTGATAGCCGAGTGACAGGTCGTGTCGTCGGTATTACCAAAGATAAACTCAAGATCGCAATGTCCCATACGATTCATTGAAAAATGTTGGGTCAGTAATCGTGAACCAGTTGGTTCCAGCTCCGACAAAATGCCATGTAAACAATACAAGCAAGAAAGAAAGCAAACATATGTTTACATTCAGTACATTATGATTTCGTTCCACAACAGGCTCCAATGCTTCCTGGGATGAGGCAATAACAAACTAAATAAATTCTAGGCAATGGTTCTAAGTAGTCTTTACTATCTTATTGTAAGAATCACTCGATATAAGGCTAAATTGCTCAATATCGTTCATACTGTAATTTGATATTTTTCCAAACATAAACAATCATTGTCATAGTTACGACGCATCTAGAATCAGACGATTGTTGTTTTGCTTTAAACAACTGAAACTGACAGTGCACAGTGACAGTGACTACTCTATATTGAGTTAATCTTTGGTATTACATCTTTTAACATGTCAAAAAAAAATATTGTGTCTGTTTCGATGTCATATTCAGCTAAATTCGCTATGAAGTTAATGATATAATTAATTTTCACTTGCTTCGAGATGTACATTTAAGTGAATTGCGAAGCTCCTTCTATGTGCACGTAAATCTACACGACTTTTTCTAAGTGTGCTAGAACTGTACTCGAAAAAAATGCAATACATTCTTTTGTGTATAACCTCTTACTGGATGGGTAAAAGTTGATACATTTTGGGAAAATCTAGTTAAGAGTGTGATGTTTCTATCAATCGGGATGGCTTCCAAGTAAGAAGCGGAACAAAAAAAAAGAAGAAGTGCAACTCTCCGAACGTAAGGAAGAAAGGGAATTACTTCAAACACAATCCAAACATTTCGATTCGGGACGAGGCCAAAAAGGCCAACTCGTCCGTCTGGTTAATCTAAAAAGCAATGAAGCGAATCGGACTTTAAGGAGAAATGAAGGGGTCTAACCGAAATGCATCGTAATGGACGACGAGACGTACTTTAAAGCAGATGCCAAGCAGAACTCCGGCCAAAAGTTTTTCTTCGGCAAGTCCCATCTGAATGTTTCGGTAGAAGAAAGTCGAATAATTTTCCAAAAAAACACTTGATTTGGCAGGCGATCTGTGGGTGCGGTAAATTCAGCAAGCCGTACATAACGACTGACATCATAAACGGCCAAATTTATAAAGAAAAATGCTTCCAGAAGCGCCTATGGCCCGTACTCCGGTCTCACGAACGTAACACTCTACTTTGGCAGAATCTGGCATCGTTCCATTACGCAAATCCGGAGATGAAGTGCAGCGAAGTCAACGTTGTTGTTTTTGTATCGACGGATGCCAGTCTACCAAACTCACCTGAGCTGCGCCGAATACAAAAATTCTTCGTGACTAGATGACGCAAATGTTAAACAGAATTCAAACGTAACGCCAATGTGCGGGCATTTACCCTAAGAGATGAGGCGGAATAAACCAACGTTGAAAAAAAAGTTAAAATTTTAATGTTTGAAAGTGGATTTTGTGAAAAGTTTTATTTTATTTTACGGTACAAATCGGAAACTTGAAAAAAAATCCATTCTGAAACATGTAAAGATGTAAAGAATATTCTAAATATCATGAAATATTAAATGCTTGTTAGGCACAAACAAATAACAGAAAATAAAGATTATTTAAACTGGAAAACTACATCGAGTTGATGGAACCAGATGAACTTGAGAAGGTCTTCACTATGAACAACAATTGAACGGTTTGAGCCGAATAATTGCGATAAACCAACCAGAAAATGAATAAATACATAAAATAGTAGTTTTGGTCTATGACAATGCACAAGTCGTGAGGCGTTCGCTTCACACTGGGAAGTCACCTTGAACTGCATCGTTTTACAAACCACTATTTCATTCGTAAATGAAGATTCTAGTGTGCATGACCCCGTTGACTAATGAATGCATTTCTAAGTGTACACTATTGAAGTAGTGTTTCCGAATCAAGTCAAATATGGCAAACAAATCACTGAGATTCAAGCGCTTTAAATTTGGTCCGACTAATCACTGAAGAATCCAAATCAATAGCTAATTGGTATTTAATATACCCAAGCAGAAAATACACCGCACAAAGTACAAAAGCGAACGAATGGATGTAATTTTCAATTTTGTCATTCCCTCGCTAAACAAGGGTGGGTAGCATGTTTCATTCGCAGGCAGCCACCGAAACAGGTAGCATGTTTCGTTTGCAGGCAGCCACCGACTGAACTAGTAATTGTGACTGTGCATATATTTATTCCGTTTTGTGCGGAGGTTCATACTGTGCAGAAGGAAAGTGTTCTTGTTCAAGCACGACGTAAATTCGCCCTATACCGATCGAAGCAGAACTGCTACTGTGTGAAATGCGAGGTGTGAAGCAACGATCGAAACCGTCGGCCGTGTTAGAGGAATCAGATGGATGACATCGTTATGGAATGCTGTGATTGGTTCGTGAAAACATCGGTCGATTCAAACTAATTTTTAAAAGGTATACTATTGACGGTCCCTTTTAGTGAAGAATAAGGCAGTTTTAACCTAAAAAACTGAAACTGATTTGAAGTATTGGTATTTCAATTTTATACTTCCATTTTAGGTTTAAGAGTAGGTGTAGTCGATTTAGGTGTAGTCAATTTAGGTAGGCTGTTTTAGGTTGTTTGACACCTTTTCAAAATTCGCGTTGATTTAAACGCAACAACATTTTTCGAGCCACAACATAATTTTTTCCGCATGATCAGCAATTTATGATAAAATTTTCAACAGTGGAAATACTCATTCAGAACTCAAACATTAAGTTTTCTCAAACTCATTACGCTTGCTTGCCTTCCTCGTGCCCACGAAAACGGTTTTGAGATAGTCGGGCCGATGTTCGATTGTATGACTAAAAAAGGTAAACCTATTATTTCTTCTTGTGCTTTGGACGGAACTCGAGGACAAACAGCAGCAAAAACAAATCTCCTGCGTCGTGGTTCCGTTTTCATTCGCATTTCGGACGTCGTGGCGTGCAGTCGCCTTCAACCAGCAGCAGCATAGAACTGAATTTTGGATTGGACTCTAGAATTGTATTCTGTACCTAAATTCAGAACCTGATTTTTTGTCCACCAAAATGTAGATCTCAATTTCAGGTTTAGAATTTAGTTTAAAATTTCAGTTTTAGTTTCAGATTACAGGTTTAGGATTAAAAATTACTACTAAATCCTTATTTTGGATCCTGAAACTTATTTCTTGACTAGATTTTCGAACTGAAATTAGTTCATTGATTTATGTTCGGAATTCGAATTTGGAACTCTGATATAGAATGAGTATCCAACCGACTTGTGCCATATGCGGTTCGTAATACCGCAGAGTAGGTTGTTCTGAACAAAATTAGCATTGGCATTAGCCCAAATTAGAATTTAGGCCCTTTTGCCGTGGGACTATCGAATAGTTTAGCTCCTAGTTTGGAAAACCTCTTTGTAGTTTTTTGTTGAAATAATTAGTATTCAAAAATTGCCATTAAACACTTCGATCTTGACTACTAGCCAAGGATTCAGAAGAAAAATCAATCGAAAACTTTCATCGAAGCTACATTCATCGAATTGAGGCTTAGAACATTTGACTCTAGCGAGTATCAATATTATGTAAGAGATATGACGTTTAACATAAACACATTGGACCCAACATTTGCCGTGTAGAAGATCTAACATTTTACAAAATAATTATTAAACTGTCGGAGAAATAAATGTTAAGAATCACAACTAATCGTCCTTATTTAAAACCAAAAATCGGTTTGCTAATGTTTGGTCCAATACCGGAAACTTCAAACCAATACAATTTCTATGTTGAATTTGCATTTCCAATCAATCTAAGACTGTGCAGTGTGCACCAATAGAGTTTATCCTTGTCATAAGCAATCTCTCTGACGAACATTTTTCGCGTCAGCATTTCGAAAATATTTGTAAAGCGAAAAAGCATTCCCGTAAAGATAATAAAGCTGTTCATGCGGGTCCGCCGGTCTCGAGTAGTGGCGGTAGGGGAAGTCCGGATAAAATGGACACCTTGAGAATTTTGTCAGTTTATTTTTCATGGCTCACTTTGATAGCTGATGATAGAATTGAAGTGAAAGTTTGTTTATTGTTGTAGAAGAAACGAAAATCGAGTAATGAAGTATTTTCTTTCGAAGAAAAATGAACAGTCACTAGAAATTTGATTCTGTTGATACAACCGCACAAATAAAAACGTTCCGATGCGAAATCAAAACACTTTCCCTTCGAAGTATAAAAGAGTCCACTTTGTTTCGGACTACAGATTGTTGACGTTTGTACAAAGCTTCGGAATATAATTTCAAGCATCGAATACTCCGAACGTGTGACGACATTGGAAATATTATGTAAAATAAATTTCCTAATAACTTCTCGTCCCGTTCTATTCGCTTTGCCCCCACGGCTCTTACGACGAGTCTCCGTTCAGACAGCGGCACACTGGCGGCCGCGCGCGCCGTTTCGTCGAGCTCGATACCGAAAATAATCGAATGAAAATGTTCGGCTCCAAACTTCCTCCGCTGGCAGCTTCTTCAGGGGGTCCGCAGCACATCGGCAAATAAGTTTTCGACGATCGAGGGTTGAATGCCAGATGGGAGCTTAAATGTATATGTATAGTACATACATCACGTGAATTTGTGATCGCCTTAGTCATGCCTTGTGACGTCAAACTTGGAATGGATGCGTGGTGAAAGAAATTACATAGAAAGTCCGTATATACATTTCGGGAGGCGTGACTCGGAGCAAGTTCGATGCAAAGTAAACAAAACGTTTAATTGTTTATATGGGAGATTTTATCAGTAAGTAAAGTGCTTGGATACACAAACTGAGTGCGCTCGATGGTGATTTTATTTTGTTTAAATACTTGGCCTCCTGCGACCACGACATCTATAGTTAGTGAATAAACGGATTCTTTCTTTTTTTTTTAAATCAAGATTGTGCTTTGAATAAATAGTTTGGTAAAATGGAGCGTAATAGAAATTAAAAATAAACTTGATTTCATCCACCTAGTGTTGTAATAATGTCTTTCTCATCATCATTTATATGAGAAATTTATATAATTTTCATTTCGAAATCTTTTAATCGCTACTTTCGGAGTTTCCGGAGTTAAAAATCGACTAACGTAGCTGATAATTCGATTCCGGAGTCGGAGTCACTTATATGACTGTTTAAAGATTTTGAAAACTCATCACCTTGTATTTCTGGAACGGGTAGTTAAATTCGAATAACATTCAATAGGAATTCATAATACTATAATACTGGACTCGATCAAGTTATCTACGAGAAATTGATGTCAGTTTAGAAGTTCATGAATGTCAGTTTTGATGTTTCCGATGCTAGAGAAAACGAAAAACGTAAGCCAGTATAGGCAAGTGAGTTTCAGTAAATCAGCAGAATTTGTGAATTTGGGTGTACAGACTCAATTCGCATCACTTTCAAATGGCTGTAACTTTTTATCCATTGGGTATTTTTAATTAGATTTTTGGGTGAAACTAGTTGATTGTGTAATGTTTAAATTGTGCCAGTGACAGTAGTAGTTTTTCAATCGTTGTGAAGATGAAGTTGGAAAAACAGTAGTGGCGAAAAATAATTTTGTGCACGCGGGAGGAAAAAGTGGTCAAAATGGATTTCTGTATAGTGATAAGAATCACCAGCGGTTAGTTCAAGCTGGAATCCAAACAGTTTTGTATGAGATTTGGCCAAGAAATTTGCTTTTGGGAAAAACTTTCGTGCAGGATGCAAAAAAACATGAAGAACTATTCACGTACAAAGTTCAAAGATACTAAGGTCCAATGAACGGCAGAATACAGTGGGAATATCACGTGCAAATAAGCTCTACACAGCCTCTCGTCAGCTTCCGTGACTCCTGTTTTCACTGACCATTAAAAGAACACTTTAGAAAGCAGAAGTTGGTCAAAAATACATGATTTGGCAAGCAATTTGCTCATGTGCTAAGCAAAGCACACCATTTGTGACATCCGGGACGATTAACATACATAAAACAACGCCTACGTTCACTACTAAGGTCGCACAATTGTGCTACGCTTTTCTGGCTGGATTACGCCTTAAGCCATTACTTCAAAGATGTTCTGGATTGGTACAAGACAAATGAGGTCAACCGCAGCGGAGCAGCGACCAATTGAGAAGTACTAGGTCATTATGAGGCACGCGTTTCGGAAACATCCTAAGGAAGTAAAAGCGAAGATAAAGATATGAAAAAGAAATGGAGTTTCATGCAAAAAAATGTTGGTTCAAACATTGAACAAGAGCGTATGAGTAGTGTAAAGAGGGAGGCTCGTACATTTGCATAGGGTATTGAAATTTAATTTGGCGAAAATGGAAAAAAAGTTAGATCGTATTTTTTATTTGATTCCCTGGAAGTTTGGAGATGATCGGTTGAATAGGTGAATTTTGCCGAATGCTTTCTTCTGATGCTATTTGAGATATGACGAGTAGGTACCGGGAAATGACATTTGAAGTCGCTTTAAAATTCAAGTTGGTGACTTTTGGTGACTGAAAACTCTAGAACAGGACTTTCGGGTTTATCAATATCCCTCGAAATCCATTTAATATGGCTATTTTTGAAACGGATTGAAAATGTGATAGCCGCAAAAAAGTTAGTAGTTGTTTGTTTCAAAATTCAAGAGGGCGACTACCGATTAATAAATGTTCTTTAAAAACGATTGCAATATTGGTGTTTTTTTGGAATTGATGGGTAGATACCATGAAACAATATTAGAAGTCGTTTCAAAATCTAAGATGCCAACTTCTGGTCTATCGATATTTCTTAAGAACCATTACAATACGGGAAATCACGGAACGGATTGCATAAGTAAATGTCAAAAAGCGTTGTCAAACAAAGCAATTTCAAAATCCAAGATGGCGACTTCTGGTTAATGGATATTTTCTGAAAACCCGTACGGTTATTTTTAGAACGAGATTGAAATGTAGATACTAAAAAAGATGTTTGCAGTCATTTCACAATTTAAGATGGCAATCTGCGGTTTATTGATATTCTTAAAAATCAATATCGATAACACTTTTAATAATTTTAATAAAACATGTCGGTGAACGATGTTTGAAATCATTTCGAAACCCAAACTGTCAGTAAATATTTCTTGAAAGTCATTATAATATGAATATTTCAAAAATGGGTTTAACAAATACGCACTGAGAAACAAATACTGAAGTTATTTCAGAACTATAAATGGCTTCTTTTGCATAATCAATATTCTTAAAGCAATTTTGCAAGGTGAGTAGATTTCTTATTTACTCAGCCTGAATACTTGTAACAAATGCGTGTTAACTCAAACATCATTTGTTCTAAAACATTAAGCACTATGAAACATCGGAAGTTTTCCGACGAAAAAATACTTGCATTTTCTAGTCCGAGAGTAGACAAAAATCGGCTGTTGACATCTTGCATTTTGAGAAGTTAAACATACAAAAAATATTGACGACTTTCTTGAATGTGGGAAAACAAGAGTAACGTTAAGTAAACACGACCAAGTGAAGCAGTTGTCTAGTAATAGCCATCAGCACTTACAATTGTCAAGTATTCTCAATGAAAGAATCCAATCCAACAGCCTCATATCCGTTATTTTACCGTCTTATTCATAAATGATCTCCTCCAAAACTAACGAAGAGAGATTTTCGTCTCTCGTTGCAACCAAAGAGAGTATCAATGCCAATGTCACTCGTTACCCTAAGACTACAAGACGAAACCAAAATAACGTCTGCATGGGGGGTCAGTTGATATAATGAGAATCAGTGACGTTTGGCTATAAAGAGTGTCTAAAAAATTGAATCATTGAAAACCAGAAATGACTGAAAGGGTAATTGAGAGAAAGAACACAAATTTTGAAACTATTGTTCTGCTTATGTCGTTGGCTGGACATGGAGCTCGTTCTCACAAGCGAAGCTGAGAGTGAAATTTTTTTTGTTTCGATTATAGAGGTTTTAACCTTAAGGTCATTCGCCACTTCGGGCCAGAAAAACTTCAAGGCCCTATGTGCAGGGTTGGGAATCCAAACCAAGTGGACTGCATGGAAGGCATCGACTAACCCATCGCGCTACACCCGTCCCCTCGAGTGACACTTATTTCTCGTCATTCTCGTTCATTTGTAGAGATGCCAGATCTGCAAATCTGCAGATTTCTTATAAAGTACTGAAGACATTGTTTATTGCAGATATTTTTGCAAACTTTTGAAAATCGATTTTTTCGCAGACTTTCGTTAAAATTTACAGACTTTTCAATAAGCCGCGCTGTTTTCTTTTTCTCTTAGTTGTGGCTCAAGAATACTCATTTTCACCTTTTTTTAGTTCGCCAATTCCGTGCATAATACTTTATAGACAATTTTTTGAGCCTTCAGAATTTTTTAACCCGGTCTGATGAGTCTGAAGTCAAAAACACTTAAACTTGACATATGCCATTTTCGAACATTTGGAAAAAGTTTTGCGGGAGGAAAAAAATTAAAGACTGTTCCATGAAGTATGGACGCAACCAAAAACCGCTGCCATTTCGCAATGGTTCTGAATCTGTCGATTTTTATGGCTGCGTCCTGTTGTTTACACTCTTCTCTAACCACTTGTGCAGTTGTTTATTCGTTTTCATTAGTTTATTTCGAAATGCGTGGACTTTCAGCAGAACAACGTCGAAAAATTGTGTACAAATGGTGCACAGAACGCGGACTGTCACTGAGAAAGATAGCAAAGATGGAAAGAGTAAGTGAAAAAGCCGTGCGGAATGCAATCAGGAAGTTCGGTGAGGATAACACCTTTGAGAATAAACCGAAAACGGATTCAAAGAAGGTCCTGCTAACCCTCAGTTAGATAAACGTATACTGAAGGCGTTCGAGCAAAAGAAGGAGGTTTCAGTTCGGGATGAGGCCAAAAAAGTGGGTACTTCGAAATCAAATGTTCTTAGTGCTAAAGAACGTTTGAATCTTCGAACCTATAAGAATCAGATACAACCAAAACGTAGTCCGAAACAAGAAGCATCGATCAGGCCGAGGGTTTGAAAGCTGTACAATACGATTCTTGCTGGAAATTTGAACTGCATAATCATGGACGACGAAACCTACGTGAAACTCGATTGGAAATCCTTGGCGGGACCACAATATTATACGGTGCGAGAAGGGCAAGTGTTAAACCAGTTCGAGACATCGATTGAAGTCGAAAAATTTGGTAAGAAAGCTATGGTCTGGCAAGCAATTTGTAGCTGCGGTAAGATTTCGAAACCCTTCATCACCAGTGCTTCAATGAACAGCGAAATATATATCAAGGAATGTTTACAAGCACAACTTTTACCCATGATTAGAAGTCACAGGGATCCTGTTGTCTTCTGGCTAGATATTGCTTCTTGCCACTACTCGAAATCAACGGTAGAATGGTATACTACAAAAAATGTCACTTTCGTCCCAAAAGACATGAATCCACCAAATTGCCCACAACTTCGACCAATTGAGGAATTTTGGGCATTAACGAAGGCACATCCTAGGAAACATGTCTCGGCAGCCGAAACCATTCAACAGTTCGAAAAAGATTGGAAAAAAGTGTCAAAACTTGTCGCCAAAAAATCTGTACGGAATTTAATGAGGAACGTTCGCAAGAAAGTGCGTCAGCTAGTCTACAATGGCTAGGTAGCAAATGCTGAGATTAATATTCTGTTGTTGTAGTCTAATATTATCAGTATATCGAATAAAATTTGAATATCTAACACTTGTGAATTATTTACAGCGAAATAAAAGTGCGTCCATACTTTCTGGGACAGTCTTTGAAATGTTTCCGTCAGTGAGTCTCAGGCTCTGGTTGGTAAATAAAATACAATTAAGTGCAGTTTACATTAAGCAATAAGAATTCTAATTTGATTTTAAATATTCTGTACGTGGAACCATGGAACAGTAAATTAATTAGATAATGAGTATTTTCTACTCTCTATGGAATGTCAACCGAAGTACTCAGATTTTGCTGAAAGCACTCAGTTTTGAGTACCCACAAGTAAGCATGCAAACCATAAAATTTTATTAGGTCTACCTTGTGCAGCGTCCTCAAACCTTTCCGTGAACTGTATTATAAAGCATTGAAGACAATTAACTAAGACTTCTGGATAGTAATACTATTATAAAATACTATTCCAACAAAAGCCACGACCAGAGGAACAGGTTGTTGCGAAGTTTATAGTTCATATCATGCCATTAGGCGGGTAAACAGAATGACCTAGCAGATTCCGTAGAAAATTTCTGGTTTGACAAGCGATTAGCACCCAAGTATGCATTATATCATTGCACATTTACAACACTAGTATAACATCGTTAATGTAGAACCACATTAATTCAACATGCTTAAAGGGGCTGGTAGAGTCTAAAACTTTTGAAAAATCATTTATTTTTTTCTTTGTATTTTCATATAGTAAAACATTTCAAGAATATGCTGTGAAATTTTTATGCCTATCGGAACAAAACTCAGCAAGTTATGGGCCTTTATCTTCGTTTATCTCATACTGCGAATAAATAAGAACTCGGCGCATAGACCCAAAACTGCTGCTTTGATTGACTTAAAAACTTGACAAAACATTCTTGAAATGTTTCTTTATAACAAATTATAAATGAAAAAATATGCTTTTTTGAAAATATTAGACCCTACGGGCTCCCTTGAGTAGGAAACTTGAAACGCGTTTTTCTCGAAATCAGGTTTTGAAAGTCCGTGTCCATTGTCTTTCAAAAACTACTGCACCAATTTTGTTCAAATTTAGCACACACTTTCTACATATAAAAAACCAGACCCCAACGTTTTCCTTCTCGTTGTTTGTTATTTTGGGGAGATTTTACATCTACAAAATGGCGGATTTTTTCGTGAAAAATCGTAGTTTTCACTTTGAACAACCACCAGAAATTAAAAAAATTTAAAAAAATCAAACAGAAACGTTGGGGTCTAGAAATACTTCTACTCTAACTATGCTGCTTTGATTTGTTCACTTCTGATTAGTCTGCGGTGAGATACAGTGGACACAGCAAATCTTGATTTTTAAGAAGTGTCCTCAAAAATACCTCTTCATCGACTTATTTCTCAATATTTTTCCACGAAAAAATTACAAAATGTTGTTCGAATGATGCTTTTTAACATGCAAATCATTTGAATTTATTTTGTTGAACGATAATTTTGAAAAAAATATCGCAAAAATGATGATTTTTTTAATCATTTAGACCCTACCCCTCCCTTTAAGCAGCGTGCGTTAAAATTGCATTCAAAATATAATGAAGCATTTTCCTACAACAGCTTTTTGTCATGCTATATATTGGCATTCAATGCTATATTTTATTGCAATCAAACGTTATCGATAACAGTGCATAGAAATGGAATTGTTACACTAAATCAATGTATTAGGGTTGAAAAAAGTAGAAAAATTCTTCAATAGTTGTCGGTAAAACAGAAGTAAAATGTATTACCGACATTCACTTACATAGCGCAGATAGCATAATATGTACAGATTTATTTACAAAGAAAAGTGTATAGGCAACCGGACTACAAACACATGATATCGTGACCTAAGGATCAACTCCAGAAAATGAGTATATAGTAAAAAAATGTACAAAGTTAAATGTTCGATCCCAAAAAATACTTCACACGTGTAAAAAAAGGAAAAATATGTGCCGTTCAATGATTTGCTGATGTTATAACATCTTAAGTTATAAGTCCTACATACATTACATATACAAATATAAAGCAGACATGTGATTTAGTGGTCTTATATCTGTTGCGTCTGGCGTGCATTCGCAGTGTATTTAAAAGGTATGATTGTTACTTTGGATGCAATGATTAAATCGACAAAGAAGAATTATATATTGTATTTCATCATTATGAATGCAATTAACATATTAACATGTTTATTAGTCGTATAAGTGCTTATTTCCACTTTATATTTAAATTATAAAAGCTCTTAATGTTTCATGGTATTTATAGAGAGTTGCACTGAAATTATATAATGTTGAATTAATGTAGGTATATAATGCGTTGTGGTTACTTGAGCAGCTGCGTCAAAAAAAAACTTAAGTTTTAATTACAAATGGGCAAAGTTTCAGCTAGATTTATATAGTTGCCACGATGGGAACTTTAGTCGTACCATACCGGCAGGGGGCTTTCATATGGTAATTGGAAAATTATTGAGATGGTACTATAATGATTGGAAGAGTGATTCAAAAGACTACATTTGAAAGGATTGTTAAATGAAGTATCCATAGAATTCGAGGAAATATAAAAAAAGTTCATTTCATCAAAACCAAAATGAATAAGGCTATTTATTTTATTTCCATCCTATCCAAATAATCTCGACACAGAATTGTCTTCTTATGTCCAGATGTAAAACAATCGAGCTATTAGCGTTGAGCAGTCAACAAATCAATCATCTATGTTCAATTTGCACTTATTCATTTGCTCGAGAAACCTAGGGGCAAGAGTAATTAATAAGTTCAAAATAAATTTATGCAGATCTAATAAAAATCTGGTGTTCAAATCTAAAAATCTTCCAGTGCCCTTGAGTTTGTATCACGTTTATAGGCTCAAATATGGAGCCACTACTAGCACGCATTATTGCTCATCACTGCGCAAATAATGCGCAATGAATGCGACAGATGATACGTATCTTGTGTTGCACGTGATAACAATGATTATCACTAGAAATGTTCACTAGGTTTTAACAACAGCAAGAATACCAATTTGATCGGTGTCTCGAAATATAAAAAAAGAGAAGCCAAGAAAGATACGCGAAACCAAACAGTAGTTGAAAATTATGCGAAACGAGATGCGCAATACCGGTTCTGTTTTTAGAATGTTTTGAATAGGAGTAATTAGTTTCCATTGCTTCCAGTTCAGTCTTGGAAAACAGAATGAAAATAACTACCAACGAGTTATTACTTCAAACAAGCTCATACCAAACTAGATATATCGAGATAAACAATCTGAACAAACTCTCAAATTAAACTGGTAAACATTGGTGGTAAAACGCTGCAACAGTGTTAGATCTTTTTTTTTTCAGAATTTAAATCCCCGATCAAAACAACCGTCACAAGTCACGTTATAAAGTGAATTCATGTGCATTTACACAGATATTTTTTGTAAATGTATTTTTACATCAAATTTATCAACACAACGTTTGATGATGTTTGGTAGAAACACTCATAGGATAGTGATACTGTACTTCTGCTTGTATTCCGTCAATCGTTTTCTCGTGTTAATTATGATAACATTTTCTTTTCCAAAATGAAGTGCCGCATCCCGACGGATTCAACTGCAACGACAATTTCGGTGTGACTGCTGACGACACCGTATCAGCTGACAGAGGTGAACATTTTTTTACTACTTCATCTTTGTATTTCATCTTAGCACCAGCCGTTTGCAGTATAGGTAATCGGTCACGCGCTTCTGAGCGAATTGGTCGGCGGTGTTCTGGTTTGTTCAAACCGTTTTCCAAACATTAGTGATAAAAAGAGGTGCTTCAAATCTCTTCATTTATATTATACCAAAATAATTTGGAATATTTTAATATGGTTGACACTAGTTTCAATCGTTTGATGTATGAATTCCAACATATGAAATATAGCGCATTGCCTACTGAGTTTTGAAACGTTTGCGTTCTTTTCTTTTCATTGTTGCAGTGCAGGAGGAAAAACTTTTATTATAACTACACTCCTTCCAATCACTACCTGATTTTGCGTAGAAACCTACCCAACATCATCTAAAGTGCATCTCCGTATTTTTATGTAATTAGCGTATTACATAAACCAGACTAACGAGTGATGTCCTCAATATTTAGGCAAATGGAAGATTACCCAAAGTGTTGTCATGGCAACTTTGGCAATGTTCGCTATCTATTATTTACGATCGCGTCAATGTTTGAGTAGATAGTGATTTAGTTACTACCCAATTCGAACTGATAAAGAGTAACAGGTTATTTTTCAAAAATTTAGGTGGTACCCACATTTCATTTCTGCCTAATTTTTGGTAGCTCATAGAAAAGCTCGACAATGAGCGATTTCTCCTTAGTTTTGTTACAAGTGTTTGTTGATAAAACAACCCTGGGTCAGTTTCAGATTTCTCAAGCGAAAACGACATAAATGTGACAGTTATAGCACTCATGGGCTCTTCGGTAATAACTGATATTATATTGAAAATTTACAATCTTACTTTTAAAAATCACCCACGAATAAAGCATACTTGAGTTGTGACATGTAGTTCGGACCAGCAGACAACATGACCACCAACTCCAAACAAACAAACAAAGCGTGGAAATGATGGAATACCAGGAAAAAAAACTGAAAAACATGTTTTCATCTGAAACGTACCATTTTTCCCAACATAATTTGGTTATCGATTCTCATCTGTATTTATAATGGAATACATAGAACTGACGTCTACGCCTATATAATGGTTTCAGAATTTGTAGTCACAATATTGACAGTTTTTCGGATCGTTTTTCAAAACGAATTGCAAACTTTTATCGCACGATGACTGACTCTCGACACGTTCATTCGCATTGTCGCTAGAGAGTGTATTGGTCTCTGACATTGGCGAACAGAGGTAGATCGGGTAAATACGCTTTTTCAAGCCAATGAACAGTTTTTACGTAAACTAAAACTATCTTACAATTGAATAGTTAGTGATTATATAACATGAATAACTTTATTACTACATCGATTATTATTTAATTTATGAAATTAAGAAAGAAAACAGATAAATGAAATACTAATATTTTGAGTTTAGCTTGTATCGAGCTATGAATTTAAATGATTCTAGAAATTTGGGAATAATTATAATCATTTGAAACAGATTAGAGGATTTTAGAAAAAATACAAATGTTTCAGGGAAGATAAAAATCCAAAACAAATGAGAGCAATAAAAATAGAACATCAAAACATCAGAAGTTTTTTGAAAAACTTAGATAAATTAAAGATAATAGAATTGTCCGGTATACTAAAAATCAGAGGCGCAGTTTATCGAAACAGAAGATCAAACTTCAAATCGGTATACTATATCCAGACTTCCCTTTACTTAGTTCACATAATATTACTTTCCTAAATATCATTTTTGTAAAGTTTCTTAGTAGAGTTTTTTCTTTATTATGCAAAAAGCCGAAAAAATCTTCCTCATAATTCTACTATCTTCCTTCATATTATGAACATATACGTATTTTGTCCAATACTTATAGACTTTTTCAGGCTTCAACGTGACTCGTGAACGTGAAATCAGATATCTGATTCAGACTGTAAAAAATGACTAGACAAAATACATATCCGTATATAATTTTAAGGAAAAATAGCAGAATATAACATTAAAAAAGTACTCAGTGGCGTACCGAGGAAATTTGGCGCCCGGGGCAAAACTAGACATTTGCGATTTGCCGCCCCCTCGTTGGTTTAGCTGAAGTCCATCTCCGGAAAGATGATTAGAGCGAGCAAAAAACAAAAAAAGGTCCGAAGAATTAGTTTGCCACACCCCTTTAAAGGTTGCGCCCGGGGTGAGTGTCCCCTTCGCCCCCCTCTAAATACGCCACTGAAAGTACTGGAACTGAGTTTTATCACAGATAATAACAGATCGGCTGAAAAGTTCGTATCGTTTCTATGAGAGGGCGCCACTAGAATTAAATCCATACCATTTTCAGTTAGTACCAACCTTCAAAAGATACGTGTATAAATTTGACAGCTGTCTGATTATTAGTTTGTGAGATATTGCATTTTGAGTGAAGCTACTTTTGTTATTGTGAAAAAAATGGAAAAAAGGAATTTCGTGTGTTGATGAAACACTACTTTTTGATGAAAAAAAGTGCCGCCGATACCAAAAAATGGCTTGATGAGTGTTATCCAGACTCTGCACCGGGCGAAGCAACAATTCGTAAGTGGTTTGCAAAATTTCGTACTGGTCATATGAGCAAGGAGGCCGATGAACGCAGTGGACGTCCAAAAGAGGCTGTTACCGATGAAAACGTGAAAAAAATCCACAAAATGATTCTCAATGACCGTAAAGTGAAGTTGATCGAGATAGCTGACACCCTAAAGATATCAAAGGAACGTGTTGGACATATTATTCACGAATATTTGGATATGAGAAAGCTTTGTGCAAAATGGGTGCCGCGTGAGCTCACAATCGATCAAAAACAACAACGAATTGATGATTCTGAGCAGTGTTTGGAGCTGTTATATCGAAAAAAAAACGATTTTTTCGTCGATATATAACAATGGACCAAACATGGCTCCATCACTTCACTCCGGAGTCCAATCGACAGTCAGCTGAGTGGACTGCACGCGATGAACCGAACCCAAAGCGTGGAAAGACTCCACAATCGGCCGGTAAGGTTATGGCGTCTGTATTTTGGGATTCGCATGGTATAATTTTCATCGACTACCTTGAAAAGGGAAAAACCATCAACAGTGACTATTATATAGCGTTATTAGAGCGTTTGAAGGACGAAATTTAAAAAAACGGCCTCATTTGAAGAACAAAAAAATTTTGTTTCATCAAGACAATGCACCGTGTCACAAGTCGATGAAAACCATGCTGAAATTGAACGAATTGGGCTTCGAATTGCTCCCTCATCCACCGTATTGGCACCCAGTGACTTTTTCCTGTTCTCAGACCTCAAGAGAATGCTCGCTGGTAAAAAATTTAGAAGCAATGAAGAGGTAATCGCTGAAACTGAGGCCTATTTTGAGGCAAAGGACAAATCGTACTACAAAAATGGTATCGAAAAGTTGGAAGATCGCTATAATCGCTGTATCGCCTCTGATGGCAATTATGTTGAATAATAAAAACGAATTTTGGCAAAAAATGTGTGTTTCTATTAAACGATACGAACTTTTCAGCCGAACTGTTAGATATACTGGCTCGGACGAAATTTTTAAAAATTCTGTGTAAATTTCAAATTTGCTATACGTTTGAAACACTACTGACACCTACTAGATCATTTGCCGCTATCTTTCAAAACGTTCCAGTACGTTCCGGAACGATAACAAAATCCTCCTGCCTGTTATAGAATTTTTCCAACCACAACAATTTTAACACTTATCACACGATTTCCCTAAGTGTTAAAGGCAACTTTTTTCCATGTCGCATGAATCACACGAGAATTCGATCGGAATAAAACAAACAAAATTTCAACTCATTTTAACCAACAGCAAAACAAAAATCTAGCGTGATTCATGATTGAATGTTGCACCCAAAATTGTGTGTCATGTGAAAGCGGCACCCAAATCGTGGTGACACCTCGTGTCGATCGTACACATCGTAAATACACACTAAATAACCGGAAAGTAGAAGCGAATACATGGATAAGGGGTTCGCTGTTCACGCAGCCTACTTAGGTTCGATTCTTCATTCAGAAAGTTTTTCTGGTTCAAAGGGCGAATTACACCAAACATGAAATCTTCATTATCGAAACAAAACTTTGGGAAGTTAGGAGGACGTTTTTCTATCAAACTTATATTTTACTCCATCATCCAATATTAGCCCGGTTTACAGTGTGTCCACTTCATTGCATTCTTTCGTTTCACTTCCATCAACTCAAGTATATTTTTGAAAACTCACAGTTGCAGAACCGCAGGAAGAGGCAAAGACTACAACTTGGACGAAAGAAAATTTTATTTTTAAGATTTCGCAGCTAGTTACGAATGTTTAGTATCTCAGTAATTGGCTTGTATAACTTTGTACTATATAACGTTAAAATTTTAGTCTAAACCATCGAAATCTAGTATAATTGACGCATTCACAAACATTTCTTGCGTTTTTAGTGATAACGGCCAATAAGCCACCCATTAACATTCTCTTTGAACAGGAGTTCCCAAAGACTTGCTACTCGCTGAAAATAAGTCATAGCAGTAAACAATAGAGAAAAGTATAGCGGACTAATTACGTGATGTTTTCGGGAATGTAGTTTTCATGTAAAAATGTTTTCAACAAGACAGGGATGAAATAAAATCAAATACAAATTGTAATACGGAATACTTCGACAAATTTTCGTGGACTCGTTTTGCGTTACTCTGTCAAGGTACACTGTCAGAGTGACAGAGAACTTTTGTGATTTGTTTTAATAACTGGCAATGGCCATGGTAACTTATGGTTTATTACTACTGTAAGTTATGGTTTATTACTACTGTGGACAAAAAGGTTCGTAGGTTGGTATGACTGTCTGTGACATATGTGAAAGCTTCACGTCAAAATCTTCATTAGTGTTTAGTATACATCTGTCTTTTGAAGTAAGTATTGAAAGTGCAATCGGCGATTTTTACAATGAGTGAAATTATTCAACAAAGAAGTTTTATTAAATTTTGTGTGCGGAATCAGAGTTCTGGTACCGAAACGTTCAGAATGTTGCAAAAGGCCTTCGGGGATAATTGTATGTCGCGAGCAAGTGTTTTTGATTGGTACAACTTGTTCAAAGAGGCTCGAGAAAGTGTTGACGACGAACCACGTCCAAATAAAACCAAGGCGCTCAAAATGTAAAACCGATTTCAAACTGTTCTGCCTATCTTGTATGACAAGAATCCGGCAGAAACAGAACCGTTCTTAACCGCTAGGCGAATTTCTCTGCCGGAAACGGTTGTAGCATTGTTGCCATACTGAGGGAAAATCTGCCCGCCACGTGGGCATGCGTTTTGTTGAATTTGTTATTTTTTTTACTGGCAACGAAACGGGCGAAAGAAAGCGAATCGCTGTCGGCGTGCGCATATAGGTTTAAAATAGCAAATTAGTTAGTAGATGTTTAAATTTGATTCATGTTATTTTCAAGTTAGAATATGATTGTTTCAAACCATGTTCTGTCTTCAACATATACAATAATCTCTATTCAATGTGAATAAAAATTTTGGTTTTGCCATACGATTTTTTTTGTTCCAGCTGATTTTATTGTTGAAATGAATCTCCTATTTATTGTGTATCAACAAAAGTATTGGCAATATCTATGTTGATGTTAAGGAAAATTTTAATTCATCTGTGGTCTTGTTTGTATAATTCTATCTGTGGTCTGGTTTATATAATGATACAACAAAGGTAATTGTTCCAATGAATCGTATCAGTTTTATTTCTTATAAACCAGAGCTGTTTTTTCAACCGTGGATGAACAGAAAAGTTTTTTACGCTTTTCTAAAATGAAATTTAATCTGCTTATTTTTTGGTCCTTTTTAACAATTCAAGCGTAAGTATTGATAATTAACAATATTATAAACTGCATAGCATTCCATAACCCCTTTTCCTTCACAACAAATATTTGATGCAGGTTATCTCTGTCTTGACCGGAATGAAAGGTCACCGAATCATTAGATACTATAAAACTAATATACCAGGGCTTGATTGTGGTATGTAAATATTTGGAATATTATAAATGTAATTGAAATTGCATACAAATATATAAATCGAAAAAAAAAAATTACCGAAAACAAATCTTCAAATTATTTCGAAAGCAATCATTTACTCTTAAAAATAATACAAAATAATGATTTTAAGAAATAAAAGCGTAAGTTGAAATATTATTCTTTTTGAGTTAACATCTTTTCATCGACTCAAATTCCAAATTTAAAGCACTACAAATAGTACCTATCTAAAGTTAGTTAATTTAAAACTTATTTTGTAACTCACAAGTAAAATGTTCGTTACTTTTATCAAAATATTTATTGAAACAAACTAATACACTGAGAAAAATAAAATATCTAGATATTTTGTTCCAAGCAACAATATTTGCTATATTTTCTTTTGTCACTATTTCAATTAAATAAATCGTTGCGTGAAAACCAAATTTTGTTAAATTTACAATATTTTTCTCTGTTTTTTTTTCTATTTCAATCTTACACTGAGGAAAAATATTTAAGATTTTCGTAAGTTATGAACTTATGAACCAAGTAGAAATCAGTTCTTTTAAATGTTATAGATTTTCATAGACAATTTTATGATTTTTGCCTTTCTATATGAGAAAAAGTTCTCTATGAGAAAAAGGTTATACAATCACTGCAAAAACCGACTTTTGGACCGAGGACAATATACCATTCGACTCAACTTGACGTGCTGAGCAAATGTCTGTGTGTGGCAAATATTGTCACTCACTTTTCTCGGAGATGGTTTAACCGATTTCCACAAACTTAGATTCAAATAAAAGGTCCCATACAAAGTTCCAGAATTTCATTTGGATCCAACTCCCGGTTCCGGAATTACAGGGTGATATGCATAAAAATGAGGAATTAATTTACAAAATGTGTAAATAATGTCACTCACTTTTCTTTGAGATGGATGTTCTTAAGGTGCCATGAGAATATCCCAATTTTCATTCGGATCAAACCCCGGGTTCCGGAAGTAGGGTGCTCAGTATAAAAACTTAAATTTCAGGAATACTTTGTTTATAAGCTACCTTTTTATATTGGCTAGTGCACGGAACGAGCGACATTAGCTCTGCGCCTAATTCGTATTACTATTTTTGAATTAGTTGATTTCAACAACAAAATTTCCAAAAGAACAATGAAATTAGTTAAAATTGAGAATTTGCTGAAAAAAACTCTTATTTTTAAAGAATGTGTTTAGTCGGCGAATATCCTGGACACAAACCAGCAATATTTCAATCCAACACGAAATTCTCATTGACAACTAATTTTGTTATTAAAATCAGAAAATTTGTTTCTATTTATCTATCACCATCATTGCTGAAGGACAGCACAAAGAAATCAAAAATGAAATTGGTTATAATAAAAAGTTTATTAGCCAAAAATTCATGAGAAGTGTCAAATCAAAACAATCCATTAAAAAGCTAAAAAGGACAGTCTTGTTGAAACTGCTTGCAAATTGTTTTAATGTTTTTTGCATGTGTTACGATATATCCATGTATGTATTTCTAAACCGACATGTAAAAATGACGTGAACTCTTAGTGGAAAATGTATTTATTCAGAATTTGTGCGCTTTTGAAGCGTTTGTGCGTAATAATTGTGTATGTCAAATGATGCTTTTCGTATCTTCCAACCTTCCGGGCTACGCCGTCCGGTGTACTACTTGTATTCGGTTTTTTGTTTTCCGGGTGCTCAAAATTTTCAGTGAGAGATTCCGCGAAATCGAATGAAGAAGACAGCGATTTAGAAGAAAAATTTTCAAAAAAAAGTTTATGAAACATATGTTTATGTCTTTTTCTCCAATACAACATCGTATTTATACCTGCCAATATAGAAAAAACAACCGCGACTGAAAAATTCTTTTCGGTAGTAGTGTGCCATCTAGTGGCTAGTAGTCATTACGGTGTTAACGTTTTTTTAGTGACAGTCTGCCATATAGCTGCAAGTCGCAGAAGCCAATTCAACCATTTATGTTGGTTGAAAACAACGTTTTATTTCTCTAATTCAACTAAAAAATTAGTTGATTGGAAATTAAGTGTGCGTTAGCTAAGAAATGACAGCACGTTTAATTGGTGATTTCAACTAAAAAAATAGCCATTTCAACAAATATTTTATTATTATTAAGGGAATGAGAATTAAAAAATCTAAATTGGCAAAAGTAAGATTTTTTTAGTTGTCTCAAAAAATAAGTAACTAAAATTAGAAAATCAACTATTTTTTTCGTAAAAATGCTTATTTCGGACTTTCCGTATGATTTTGTCTAGTTTCTAGACCATGAGACTCTGTAACAAAATAAACCATTGATAGCCCCATAAATGATTTGCTGAATTTATCCAAGTTCTATTCTTTATAGATTTTTAGGTCATATCAAGGGGCAAATCACTCTAAACTTTGTCTGAACTCAAACAAGTTTTACCGGGAGTAAAAAAGTTTAGCACGGATCTCGCTGGATTAGAATGGGATTAGAGAAGTTTAGCCGAGATCTGGAAAAGCATTATTTTGACATAAGAAGCTGTGAACGTGGGAGCAGAGATGCCAGATATTTTTCATAGAAAACCTGTATTGTTTTGTATAAAAAATCTGTATCTGTATTCAGAAAGGAAATTTCGGAAATAAAATGATGTTTGAAGATGTTATTCCATTAGATTATTGTTATAGAATGGCAGATGCAAAGAGCATTCCTTTATATCATAAGTCCTTGCCGCACGGACATGAACATTCAACGACGAAATTTAATCGTTTTTGTTATCAACCACAATTGAATTGTAAATCCATATACTTTTTTCGTTTGAAAATGATGACTTGGAATTCAAACATGGAATTCAAACGCCCATTACGCAACGTCAAGTCAGGTCATACAACTTTTCAGTCTGACAATAAAGTTTCATGACGCTGCACGAAAAAATTTTTATTTGAATATGGGTAATCAAACACGCTCAGACGGAAAAGTTTCATTATTTCTTTCTTACTTTTTGTGGTATCTGTATAAATCTGTATTTAATTTGAGAAATTTGTATAAAATCTGTACTCTGTATTAAATCTGTAAGCGCATGTAAAAATCTGTATAATACAGATAAATCTGTATAAATGGCATCTCTGCGTGGGAGCTCGAATGACAGATACACTTCAAACAAGATTAGGCAAAACTAGGTTGGATTAGTTTTAAATTACCCAAATTTATCTAGACTAGTTGGGATTAAAAGAGATTAGAGAAAATTGTTTTGGAATGACATGAGTTTATTAGTATGAGATTGTCTAGAGTTTAGAGTGATTTGCCCCTTGGGTCATATTCATGTATGGTTGAATGAACCGAATGTCACTATGCCGATATCCAGCTTTCGGTTCCGGAAGTACCGACAATAGAAATCAAATGTGATAAAATGGAGCTCACTTCACTTTCTCACATATTATTGAATAGATTTTCACAAATCTAAATTCAAATGTGCAACAGAAATCTTCAAAATTCTTTTCTAAACTTTTTTAAGTTGTAGCATTTCGGAGAATTTCTGCTGTAATATATAGGAGAAAAATGAATAATATGAGTAAGGCATCATTGCACCACTAGGTGGATTAAAACAGGTTTTTATTGCATATAACCATTCAGTAGTTGGCACGATGCGGCTCGACTAATATATTTGCGATATTTGCGACTTACTCACACTAGTATTAATCACACAACCACTGAGAATAGCCGTGTATTGGATAATAAATAAGATAAACCACTTGTCGTGCGTGTATTGGATAATGGAGTGTTTTCGAAAGATGAATTTTGACCAATTGGCGAAGTAAGTGAAGATTTTGGCACACGATGCTTTTAATTAATTAAAAACTTTTCGCCTGCATTCAAAGTTTTGTAAAAACTAGTTTATAAGTCGTACTCCACGGCCGCATCGTTTGCTTAAAGCGCATCCCAGATCCTCGACCCGTCCAAGTCATCAACTCTGCGATACCTATACAAAAATCTGGTGAGTCGACCTTCCGTAAAGTAGGTGCAATCTGTCAAGATCATTGTCACAACACAACGTAATGACAGCGGAAAGAATGAAAGTAAGAAAATTGTGAAAAAATGACCAAATAAATAAATATCAGTAAATCATTATATGACTGCCCCGATTATTCTGTTCGGTCCTTCCATTCCGAAATTTAACTCGGAATTCATTATGGTTTTCGAATCGGGTGCTATTCAAAGATGCCCGGAGGGTCTAATCCCGCTTTTCAGTCATCCTACATTGCGAACACAATCATATTCCTGGGTGTGCAGGAATTACTTGCTCGTTTATTTGCTCATTGCTCAGTATAATAATGGATAATAATCACGGTGTTTTTGTGCTGTTGCTTAAAATTTTGGACAATGCTTGCATAAAGTTTTATCTTTCCCGTGCTTTAATAGGTAATTGCTTTGGGTGCTACTGCGATGACTATACTCGGACATATTGCGTATAACAAAGGCGAAGTTGGTAAATTGATTCACGGATTATGGGAAACTAGTAGCGAGGGAATGGGAAACCAGATTTGTAAGGATGTTTGTGGAAATCGTGTTTACAAATAAGATTAAAGATCACAGAGAAGTACGAACATGCAAATTTGATCGAATTTCCTCAAACAAGTTTTGTTGAAAAAGTTAAAAACATTGCAAAAGCACTGTTTTAAATTTATAGAGTCTCAGGTCGTTTTGGGTCGGATACAAATAAAACCGACTCTCAGTCATACAATGATTAAATCTGTGTACATTCATAGTAGTTGTTTGTATCTTTACCTTATGACGACTGGAATTTCCCATTATATAGGGTTGTTGTACCAATAATCATCTCATTAAAAGATTCGCCATTTTATTTTTCAGATTACTCGACTTACAATCAAAGATAAACTCAAGATTACAATGTCCCATACGATTCATTGAAAAATGTAGGGTCAGTAATCGGGAACCAGTTGGTTCAGTAATTATGTAATTTTATTGACCCTATGTTAGTAAGCGTCGACTAGTTCCGACAAAATGCCATGGAAACAATACAAGTTAGAAAGGAATCAAACCAAAGGAATCGCCACAACTGAAGCATTAAATACATGGGATGAGGCAATAACAAACTAAATAAATTTTAGGCAATGGTTCTAAGTAGTTTTTGCTTTCTTATTGTAAAAATCACTGGATATAAAGCAAAATACTTAATATCGTTCATACTGTAACTTGATATTTATTCAAACATAAACAATCATTGTCATAGTTACGACGCATCTAACGATCAGACGCTTGTTGTTTTGCTTCAAAAGACTGAAACTGACAGTGAACCGAGCTCATCGACGGGTCCTATTCAAATGATACATAAGAAATCGCAGACTACTCTATCTTGCGTTTATCTTTGTTACAATCAACGGATTGTGATAAACTCGAATACAATTTCTTCGCTTCGGCTCTAAGAACCATTCTCGCAGAGAAAATAGTTCAACATTTGTGCGATACTGCTGTTATAACGACGCAAAAAACTCGAAGCAACTGCACCTATTTTCATCTTACCCTTAAAATCAATGGATCGAACAGAGAGAGAGAGCAGATCTCACTCTAACTTATGGTTTAAGTATATGAGATGACTACTGGTGCTGAGATGAATGGCGGTACCGTCACCCTACTACGTAAAATTATTTTGAATTTTCACTTCAAATGAGTTGTTCAATGTTGTTGTTTTGAAATAAATCACTCGATTATCGTGTTCATTTGGTAATTTGCATACTGCTCGTGTTATTCAAGTGCGGTAGATTAATATGGAATAATTGCATGTACGTTCGCAAAACACAAACATCGCCGGTGCCAAAGCGAATGATTTTCTCTAGAATTATTCCAATAATCATCCATCATTTGGTCAATTGTCATTGTTTTGGTTATCAAAATTCAAAGTTACGTAGCTTTTGCAGCTAATATCAACGGTTCAATTTATCATTACATTTCTTTCAGACCGACAATGCTCTCCATATGGCCGATATGATGGATTATGACCGATAAGCTTTCATTTCTCCCATTTCGTTTGTCTCTAGACCGAATGTAACTGATTTGTCTTATTCTTGATCTGCCAAGTTCACGTTTTATCAGCTCGATTTTATATTTCGCTATCTCCGACGCCAACCGAAGGACACTCTACTACCAGACTGGTGGGCGAATCCGTTCGGGGATGAAGTGGCAAAAACGACCACTTTGCACGCCATCAACCCATAACAGTATATAATAAATACTGGGCCAGCACCGGCACCGGCACCGGCCACGTTCAGCTCAGGCGGACACGTTTGACAGTATGCTAGGAAAAAGCAATTAGTTGATTCGAGTGTTGAAGACAATGAAAGTACGGCGCTTTGAGGAAATCATAAATTTCAGCTCTTTTATTTGGGTGATAAACATCGGTTCATTATCGTAATCGCTGTAAAGACAACTTAATGTTGTTTTGATACGTAGAATTGCTACTGTCTATTGCTTACTTTCGTGAACATTGGTTGGAAAAACTAATTTCAAAAAGAAAACAAAAATAAAAATGATTGACTCTTTAGTGAACACGACCTTCTGATGAAAATAGTAGGCGCGGGGTTGCTTTTTTTCAAGCAATAGGTACAAGTATAAAGGTCAACCAGCATTAGGCCAACTCGACCGATAGTACAACCTTTTCTGCTTCAATCATAGCCGAAGCAGAAAAAAGACAGATCCGGATCGGTTGGATCGGCCTAATGCAGGTTTACTTTGAGGGCTAGGTACAAACGTGCTCATCATTACATCGTAATTCTTTACGTATTTGTTCATAAAAAAAACAGACCAGGCCACGTTTCTTTTCTCCGACATGACCAAATTTTTACCTGAACGAGGACCAAGCTTTTACTTCAAACATTTACAATCATATTCGAAAAATTGATTGCAATAGGGTTGGTGTGGGATTGAGATAATATCGTGTGATATGTGATTATGATTTGTACGATTAATATTTAAGATGAATCTCTTGTTAGGCGTAACTAAGTAACTAGTAACAACAAACCAAAGTATATGTTATTGAAGTTTGTTTGGCAATAAACTAGCACAACTTTTTCAATTTGTAACCAATTTCGAGCCAAACTTTTCCGTGATTGGCCACGTTGCTCTAAATGACAGTTTGAAAATTTAAACGTACTTCACTTTTTAGCTCCAGAACCGAAAGTCGGATCCAAATAAAATTCAATAGCAGTCTGTTTTTGACCGAAATTTCTGGGACTTCTGGAACCGGAAACAGGAAACCGAGAACATTGAACCGATATTGGAAAACTACCATGAACTACCATTTGAAACTGGTTTGATCCAAAATTAGAAGACACTTTTCTTTTTTTTTTGCATCACCGCACGATGGTTCAAATCTGCGATTTCGTGCCTTCAATTGTTTTGCGACCGAATCGTATTAGTACTTAGCGAAGAATGTATAGCAAATATCCAATATTAATTTTGATACCAAAGGTAATTTTTAGTAGAAACTTATTTTAAATTTACTAAACAATCTCAACAACAGAGAAAAATAATTTTTTGATGAAAAATTCTAGAGACTTCTGGCGTGAAAATTGAAGTAGACATCTACGCATTTTGCACACCAATCGATTGAACTTTGCACCCGAAAAAAATGTGTTAGAATTTTTTTACATGTTTGTTAAAAAATCTGAAACAAAATTGTTGTTTTCAAGAACGTTTTACAATCTTTCGACTATTCAAGACTTTATGAAGGAAGTAAAGCAAACATCAAATATTGTTTGTGTACCAATCGACTGAATTTAAAACCAGCAATAATTTTAGATGTTTGATAGACATTCCTCGCATAGTACCGAATAAGCTAAGATGCCAAATTTTGAAAACGTCGATTTTTTTAGATGATTTAGTAAACAATGTTGTTACTTATTGCTGCAAATTTCAACTAGTGCCAAAATCCAATCGAATGTTTCACAAAAAATTCATATATATTCACAATAATTTCACTCTAAGTGTCAAAAACTATTCGAATATTTTAAAAATTCTTTAAAAATATCTTTTTCTTAGAATATTGCAGTAAATGTGAAATTGTTTTCTTGCAATTATAGCTGGTACAAAATTCAAAAATTTATCTCTCAGAAATACATAGTTTGCATGTATTGCATTTTCCGATAAGTGCCGGAAACATCTAAGATTCTACGATTTTCGTGAGAATATCAAATTATTTGATTTTTTTTGTTTTCACGAGAAAATCATAGTTTGCATAATGATGTCATCCTCGAGCGTTCTGCATAGAACGAATTATTGCACAAAACGGAATCTATAAATACATATATGCACCGGCACATTTTTTGCTTAGTTTTCGTCTGGCCGGTTGTTTGACTAGCGAGTGGATGACAAAACTAAAAGTTACATCCATTCACTCGCTGGATGGTCACTTTTGTACAATGTGCGGTGTGTGGATGCAATTTTCCGTCTGCTGCACTCCGTGTTCAATATGTTGAGTATATTAAATACCAGGCGCATATACAGGGAAGTGTTTTAGGGATTGAAACCCCTTTCGAATCTGAAACTATGAGAACTCTTCTCTTTCAACATTTAGGTCAGTTATAAAATGAACAATTTTTAACAAACGACATCATAACCAACATTTTTAAAGTAATTTTATATATTTCCATACGTATGGAAATTGATGAACATGTTCTGAAGCACCTCCCGCAAAAATTGTCGGTGTACACGCCTGTTGAATACCAATTAGTTGTTGATTTTGATTCTCCAGTAACTAGTAGACTCATTTAAAACTATCGGATCTAATTCGAAACGCTTGTATCTAGGAGATTTGTTGATGGATTCGCCACATTTAACTTGATTCGAAAGCATTACTTCAATATTGTACGCTTGGAAATGGATTGATTTGTCGACGGGGTCGTGTTCATACTGAAATCTCCTTTTATGAGCGAAACGGTGGCTCGCAAAAAAATCAGTTCGTAGTTGTTTTATGAAGATTGTCAAAGATACTTGTTTTGCATTAAATGTGGCTAAAACATTATCCTTATTTATCTGTGATAGTAAGAACTATTTTTATTTATCTTTGATAGTGTTTTAAGTGAAATTCGACAAAAATATATACAGTCTTCGATTATTTCTCCGATCAAGCATTGAGTTTAATGTTTGATGGACAGAGAAGATGTTTGGATATAAGGTATCGGTCTGGTGACGGCCAGGATGTAGACCATGTTCGATGTACGTGCTACTGTGTTTGAATGGCGTTTTAGAGTGACTAAAACAAGATTCAGATTGGCGAAATGGTAGTGCGTATGCACGGAATGCATAAGAACGCAGGTTCGAGTCCTGTCTCTAAGCGTATCTTTTTCCAATAAATCATCTTTTTTGTTAGTTTTTCATTCATTTGACTTCTCCAATATATGTTTCCGCTCAGTCATTTCAAAACTGAACTTAGTTATGGCGGCTTTACGTCAAACCAACTAAAAATTAATAAATCTTGGAGTTGTTTGTATCTAAAATCGAGCTTTTAGGCCACTTTCAAATCATATAAGATGATTTCCAGTTACAGAATCCTTGCCATTAAAAAATGTGTAAAAAAGGATCAAATTAGAATCAATTATTATAAAAAATCTATTTATCCCGCAAACAATTTATGCACTTCAACTAGAATAAGTTTTTAATTTTTTTTGATTTGGTGCATCCAGCATCTTCTTTATGCTTGTATTTATTATGGAAATCTTTGAATCGATTTATTTTTAATATAATTGTACTCGGGCGTGTGTTGCACAAAACTCTTTTTTTTTTCTTCTTAAAATTATAGCTGATATCAAATGCAATCTATTGTTATATAAAAATATATATGTTATTGTCAAGAAATACAAAGTTCCCTATTATTTATTCTTGTACTTTCGGTTACGCTTTCGATCAAAAATTTTGTTCGATATTTTCAAGTGGGAAATATTTCATCATGAACCCAAAATTTTTTAAATCGGAGTTGAGTTGAGTTGAGCAGCTGAGTTATCGAGGTTGGAGTAAAGTCGTTTTGTAGTTTGTTTAAAAAATGGAAAAAACCGAATTTCGTGTTTTCATAAAACATTGTTTTTTAATGGGTAAAAACACCGTGCAAGCGAAGCAATGGATTGAAAAATGTTATCCGGACTCTTGTCCATCAAAAGCAACGATTTGTCGGTGGTTCGCCGAGTTTAAACGTGATCTTACCGACACAAATGACGCGGAACGCTCGAGTAGACCTGTGGAAGCCGTTACACCGGAAAATGTGAGTGAAGTGACAAAAATTATAATGAAAGATCGTAAAGTGAAGCTCCGTGAGATTGCTGAGATGACACAGATATCATATGGAAGTGTATTTACTATCCTTCATGAAAAATTGAGCATGAAAAAGGTTTTTTCCAAGTGGGTGCCGCGATTGCTTTCGGTGGAACAAGAACAGCAACGAGTCGATGATTCAGAAAACAGTTTATCGCTATTTACTACAAAAAAGATTTCTTGCGTCGTTACGTGACCATGGACGAAACATGGATACATCACTACACTCCAGAGTCATCTGAGTGGCGCACAGCTGGCGAAAGCCGTCCGAAGCGTCCGAAAACGCAGCAGTCAGCTGGCAAAGTCATGGCGTCAGTTTTTTGGGATACGCATGGCGTGATTTTCATTGACTACCTCGAAAAAGGTAAATCGATCAACAGTGATTATTATATTGATTTACTGGTGCGTTTGAAGGAGGAAATCGCAAAAAAACGACCGCACATGCAGAGAAAAAAAAATCCTTTTTCATCACCCTGCCACAAGTCGATGAAAACAATGGCGAAAATGGACGAATTGGGCTTTGATCTGCTTCTCCACCCCCCATACTCGCCAGATTTAGCCCCCAGTGACTACTGGCTCTTTGCTGATCTTAAAAAAATGCTCCAGGGAAAAAGATTTGGCTCAAATGAGGAGGTCATCGCTGAAACTGAAGCTTATTTTGAAGCGAAAGATAATTTTTTTTATAAACATGGTATTGAAAAATTGGAAAAACGTTGGAACCATTGTATCACCCTAAAAGGTAATTATGTTGATGAATAAAAAAAAATTTGCAAAAAAAATGTTGTTTCCATTGTTAGTCTCGGGACTTATTGATCCATGTGTTAGTCAGTCAAAATCAGCTTCTCACTCTTTTGGTGTTCGGAGTGTTAATATAGTGGAAATAATTGAAATTCATTTTCGTTAGACTTGATTAACATCTCGTGAACGGCTACTCTTAGGAGAAGGGTCGTTATATACAAATTTATTTCTTTTAGTCTGCAGAATTATATTCTAGTGTTTAAATGGCTATCTCAAATTGGTCTCCATCCGTGCAAATGGTGTAACATTCTAAAACGTGTGCCAAGTTTCATTCAAATTGAAGAAAGTCGATCCTGATATTGTCACTTTTTCGGCTGGTTATATCTGGAATTGCTCAACTGGGAATCGATATATCGGAAATCAATTTTTGTGGCAATTAACTAACAAGACAAGCACAATATAAGAATTACTTGACAAATCAAAAAACTTTATTCGTTTTTACATGCGTCGCCATGTATATAAACATACTCTTGAAATTGTTTTTTTTACTTATCATTCTGTAATTCTGAAACAGGAAATACTATTAAATTAAAATTCTACGGGATAGTAAGACCTTTCATTTGAATCAAAATTATTAAAACCGGTTCAGCCACATCTAGGTAAATTGAGTGCATATTTTCACCAATTTTTCGCGCTGTAATTCTGGAACTTGGAGTCGGATCGCTATACAATTCAATAGAGTTTTATGGGACAGTGAGATATGATTCTAAGTTTGTTAAATTAATTCAACTATTTCCGAGAAAATTAGGTGTATACTTTTTGCACATACACCGACATTTTGCAATGTCAACGAACTGGTTTGAATGGTGTATAACCTGGGTTCAAAAGACGGTTTTCATAGTAATTGCATATCCTTTCTATATAAGAAAGGCAAGAAGGTAAAAATTTACTTCATATTCATTCTAGCCGGCGCAGTTACATGAATAGGACGATTTAGATTTTGATTCAGCACTCCGTTCCAGGATCCCCTTCGAGAATCCATGTTCAGGATTAATTTCTAGGTCCAGAATCTAAGTTCTGAGTTTAGCTTCAGGTTCGGAACTCAGTTTTAGAATCCAGAAACAATTATTGTAATTCGCAATGTGTGCAAATTCGTCACCGGTTATTATTTTTCCTCTCGTTAGCTCCGCCTTATAAACTGTAAACGTATAACGACGCAATATTCAAAGAGAAACTTTTCATTTAGCTATTGATTTAATTCGCATTCTGAGTAGTTTTGCGAGCGAGAATTTTCCATTCATTCTATTTTGCTCCATCTTATAAAATTGTGTTTGGTAAAATATATTTGTCGTGAATAAGTCGTACTTTAGTTTAAGTGTACAATTACAATACTGGAAGCGAAGAAGTGGAGGTCTTTAAGTCGTTGACGTAAAAAGAATCTCATGTTATGTAAATTTTTACTTACTGAACATCTGTGTAAAAAGCATGCCCAATTATAGGTGTGTATTATAATGCTGGACCACATGGAGAATCTATAAAATCCATTATAATGTGATCAAAGCTACAGATGATATCTAATGAATAAAACAAATAATTTTCTCGCATATAAAATTAAGATGATGTACAAATATATGAAAATAACCTTCCTTCACATAACGTCAAAGACGATCAAAAAGTATCGCCCCAGTCAACTAATTCATTATCTCGATCCCATCTAGTTCGGAACTGTGTCTGAATACATTACAGCCCAAGCCGCACTGAGCGTCAGAATAACGATTTTCAGTCCAATAGGCAGGCGGAAATTTGAGAAAGCGGCAAGACGCAAAACATCCCTTCGCACGCACGAACCAGAGCAGCATCGACGGAAGACGAAGGAAACATAACTTCAAGGACGAATTTCCCATCAGCATTCAACCTTCACATTGTACCGACCCGCCGCCAACCTCAATTTGCCCAACCCTCGTCGGTCTGGATCGGTGGATCGGCCAGACGTTCCGTGTCTCTCGAACCCACCTGCCTACCTCAACTTCACCGTACAGCTCCACTGGAAGAGGCACACAATAATCCCGGCCGAACTTCCCCTGCTAGCCAGCCCTTCTTTGAAGAACACGGGCACTGAATGTTTTCCACTTTCCCTTTTCGGAATGTTCACAACCGATTCGTTGTTGTGTTGGTGAAACATTCTTCGGGAGCCGTGGGAATTTCGCACGACGATAAAAAATGTGCCTCTACCAGGAGCGAAGTTTTCGCAGAAGTTGCGAACGGTCGTTTATGCTCCTGGCCACTCCTGGCGTGTTAGAACAAAATAAACGAATTCTAAACCCACCAATACCAGCATGCTCCAGCATAACTGAGAATGTTCGGGATGCGGTAATTTATGCGGAATTCCATTCCACCCGAACACCATGAAAGCCAGGAAGGATGTTCGCAGACTTGACGTTCGTGTGGCCGTGCCGGCTTTTTGCAAACGGAAACCGACCAACACATCGGTGGTGAGAGGTCATGTTTAGATCGGCCTGTGCTATGCTGAGAACAGGCGCATGCGTTCGAATCGGTGAGTTGGGTTTTTTTTTTTGGTCGTGGGGTTGATTGACGAAATCGAGCACAGGAAACGGCGTATTTCGTAATCGGTTCCTTTTTTGAATATTGCAATGACGAACAAGCGAACAGCTTCGACATGCGGTCATAGCTCAAATCGTAATTGCTGTGTGATCGTTTCTATTTTAGCTTCTATTGTGTTGCCATATTTAGCACAAAAGATTCTCATGATAATTGGATTTCGATTCATAGAAATATGATACGGGATAGCTTTTCTTAGCTTGGCATCACAAGCCTTGTGAAGAGGCGGCTGCTATTAGAAATATCTAACAAACATTATTGTTATGGCGAATCGAACGAATACTGTAAAGTACATTTTCATTCAATTATAACCAACATTGTTCATAACTATATTGTTTCGAAATATTTTGATCCGAAAATGAAATTATAACAATCACAAAACATAGTTTCAAACTGTACTGAAAACAATTTTGGCACTTTTTCCACGCCATAACGTTTGCTTTTGTTTCGATTATAGAGGTTTTTACCTTAAGGTTCAACAGTAAACCAAGTTTCCTGGTGTTAGAAATTTGTTTATTACATACTTCATGTTTGATACGTATATCATAACAGTTCGGCTGAAAAGGTCGTATCGTTTAATAGAAACACACATTTTTTTGCCAAAATTCGTTTTTATTATTCAACATAATTGCCATCAGAGGCGATACAGCGGTTATAGCGATCTTCCAACTTTTCGATACCATTTTTGTAGTACGATTTGTCCTTTGCCTCAAAATAGGCCTCAGTTTCAGCGATTACCTCTTCATTGGCCAAAGATAAACTCAAGATTACAATGTCCGATACGACTCATTGAAAACAGCCATCTGACACCGGTATGTGAGCACCAGCCATTTGAAAGTATACCGATTACGTTGAACCCCTCGCGTTTCGTGCCCCAAACATCACGATGTTTTGATACTCATCGCGACTCTCAAATTGTGAAAATTATCTCCACTTGATGTCCCAAAACACTGTCTGCTGTATTTTAGGTAAACCGACAAGTTATTGTGAGAGAGTCGACCCAAAATTCACTAATTTTTGTGCATTAAACAAGGTAAACGAGTTAAACAAATGCATTACTGTTTGTTTGTTTACGTTGCAATCAGCTGATTTTGAAGTTCCGATTTTGATCTCATCAAGATGGCGTCGTGACAGGGGGCCGATTGAAAAATGTTGGGTCAGTAATCGTGAACCAGTTGGTTCAGTAATAATGTAATGTTATTGACCCTCCATTAATAAGCGTCGACTAGTTGTGATAAAATGCCATGGAAACAATACAAGTTACAAAGGAAGCAAACATATGTTTACATTCAGCACATAATGATTTCATGCTACACTTTACACTTAACACTTTGAGCTTCATAGGATGAAGTAAGAACAAACTAAATAAATTTTAGGCTATGGTTCTAAGTAGTTTTTACTTTCTTATTGTAAAAATCATTGGATAAAAGGCAAAGTTGCTCAATATCGTTCATACTGTAACTTGGAATTTTTCCAAACATAAACAATCATTGTCATAGTTACGACGCATCTAGCGATCAGACGCTTGTGGTTTTGCTTCAAAAGACTGAAACTGACAGTGAACCCAGCTTATCGAGGGGTCCTATTCGAATGATAAATAGAAATGTGTTGGTTGCTGATGGAGTGTACGGTAGTGCAAGGAAACTGAAACCGAATTATTTTTCACTAACAGTTTTCAACTAAATGGAAAAGGTTTCGTTCAAAGTTTACTTTTCTTGAATTTCCATTATAATCAGAAACGACTGATTTGTTCCATTTTCAACTATATTATAGATTTTTTCTGATCAAATCCGGAAAAAAATGGATGGAACTTGTTTTTACGCACACATTATTTTTTTAAAGATATTTTATTCAGGCCTATTTGCGTATAATCTTTAGGTGGCCGATTTAGCTGAGTTTTAAGATAATTTTTTTTTGTATTGGATCTTGTTGTCACCCTTTTTCTAGGGGGAGAGGAGCTTCCATTTTCCTCCTGCGAGGATTGAGGGGCAGTTTGTTCGTGGTTCGTCTCGTCTTCCATTGCCGTGGTATTGTTGTTGATTTCGTTGCTAGTTGCTGTTGATGCGCCTTGTTGTACATTGTTTGCAGTTGTTGGTTGGTTGGATGGTAAGCTGTTAACTGCAGCTGGTGTACTTTGTTCTATAGGGGTTACGTTGGATGGTTTCGTTGAAGGGGATACTTCCCTGTTGTTGGTGACTGTCACAGGTGTACTGGGGTTGTTTGGGGTTGATGTGAAGGAAGCACCGTTGTTCTTTGGTCGCACACATTATTGACATTCCTCATACGTTTGCAAGGAGTCATTCCCCTTAAAGTCATTAGCCTCTTCGGGCCAAAAAATTGAATGGCATCGACTATAATCGTCCCCCGTTCCACGCCATGACTGTTACCTTTCTCTATAGAAATGTATTAGAATTGCTGGAAAAACCGACTTTCGAACGGAGCCTCGGAGACCCATAGTGTTTGTCAGCTTCACGTATGATTTTTGACATTCCGCAAATCGACAGTACTTTGTAAACAATCAACATGGAAGCCGAAAGAAGGGAAAAATTGTGCACAGTTATAAGCTAGCTAAACAGCCGAAATTGCCCAGAAATACCGTATGGCGCGTTATCAAACGGTATAAGGAAACATTGACAACGATTCGGAAGCCTCAAGCCAATCGTCGGAGTGGAACCCTAATCTGTCGGACCGTGATTTGGTCAGAAAATTCGGTGCTGCCCATAGTACCGTGAGGAGAACTCGACTCCGGGAAAGAATCAAGTCGTATCGAGCTAGCATACAGCCAAATCGGACCATAAAACACAATAGTGTGGTCAAAATTCGTGCTCGGAAACTATTTGACCAGGTTCTGACCAAGTTCGACGGGTGTCTTCTGATGGACGATGAAACCTATGTCAAGGATGACTTCGGGCAAATCACAGGTCAAAAATTTTACTTGGGAACGGGTCGATGGGATGTTCCAGCCAAATTTAAATTTGTTTTAGCCGACAAATTTGCAAGAAAATTTATGAATTGGCAGGGCATTTGCAGCTGTGGCAAAAAACTAAAGTTTTCGTTACAAATAAGACAATGACATCGGAACTATACCAAAAAGAGTGTCTATAAAAACGAATTTTTCCGTTCGTTCGATCCCACGACCATCCCGTAATGTTTTGGCCAGATTTGGCAAGCTGTCATTACAGCAAAGTCGTTCAAGAATGGTATGCAGAGAGAGCAGTTTGTTCCGAAAAACCTTAGCAGAAGGGTCCAGTTTGTTCCGAAAAACCTCAACCCACCCAACTGCCCCCAGTTCCGCCCTATTAAGAAATACTGGGCAATTATGAAGAGGAGACTCAAGGCAAAGGGAAAGGTTGTCAAGAACATCAATCAGATGACGACCTGGTGGAATAAGATAGCTAAAACGATGGACGAAGAAGCCGAGCTACAGGAAAAATTCGAGAATTCCTTCGAAACCGTGACGAATAATTTTATCCGTATTTTTTCTTAAAAGTATGAAGAAAACGCTACATTTGTATAAAAAAAGCTCTTGAATTCAATAATAAATAACTCAAATACAGGCAATTGTCTTTGTTCCAATTCTATCTGAAGCAAGCTTCAGTCTGATAATCGGGATCAGGTCCTTCTAGAGAAGTTAGCCGAAGTGCTCCGATACGGCCAAGGGAGACTCAACGGGTCAAAAAGTTTCGTTCGTCAGTTTGGAGTAATTGGCAGACCCACCGGAGAATTAGTTTTGGGCAGGATCAAAACATGCACAAGTCGCTCGGAAAAATGTAAGAAAAAGGGTACGTCGAAAAGAAGTTAAAATTGAATTAAAAAAAAAAAAAAAATATATATATATATATATATATATATATATATATATATATATATATATATATATATATATATATATATATATATATATATATATATATATATATATATCTAAATATGTATTCGATTAGCAAAATGGATAAACCGATTAGCCGATCCCATAACCTACACACCTAGAAATAATGGTATAAATTTACATCTTCTGTGACTGATATATACACTCCAAAAAAATTGAATTTTACAGGTGACTTAATCCCTCATACGATGTAATTCATAAAGACCTTATTTGTCAAATGACGGAAGATTTTATTTGTAATGGCTTAATGTTAGATGAGCTTGAATTTTACTGGTTTCGACTGTCTCTTGCGTTCTGCTAGCAGGTGCGACTGTATGAATTTAAATGCTCCTTTTACCAGCCAAGCAGATGCATGCTTCTGTGGCTCAGTCGATTAACAGACGTACTTGCGATCCAATGATTCGGTGGTTCAAGTCGCGGCGGTTGCTATTAATATTTTTTTTATTTCAATGAATTTCATGTCATGGAGTCTTAGACACAATATTAAATGTTCGACGTAAATGTGCGTGAACTGCGACGATCCATTTATGTGCATCTAATAGGATGTAAAATCACAGGGTTATTTTAAAGCGTGTACGATCGTCGAAAATGACTTATTTTTACCGTGGATCTAACACATATTAAAAGCATATTGGCATATTTTAAGTGCAGAAACATAAAAAATAATAAATCATTCTTGTCAAATTCAGTCATTTTACGAAATACCTCCATATGAGGTGTGTCATATGTGGATTTGCGTCATTTGAAAATGTCATATTTTTTTGCTATGTTACTGATGAACCAGTCTATATTTTTAGCGTGCAACCGCCGTTTGCTTTGTTTATATGACAAAAATGATTAATCGGATGACTCATTTTCGATTACGTAAGTACATTGCACAGTGGTCCGGATCCACAATTTAGGGGGACAAAAACATTTGTGGCTTAGCCTTATACTTTAGAGCTATGATGTCTTCGGAACAAATGATCAGTGAAAGATAAGCCATATTATGAAGCATATGGTATTAGGGTGGTTCTAATTATTAGGGTGATCCAAAAATTATTTTTCGTATGTGTTGAGATAGAGGACTGCATCCTTCGGCAAAATTGTTGGAAAACTTATATCAAGCAACTTTGCCGAAAACACTATTGTAGTATCTCTAACGGTTTTAGTGTTACAGCTATTTTAATAGATCAACTTAGGGTGTTCCTAAAAAAATCAGATTTTTTGCTCTAGCTTTCTTAATATTCACTTCTCGATTTTGGTGTCTTTGAATATCTTTTAGAGTTTGTTGAAACCAATTTTTTCATGACTAGCGCATTCAGGTAGCGTTTTCTGAACCGAAGTTATGAGCAAAACTAGTTCAAAAACAGATCATTTTTAAACTGCTATATCTAACATTGGAGCAAACGAAAAAAAAATCGGTTTGTTTCATTTGATAGAAAATACTTTCGAGCATGTTTATAGAAAAAATGGCGGAGGAGATATTTTTTTAAATTTTTTAAATTGTGTTCAAACATTAGGTTTTTTTTATTGAAAAATGCCCTTTCATGTAAGACATTTATTAGCTATACATATTAAAATAAGGTATTGCTGTCTTCTAGCGTGTTAAAATTAAAAATGTTAATTCAGCTGCATAATCGGGAAGATGGTGTACACTCACGTTGGTTGTTACTCTATTCGATAATGCTATTACAGGATCAGACGTTAAAAGAAATCGTTTGAATACATCCTCTAGATTCACTAAACGATTGAAGTTCTGCGGATGGAACTGCCTATACTTGCGAATTGATTTATTTCGACTCTCTTGCACTTCCTTACTGTACATACCAATAGGAAGCAAAGCATGTTTTATAATTGCAATCCCATGCACCAGAAGTTTATGCACGGTTGGCGACAGAGCATACCATCCATACAGCTCCACAAAACGAATTCTCCTGGAAAGCAGGTACCGAAATCTTCACATTGCTGTTTATCAACGTTAAGATTATAAAAAACCGTTCAAGTATATTTCCATTTAACTCGATGATTTGCGCTACTGTGTTATATTCTTTGAAAAATCTACGACCCCAGATACCATCATTCGAGTTGCCGCCTCCAGGTAATGGTTCACCAATGCTAGACCCTGTCAGCTTGGAGCGAAATCAATCTTCAGTATAGGAACGCCATCACACGGCATCACATTCAACATATCATGTCAATTGTGTGGGTGCGCAGTGCTGCTATTTTGGCGCGCAAGATTTTGACGTTTATCTTCCCTACTTCAATGTACGAGATTCGATGCGGACTCACCTGAGGGCACCATGCTCGCAAAAAAGGATGTTTCCAATGATTTATTCTAGAAATGTGCGAGCTGGATATCTTTTTAATATGATGTCTTTGCTAATACGTAACCCTAGCCGCTCTTTTAATGCCGTTAGAATGTTTGTCTCTTGCTCCTTGACATGCTGATTTTGTCGAGACACGCGCCATGTCGGTTTCTCAATGTGCAAACAATAACTCACTTTTAGCCAAAGTTCCATAGATCGAATCATTGCGTGCAGAAGCGAAATTCCAAATTGATATTTGTTTGGATTATTCTCATTTGTTTTAGTTCTTGAAAAATTCAGAGCTTTTCCTGAGCGCTTGCATATGTACCAAGCTTGGGAGTGTATGCCTGTTATGTCGTTTAACACTTTCGTATCGTTCAGGCAGAACACTAGCTTCGTTGATACAAATACTTTCCCCAGTACTGTGGGAGAAAGCTCTGCAATTTCTGCATTTACTTTGTCCACTTCCTGCTGTTAGTTCCGTGTTTTCCTTTTGAAAGATTATTATTCTGGGCAGCAAAGGGAAACAGATGAAGGATAATTGTTGTTCCAGATTATTCAGCCTTCTTGATCAACAATCAATAGCGCAAGAGAGTTGAAATAAATCAATTCGCAAGTATAGGCAGTTCCATCCGCAGAACTTCAATCGTTTAGTGAATCTAGAGGATGTATTCAAACGATTTCTTTAAACGTCTGATCCTGTAATAGCATTATCGAATAGAGTAACAACCAACGTGAGTGTACACCATCTTCCCGATTATGCAGCTGAATTAACATTTTTAATTTTAACACGCTAGAAGACAGCAATACCTTATTTTAATATGTATAGCTAATAAATGTCTCACATGAAAGGGCATTTTTCAATGAAAAAACCCAATGTTTGAACACAATTTAAAAAATTTTAAAAAATATCTCCTCCGCCATTTTTTCTATAAACATGCTCGAAAGTATTTTCTATCAAATGAAACAAACCGATTTTTTTTCGTTTGCTCCAATGTTAGATATAGCAGTTTAAAAATGATCTGTTTTTGAACTAGTTTTGCTCATAACTTCGGTTCAGAAAACGCTACCTGAATGCGCTAGTCATGAAAAAATTGGTTTCAACAAACTCTAAAAGATATTCAAAGACACCAAAATCGAGAAGTGAATATTAAGAAAGCTAGAGCAAAAAATCTGATTTTTTTAGGAACACCCTAAGTTGATCTATTAAAATAGCTGTAACACTAAAACCGTTAGAGATACTACAATAGTGTTTTCGGCAAAGTTGCTTGATATAAGTTTTCCAACAATTTTGCCGAAGGATGCAGTCCTCTATCTCAACACATACGGAAAATAATTTTTGGATCACCCTAATAATTAGAACCACCCTAATACCATATGCTTCAAAATATGGCTTATCTTTCACTGATCATTTGTTCCGAAGACATCATAGCTCTAAAGTATAAGGCTAAGCCACAAATGTTTTTGTCCCCCTAAATTGTGGATCCGGACCACTGTGCATTGTGTTCAAACTGCCATGCATTGAATTTGATGCTACATGCTTCGTTAAAACCCTGTGATTTTCATCTGCTAAGATGCGCATAAATAGAGCGTCGCAGTGCACGCAAATTTAGAACATGTAATATTGTGTGATTTGAAAATTCCATGGCATGAAATTCTTTGCAAAAAAGAATTACTGATAGCGACCGCCTCGACTTGAGCCGAAAATTATTCGATCACAAAGTACGACCGTTTATCGACTGAACCACAGAAACACACATTTGCTTGACTGATAACTGGTGCATAAAGTCGCACTTACTAACCGAACGGAAATTACAGTCGGAACCAGTGAAATTCAGTCCCATCCAACAGTAAGTCATTTTAAATGGAATTTTCCATCATTTGACAAATTAGATATTTATGGCTTGCATCGTATGAGGGATTAGGTCATCAATAAAATTC
Organism: Malaya genurostris; assembly: GCF_030247185.1. Taxonomy (NCBI): domain Eukaryota; kingdom Metazoa; phylum Arthropoda; class Insecta; order Diptera; family Culicidae; genus Malaya; species Malaya genurostris. The sequence continues at coordinate 57,028,861 of NC_080571.1, forward strand.
AGTTTTTTTTTGTGTCTGTAAAATTTGTTGCATGTTAGAAAGTTGTTGAGTAGTATAGTATCTTCTTTTAACAACAACGTGGTCCATATGAAGCATTGACTACCGACATGCAAGCTTGCTACGTTTTGTTCATACGGCCCAATAGGTCTTGTGTCCGACACACAGATGACGCTATCACTGTCAAATCCATATGATGTTTATAAAGGACTAACTTTTAAAAGACTATGTGTTTCATGACATTTCGATTATTCAAAAAAATTGTTAAATCGTTTATTTATACCCGGCTTTAACCTAGTGACGATCATTCGCCGGAGTTAGAATAAAATGATAGCCGTTTAAGTGAAGCTTTTTTTGTCTTTATCAATGGATTCAAAACAATTTCGTGTATTAATTTATTATTGCTTCTTGATGAAAAAAATACTGTACAAGCACAGCAAAGATGTCAAAAGTGTTATCCAAGCTCTAATTCATCGAAAAGAACCATTTGTTATTATTTTGCTGAATTTGTGGTGATACAGACCAACTGAGGTGGTAATCAAGATCGTCATTTGAAATTGCGTGAGAAAGTTGAGACCGTGAAGATATCAGAAGACAGTGTGCTTGCAATTATGCATGAACATTTAATAACGAGAAAATGATTTTGATGATTCAAAACAGTGTTTGATCATGTTTACAAGCAATGAATCAGATTTTTTGCGTCGATATGTAACAATGGATGAAGCATGAACCCATCACTTTACTCCGAAATTAGAACGATCATCATCACCATCACAAGCCGATGGCAACGATTGAATGCCATTGGAATTGTTTCCTCATCCACCGTAGAATTCAGATCTGATCACAAAAATTGCTCGCCGGTAAGAAATTAAGCTCAAATGAAGTTACTGATGTGAAACCAATTTTTACGCAAAAGACAAATTTTTCTACAAGCATGGCATCGATATTTTAGAGAAACGTTGGTATGATTGTACTGTTCTTGAAGAAGAATACATTGACGAATAAATCGATTTCCCGCAAAGTATATAAGGAGTGTATCGAAAATAAGCTATCCACATACATTTGTGTTGTACGCATGTATTTATGACGGTTTTCCATGCTCAGATCACAGCATGCGGTGCGTTTGGCTGTCAGCTTTTGTTTGTTTACTTGTTTGTTCGGTTCAAATTTTGCGTTTTCAAAAAGAAGAAAAGAAAGTGAAAATTAAGGTTCTGAACACATGGCTAAGTGAGAAGGGTATTACCGACGACACGACCTGCCACTCGTCTATCAAAACTGTATCGTAAATTTAACTACCCCTCAGTAACTGGAAATGTCAAATCGAAAACGCTAGTGATTTTTTTTAAACTGGCAGCACAAGTTGATATATTTATTGATTTTGAATAACAGTCACCATAACCATGGATACTGCATATCGAAGGCAAAATGATTGTAAACAAAATAAATTTCAGATCGGTTATTATATTACGGAACATTTTAATGGATTTACCTGCCTCGAGCGTAATGTAAAAATTGAAGAGTATGAGTTATGTCTTTTATAAAGCCAAGTTCAAAATTCAGGTCTTAGGGACATTGGGATGCATAATTCACTGCTGACTTGAAACCGTTGTGTGATAACAGCCCAGCGCAAACGAACGAGGAAGACATGGAAATGACCGACAACGAGCTGAGCGAGGCTAGTGCTCTGCGGTACCTGCATAACGTACGGTAAAATGATTTCTTTGTGGAATTCCACTAGTAATCCTCGAATAGTGGCCAACAAGGTGAAATACTGTTTCCACTGCTGCGCAATCAATCGACACAAAACAATTTTGACACCGGCATATTAAACCGAATCCTACTGCCCAGAAAAGCTAGCAGTTGAAGTGTACGGATGAATCGCTGGAAGCAGATCATTGTCCTCGTTCGTTGGTTTCATCCATAGTTTCGATTAAATTCCGAAAATCGAGTTCATTTAAATGCATTTCTGGTTAATTTGGACAAAGTTTAACACTAATAGAACTATTCCACCGCTTTCAAAACATGTTTATTTGTTTTGGGGTTCCTTGGTAACTTGTCCATAGCAACCTAAACAGTGTTGCTCGAGAAGATTAATTTTATCATTTACAAGGGGTCGCTAGATTTGTGGTAACTGGCGGTGAATCGTTAGCGAACAGCTTTAATGCAGATTTTTCTTCGGAGTGCCTGGTCGTGTCGTCGGTATTACTATGCGAAAATTGACGAAGCGGTTTGGAATTCATCATGCCATTGTTAAAACCATTATTAATAAGTTTGGGGAACACTATTCTTTGGATGAGCTACTAGGAAGAGGCAGAAGACCCGGTTCTTCCAACCCGAAACTGAACTAGAAAATGGTATCTCTAATCATGAATAACAAATCAATGTCAATACGTGATTTGGTCAAAAAAGCAGGAACGAGTGTCAGAATGATCAAGCGTATCAAGAGGCGAAATCACCTGAAGACCTACAAGTAGCAGAAAATCTCGAAACAAAGTGTAGAACAGAAGAAGCGAGCAGTAACAAGGGCCCGGAAATTGTATTCGCGTCTTTTGCAGTGTTCGGATGCATGCGTTTTGATGGACGATGAGACTTATGTAAAGGAGGACTCAAAAACCCTTCCAGCTCCACAATAGTTCACTGTCGTCGTTGGGGAGCATGCGGAAAGGTCGATTCAAGTGGAGAAATTCGGTCGAAATGTACTGGTATGGCGAGCAATATGTTCCTGTGGTTTGATGTCAACCATTTTTTACTCTACCGGAACTATAAATGCAGAATTCTATCGATTTGAGTGTCTCAAGAAGAGATTGTTGCCTATATATAAGAAGCATAGTACACCCAAATACAAATTATAATACGGAATACTTCGACAAAATTTCAAGGACACATTTTGCATCGTGCGGTACACTGTCATGATACACTGTCAAAGTGACAATGTACTTTAACGAGTTTTCTATAAAACTAGCAACACTGAAGGGTAAGAACAAGTTCACCATAGTTACTGTTTATTATAGTGAAAAATAAATAAACAGTTTTTATCTGATAATCAAGATCACAAGCGAAATGTAAGTTAAACAATAATCTAGAATGGTTAAGCCACCATGAATATACTACTAGCTGTATTGATATTTGTAGATTCGTGGGTGTTTGTGTTCATTTTTCATCTTTTGTGCTAGTGCCGGTGATATTTAGACTGATTGTTGCAGTTTAATACAGCAACGATAAACATAAACAAACAAGTTTGTTTTGCACCGTAGCAACTAGCATAAAGTGTTGCCAGAAACGATCTCCTTCCACATTTTCAAACTATCGCAATGAAAGGGAGTAATTTGCTAGGCTTACTTGTTCAGGCTGTGAACCAAACATTGGCGGTTCGTTTGTATGGGACTTAGGGGTATTATTATTTGTATTTGGTACACCTCCACTGTTTTGGCCGGATTTAGCTTCGGCTCACTATGCCAAAACCACTTTTAATTGGCTTGCGGAAAAGGGTATCAATTTCGTTGAGAAAATCCACCAAATTGCCTCACCTTCGACCCATCGAACGTTACTGGGCAATCGTGAAGAGCGTCTTCAAGAAGACTGGTAAGGCAGCTGGGAAAATGCAGGAGTTAAAAAAAATTGGGTTCAAGCATCCAAAAAATGCGATGCAACACTGGTCCGGATCTCGATGAAGAGCGTTCGATTAACAGTTCGAAAATTCGTGAAGGAAGAACTTAAATTTCATCCGGTTTTCATTATGCTCAAGTTCAACCTCGAACAATAAAGGATCAATTTTTTGTTTGAGAAAATATCGTTTTTTATCATAATTTGAAAGAAAAAATTGTTGATAGCTTATTTTCGATACACTATTTCTAAAAGAAACAAGCGATATCCCGTTCCACGTATTTGGTCCTTTGAAGGGATCGATCTTTAAGAAATCCAGTGACAAATATGCGAATACTTGAGAAATTAAATTTCTTCTTGAACGAAAATTAGTTTTGTCATTTTTTTCAATCAGCACACTGAATCTTGAATAAGCGTGCACCGGTAAATTGGTGGGTGGTAACATAAATTAAGTAAACATAGATTTCTCACTGTACGGTGACACTAACAGCACCTCTAGTGAGAAACGGGAGCACTTTTTTCCATTAGCTACTGTGGTTGTGTTAAATGCGCAGGCAACTTTATGCATACATTTTAGGAGCATTTACGCACCCATTCTACACCAGACGGCGCTTTTGGTGTCACGGGTTTCTCAACTACAGTACTATTACACTGGGGAATCTAGGTTTATTTTATTTAAGGTGGTAATCAACTATTTCATCGGTTAGATGAAAGCAATGCATTTTATTTTGTTTTGTACGACTATCATAGCGTGTTGCACGCGAAGTTTATATGCACTTTCGAATATGTGCATGAGAGCTCTTCCGACACATAGTTATTTGTATGCATGTAGGGCAATTGTACCAGTATTCATCTCTTTAGTCACGGCAACCCATTGTTTTTCTTACTATTCCGCTTACAATTAACGGTTTACGATGCGACCAATGCTTATATCTTGATATCGGTTATGAGAATAAATATCGCAGTAAAACTAGTAAGGAAATATCAATTTTCATCTTATCATTGGAGCCAATGAAAGGGGAAAACAGATCTCACTCTACCGAGTGAGTTCAATAGATGAGCTGAATTATGAAGGTGAAAGGAATTGGGATAAGGCTACCCTATTTCATTATGCCCCAACGGTTGCTACGACCGTCAGCATATTCTACAGGTATCAATAGTAACCAGGCGTCCACATGGCGCACACCGGTAACCAAGCAATTTCAACAATTCAGTTTCACAATTTTGTTTACTATCTGGGACAGCCAATGTGTTGCATTCACTTTCGTGTTGCTTAGGAGGGGGCGTAGATTAATCCTACTGCTTACTGTCAGAATCATTGAATGGAGAACAGAATATGCATACCGAACCGTATGTCTACCGAACAAAAAGACCATCCGGACAGTACACGAACTAAGCAACAGCTCAGGCATGCAATTACTTGGCAGTGCATGCCACATCGTCAACAACTGGCAATAAATCCGAGTCCGAAGCAAATCGTAACTGTCGTGAGCAAATCCATTTTGGTTTGTAAAAATAAAATTTTATTGGATTAGGTAGCCCTCTGTCCTGGTAGCTTTTTATCTTTTACTATTTTTTCGGGTTGGTAAGTGCCTGTATATGGTTTCGGCACACAGGACCTGGATCATGTGGATTACCGCGCAGTTTTAAGGAATGAATGTAACGGAACAAAACTTTACGCATGCTTACTGGAAGCAAGGTTCATCAGAAGATTATCGCAACAAGCGAAACTGTCGGGGAAAGTTGATGGCACAAATGCAACGGAAAATTAGCAAGTAGATTTATTGCACACCCAGAAGCGTTGGTGTTTCGTGCAAGCGAAACGAACTAAATCGTAATTCCTTTGAGTTTAAACGTAATAAGATGCACCGTGGAAGTACGGCTAGTTCTGTAGGTTCGAGTGACGGCACGTCTGATCGATGCCTTTAGCTGAGTTTGACCTTGGCAATGTAACGCGCGTAGTAGGATTTTATGGAGAAAATCGATAAAACCAATTATTACGTCAAAGCACTGCTACACCGTTATGGCTTGTTCAGATAAAATTGAATAAATTGACTTGGGGCATCCAATATAAAGCTTCAAATTTTCAAATTGAAAATAAACAGAAATAAATATGTTTACCATCATTCATTAGAATATCCGAAAAACGTCACAAAAATTAACGCCTCGTGCGTCACACATTTTGACAGTCAATAAATTAAACTTAAGTTACATACACGTTACTTGAAAATGGCTACTTCATTGTGTCACCCGTTTAAGCTGTATGCGAATAAAGCCGACCCGTTCCGTCAAGTAAGTACGCATACCAATTGAAATCCAATTTATATCAATTGAAGACACCATCTGTGCTCGGAGGAGCTGGTGTCGATTACGTCCACATCGTAAATGCACTAGCAGCTCACTATAGGCTGGACTAGGAGTGCAATTTGGAACCGTATCGTCAATTTCATTCTTGTAGGTGGTCCCGTATGGAGATTTATAATTGGAGCATTTCTAGTTATTTGATTTCCTACGGCAATTGAGGTGCTGAGCCCTAATGGATTTTAAATCGAGGAACCACATTTTACGATACGATTTGTCGGTAATGGATATATGTTCAGGGTATTGCGTCTACATATGTGCGTCTATTAGTTTATAGAAAGGTTATGCATTCACTGTAAAAACTGACTTTTTAACCGAATATTATATACCACTCAATTTTGCTCGACGAACTGAGCAATTGTGTGTGTGTGATGAATATTGTCACTCAATTTTCTCGGAGATTGCTGAACCGATTTTCACAAACTGAAAATTCAAAAGAAAAGTCTTATGGTTCCTGCGAAGTAACTGTATTTCATTTGGATCCGACTTCCGGTTTGTGAATTCCAGGATGATATGCACCCAAAAAGTGAAAATAATGTCACTCTATTCAATTGGTGATTGCTAGACCCATTTTCATAAAATCCCACTCAAATGAAAGATCTTCTAATCCCATACAAAGTTCCTGAATTTCAAAGAGATTTGACTTCCAGTTCTGGAATTACAGGGTGCTGCACTGTAAATATGAATTATAAGTTTAAACGGAAGCTATTACAGTCCCATGAAAGGTTCCTGAATTTCATTCAGATACGATTGCCAGTTCCTGAATTACAGGATGATGAGTGTTAAAAATAAAAACTCAAAGATGGCTCACCCGATTCATGATATCTTAGATTTATTAGTCTGAGGTAGGTCTTAAGACACCATAAATGTATCTAGATTTTTATGCAGATCCAACTCTCGGTTGCGGAGGTAGAGTGGTTAGTGTAAAAATGATAATTTCAAGCATATTGATGAGAAAAGAACTCTATAAATTGGTTAATAAATTTCTCTAGTTTGTAGATCATGATAGTCTATGACTAATAATAGAGAAGAAGGGGGTACTGTTGCGACTAAGTTAATGAAGCAAATTACTTGTCATCGGTATAGCAGGTGCATTACAACAAACACATATCATGTAGGTAAATGCGAATGTAGTGGTGTGTTACTCTTCATAGTTATTGCGTTGGTTTAAAAAATCGAGCATCCACAGTGGCAGTTATTGTTCTTTGTCTGCTTAAAAGAAACCATTTTCATTGAGATAAACAATGTCAGTTGAGTGTTTTTTCAAGTGAAATTTCTCACTGAACACAAATGAGATGCTATTTTGTTGATATTTAGGATCGAAATTGAGATTCCTAGGTTCAAGTGACAAAAGTGCTTTGGGGCAATGTTGTAAACTATCAAACTAGTTGACCCGTCGAACGTCGTCTCAGTCAAAAATTATTTGTTCCAATTTATGTTTTCGAACAGAATTGTCAAACGACTATGTGACTAACGTTTCTCTCCATTATTTTTCTGATTTCTTAATGGTCGTCAAATGGTGAGATAACTAAGTCCTCACAAGTCCCTATCTCATGCCTCCCCGAGCGTCTATGATGACATTTGGTCAATAGAACGGCGTCGACTGGGTGCTATCGCCTTCTGCGTTAGTAGCAGAATGAGAGGGTGCGAAATGGCTTGTAGGTTGAAGCCCATCCTAAAGTGCAGTGTTTATCATAGTATATTACAACATATAATTGTGTTGTTTATTACATCATGTATTTTTATTTTTATTATTATTATTATTATTATTAGAAGAGCGTAACTTACACTGCGACATTACCTGTTATATTGTATCAATATAATATTTCATATATTATCGTCTTACACTATTTTATGTTATTAAATACTATGTTGTATGGTATTATACTGCATTGCATTATATCATATTATATTGTATTATATTATATTATATTTTATTATATTATGTTATATTATATTTCTATTATGTTATGTTATATTGTGTCGCATTATGTTGTATTATATTATATTATATTGTAGGGTTTATTATGAGTAGTACTACGTACCTCTGCGCAAAATATAAATTTGTTTTCCTTATAAGTTATCATTTTTAAAGTAACTTTCAACTAAATATCAAGGTCGTCACAAGGTGAGCTTGGTCCTCACTGGTTCCTGTTTCATGCTTACCCGTGTGTCTGTGGTGACAAAAGGTCGATGGAATGCGTTGATGGCAGAATGAGAGGATGAGAAATGACATATAAATTCAAGTAATATAATATCATAGCATAACGCAACATATCATTTTATTCATTCATATATTTCATTGTGCTATATTATATTGTTTTTTATTATTATTTTCATTATAATATTTATTGTTATTATTATTAATTTGTCATCAATAATAATAACATATATTATTTTTATAGATGTGGATATTATTATTGTTATTAGAAGAGAAATATTCTACTTCCTACAGTATTGCGAAGATAGAAGATCATAACTGACTCTCTACATTGACTGTTATTTTATATCATGTTTTATAATATATTATATTATATTGTATGACATTGTATTATATTATTTTGTAATCTATTATATCATTTTATGTTATATTAATTTCATTACACTATGTTTCATTGTATTTATCAATATAAAACATTTTGCACGGGGGCGTAAAGGGGAGGGAGCATCAGGGCATCGGACGAATTGATGACTGGACGAGGGATTGTGGATAGCCAGCCCAAGTCACTTGAAGGAAACTTGTTTCCTTCTGAAGGTTTGAAATGAGTCTGACGCGCCCTTCTCAAACAAACCATCAGGCGGGTTCAAGCATGTATAGCGATATGCTTCATCCATGCACTGGATATTATGGTTGGAAGAGCATCTTTTATTCCCGCGGAATACGAGTAAGTGACTCTACTTACGTATCCGCCCAACCCTTTTTGTTCGCTTTTCGGTAACAGCTATAGTAAGAAGGTGAATGGATGAGTCATATCGGGGCTACTGTAAGTCTACCCGCATCCACTGGCAAGTCCTTGAACTGATGGTGGCTTCACTTCACATCACATCACATCACATCACATTATTTTTCTGATTTCTTAATCTACAATCAACGGAATTCGACACACATTTGCTTTAGCCCAAATAGAAAGATCACCAAAAATTAATGTGAAGATGTGAAATACTTCTGTTTAGCAAAAATTGAGCAAATGTACAGATTGACACTCCATTCTTTGAGCCCTCTCTAATGGCTTCGACATAATAGACGTTTTTTCTTCCAGATGTGATCCTTGCTTCCGGTTCTGATTATTTGGTAGAGTAATATATCCTAGTAATATATTTGTATTTAGCCCAAGTAATCAAAAGCTCTTAAAAAAAGATTTGGCTTAAGCAGCATACAAAACATTCTGAACAGACCGTTTTCTAACGGAAGCAGCTAAAACTACAGATTTCTTCTAAATAACCTAACAAATAAAATTATCTACAGGATTCCTAGAAATTTAAGCTAAATCAACGGAATCTAGCAACAAGCTTCGTTGTGCTTGCCTTTATTGTTCATTCAACAATGTTCAACGATCAGGTGGAATGACTAAACGTAAGTGATATTTTTCTATTATACTTTCATGCCTACACACATCAAACAACAACGTTTAACCCTTGTAATAAAAATTACCAATGTGAGTAAAGTTCTGAGTATTATTCGTGTGATTTGTGTGAATGCGATTATGGTACTTCATATCATCTGATATGTAACTGTCCTGCATTGACGCAGCTACGTATCCGGGTTTTTGGTTCTCCATACATGGTTGAGTCTGTGTATGCGGAGCTAAAATTGAAGGATATTCTCTCGTTTCTCACCCAATGTGGTAAGGAGCTATAGTCAGAAGGGTTCATCGTTCTTCCTGGAGTGAATGAATCCCTTCTGTATTCACCTTAAATAGAATTTAGCAGATTGTTTGGCATCCTTTGGGGGGTACCGAATTTAAGATCTCTAAATCCTCTCGGGGGTTGGAGGTTTTATTAATAGCAGACTGTTCGGGACCTCGTAGAGGTTCAGAATTTACTTCTGCTTCCACTAAATGTGATCCTCAGCAGATTGTTCAGCATCCCTTAGGGGTGCAGAATTTACTTCTGCTTTTATGTGTTTTTGTGTCGTCAATTTTTCCCATCCTCCTAGTCCAACCCTTACCATTTCCTTTCAATCCTTCCCTCTTATATATCGGTAAAATGATGCTAAAAACAAATTTATGGCAAGGCACAAATCTCCAAATATCAAGGGGAACGTGCCATTTGAGCCAATTTGTTCTGAAAATTCTTGTAATAAAAATTATCAATGGGAATTATTCTTTGATTCGTGTGAAAATTTTAGGTTTCTCAGGACTAAAATATCTCCAAAATTGCCTGATTTTCCCGTTTCCAAACTCTTTTCAGACACAAAATGCTCAATACCGGTAAACACAAGAGCATTAAAACCAGGGCTAAAATCAACAATCTACTGTTCCAACTGAGTTCCTATCCACCTTATTAAAAAAAATTGGACCCCTTCGAACTATTACTAACTTCAAAAGGTAGCTTTTACTAAACTTCAAAAGGTTAATGAGAACATTTAGCTCTCATTAGCGAATCATCGACGCATTTTGCAGACCTATCTGGGAATTTACTGTTCACACGGAATCAGAAAGTTGGAACTTTCTACTACTAGAACTGGCCTAAAGAATAGGTATCGTATCCATCCTGGAACACACAGTTCGAAAAAATCTTGTGATTTTACATCTTATAAGATGCACATAAATGGAGCGTCGTATTCCACACAAATTCATGTTCAAGAACATGTAAAATTGTGTGATTTGAAAAATACATGGCTTGAATTCGAATGAAATAAAAAGCAAAAGATCGATAGCAGCAGCGCGACTTGAACCGAGAAACATTAGGTCACAAGCACATCGGTTACTTGACTGGACCACAGTGCTTATTTCTCTTCAATGAATAATTAATACATATAAATACATACAGCGGCCCTTGGTAACCGAGTGCAAACTACACTCGGAGCGTGCAAAATTCTGTGCGAATAAAATATTACGTCATTGGAAAAACTAAGTACAGTTTTTGCAATGACTGAGCGGAGATATATATTGGAGAAGCCAAGTGAAAGAAAAACTAACAGAAAAGATGAATTTTTTGGAAAAAGATACGCTCAGAGACAGGACTCGAACCTGCGTTCTTATGCATTCCGTGCATACGCGCTACCATTTCGCCACTCTGATCTTGCTTTAGCCACACTAAAACTCACAGACATAGTAGCAACGTACATCGAACATGGTCTACATCCTGGCCGTCACTCGATCGATCTCATATCCAAACATCTTCTCTGTCCATCAAACACTAGTCCTCTCGCTTTTTACCTATTTCTCCGATCAAGCATTGAGTAGGAGAGTGTATTTATAATCGCTTGTCACCTTCACCACGGAATGCATAAGAAATAAGAACGCAGGTTCGAGTCCTGTCTCTGAGCGTATCTTTTTCTAAAAAATTCATCTTTTCTGTTAGTTTTTCTTTCACTTGGCTTCTCCAATATATATTTCCGCTCAGTCATTGCAAAAACTGAACTTAGTCATGGCGGCTTTACGTCAAACTAAAAATTAATAAATCGTTAAAAACTAAGTAGTTGTGAATTGTATCATTTGTAGAATTCTGTCACCTGTAAAATTCATTATTTTTTTCTGTGCAGGTGACTCGCCAGAAACTTCGGGAGCTTGGTTGGAAAGTTTTGATTCAATCTGCATATAGTTCGAAACTGGCATCAAGTGACATCAGGAATCTGAATAAATAAGCTCATAATGGGACGTTCCTCATATTTAAGGGGTTCGTGCTGAAAAATTGACATCAAGAAAGAGTTGTAAAACTCAATCAGAAGAGTTTTTCGCCAATTGGGACCAAGATTTCTATGAGAGAGGCATAACTAAAAGATATCCTGAAATGACGAGGAAGGATATTTAACCTAAATCGGAAATTTCTGAAAACGTTAAAATAAAGTTCATGTTAAAATAGAGAAATTTCTTCAACATTATGATGAAAATCAGTAAAGCTACTTGGAGGACGATTCGAACGATAATTAATTTCTACAGTAAAACTGCTAGTTAAGCATTATATATCTGTTGCGTTTTACAGCATTTTACGTAAAGTGGAGGCCCGGCTTCAGAGTTACAGGTTGATATGTTTATCTATCATAAGTAACAAATCGTACACACTTAGAAAATTTCGCAGGATTTGGCAATTTTTTACCGAATTTTCAACAGCTGAACCCTCGGTAATCAGTTCGGTAATCAAATTGATTACCGATCGTTCGGTAATTGCTGAACTGTCAAACAACTACCGTAAACTACAAACCAATTGGATCTAACTGATTGTTCGTTAATTTTTTATTTGTTTGTTTTCCTTTGGTTAAAATTCTGGATCTTCGGATTTCAATAAACAACACACATTCACAAAAACGAATGAAGGAAATTCCAACCTGTTGTGGCTATGGTTTTATTCCACAAAAAAAATCAAATCAAATGCTCCGGCTGACCGGAATTATGAAAAAAGCAAAGCCTTGGTATTACATCCCTGTAGTGGAATTTGACCTTCTTTTTCAACAGACTTCGCAACCGATTCAGAGTGTACAGAACCAGTGCATGGCTGGTGCTACGATTCTACTGACACTACGAATCCTTCCACTTCCAGGTCGGGGCTCGAACAAACGACAACTGGTTTGTAAGACCGGCGCCCTATGCATTGAACCGCCAACCCGAGATTATGAGCGCCTTCCAAAACACTGCACAATCCGTCGACTCCACCAGAAATTACCCTCGAACGATTTGTGTAGGCAGCAAGTGGACAAGTGATACAAAATTATTTTCTGCCTATAAGTAAACAAAAAGCTTTTAGAGGTTCTATTGTTTTAAAAACTTTTGCACCTGTACCTCAATCCATTCGATGAACTCTTCAAGATTTTTTTCGTTTGGTTAATAGAAAGACACTGAAAATTTTAATAACTGTTTGACAGTTAGTTTCACGACAATCAGTTTTCACAGAACTTCGGTTATTGGAAGATAATTTTACCATACGGACAGTATGGTTTTTACCATACTCGGCGACTATTCAGATTTACCGTATGAATTGTATATCTATTTACAAAATTCTGCAATGAAAATTTACGTAAGACTGATCGTCCGGTAAAAACTTGCATAGTTCTTGTAAAAGAAAACTCATGTACCGAAATATCGGTCATTTCTATAGATTACCGAAATTTCTCGTCAAAAATATTACCGAACAAAGGAATTAAATCTTAGTGTGTACCAAATCGAAATGAATCGGGATTCCTCAAAATCAATACCATTTTTTTGGAGCTAAGTTTTTAATTTAAAATGTATCCATAGATACGTTTTCGATATATTCAGATAGCTTAGAATAACAACATTCCAAATCGCATAAAAGCGTTATTACAATTTAACCATTCGATCGAGGCCATCGTGTTACTTTTTGTGCCACCACTAGCTAAAACAGGAAAATGTCAATGCGCCTATTAAAAATCTGAAACAGAGACTGTCATTCCGATAAACGGGTGAATCCATCAATTATCATTTACGTGAATGTAGGGTGCAGTGGATCATCACTTTGTTTTACCTGTTCGGCTCGACCGAAAACGCTTCCCCCTTTTCTGCTACCGGGGCACGAATCCTTTTCGGTTCGATTGACGTCGGTGTCTATGATGTCTATGTCGATTTTGCACTCGAAAATGTAAATGTTACCGAAGGAAAATCGTCAATGAACTCACACTCTATTTTATTTCTGTCCGTTTTTGGCGAAATACTTGCAATATGAATGGTGGAGTCACTGCCAGCCGGGAAAGTGTTTATACCGTCGACCATGGTAGCTTACTGAACCTTTCAAATAATGTTTTGTTCACCCAAGTTTTGGTTCATTGAATTCATTTATCTGTTCTCTTTGCGATATCAGACAAATAAAAACAAATGTTCTTTAATCATATCACATATTTACATACAATATGAAGGAGTTATTTTATTTCTACCACATTGAGTGATTAAAATATGAATTAATATTTTTTATCTTGAAACAAGTTACTCGCAAAAAAAAAACGATTCTTAAACGATTGATCTTGTTCGCTAGTTCACCTTTAATTCCAAACTGTAGACTGACCTCTGACGCATGTTAATGGAACGCTGTCTTATTCGAATCGACGACACGGAAAAACCCATTTTCCATTAACATAATTAACGATGCATAATGTTAACGCGTAGTAGTATATATTTTTCGTTGACACTTAATTTGGACTGAAAGGTCTGTCCCACAGACTAGTGATTGGAAGTTAACCGATGAATAGATTGACACAATGTTAAAATCATTCGGTTGGATATCAACTTTTGAAACTATGCTCAAAAAGTTTTGGAATCGTGACGGTTTTTTTCCAGGAACAATTGCATTTATTGATTGATCGATCCATAAGTATTTTAAAACAAATGAATTAAGTAATGGCATGTTCAATGTTTTACAGCAGTCATTAATTTAATTACACTTGCCATCACTTCAATTATCGTTTTCCGTTGGCCTAATTGTTGATTTACGTGCTACGTGCAAGTAAAAGCAAAATGCTGTTTTAATGGGTGGAAAAGTCTTGCGTTTACAATTGTCTACAAGAAACAAAGCGTCTCATTTTTTTTTAAATTAGTTAAAAAATCAATTAAATGCAACATTATAAATAACTTTGTTATGATATCCTTTCCAACCATACACCCTAAGTTACTGACGATTCACCATAGTCGTATGTGGCCGGGCATTGTCCTGATGGAACATAACACCTCTTCTACAGACTAATTCTGGATGTTTCAAGACAATCGCTAGCTTCATACGGTCTAGTAGGCTAATTGTAGAGAACAGAATTCAGTGTTTAGCCATAGGGAAGCTATTCTTAATGAATAGTCCCTCCGGTCCCACCAAATGCATAGCAGAACTTTCTCAGCTGACATATGTATTGTTTTACTGCGCTTCAACCGTGATCGTTATTGCACAAAATTCTCAGATGTGACCACTTCATCGCCTGTTTAAGAATTTAGTATCGAAGACAACGGGGCTTTTTTGTAATCCTAATTTGTGAAAATTGTTGGAGACTGTTTCATGATTTATCATAAGCGCCTGGACGATGCTATGACTTCAAATGCCAATCTACATCGAGACCATAATTGCACGTAATTTTTATCGACTATCTCAATCTGCAAATCCGTTAAACCTGATTAATTTATGTGAAATTGACATTTTTATACTAATCACGCAATATCTTCTAAAGTCGGATCTGACTAAAAATCAAGATGTTTTATAGGATTCTTTCATTTGAATCTTAGCCATCTACGAGAAAAATGAGTTACACAATTAAATTTCGTTTCACATATCATCTTGTAGTTCCGGAACCAGAAGTCGGATCAAATTGAAATTCAGGAACCTTGTTTGGGAGTATACCACTTTTCATATGGCTTGTTGGATAGCTATTACCACAGACTAACAGACAGGACACTCAAATTAGATTCTTCAATCATTTTAACGGTCATTTCGAATATTCCTTTATTTGGGACAGTACTCACATGTGTCATGATGGCGCTACGTTACCCTATCAAAAACATCCTGTCTGTCATCTCGACTGTGTTTATTTTTTTCATTTACCAACAGAGTTGCCATTCATACAGAATTACCTGTAATCTATTGATTTGTATACGTCCATGCGAATTTCATGCAGGATACAGATTTAATACATATTGCCAAAACTATATACATAATTGTGCCTATTTCTCATCCTCCAACGCAAGACAAAATCGAACCCGTTTTGTTACAATATTTACTTGCTTCTGGTCTGCCGTCACTTAATTTCTGGTGAAAACTACCAACACAATAAAAAATAGTCTAGATGAACAACGTTGAGTCAAATAAATGGTTACCTTCCAACATCGCGAAAAAGTTAAATATTTTATCAACGTAATCCAATAATTTATTATGACGATTCATTTTCAAATATTTTGATGAAATCAGGCATCCCTGCAAGCAGCTGATCGGTGTTGACAAACGAGGGGAAACCAACTAGTAAAAAACTTTTACATAACACAAGGGGTGTACAGATAGTAAATAGTTCGCGCAGTACAATATAGGTGGAGCTAGTGCATCACGAAAAATTATTTTTTATAAGAATTTACTCATACTGTCATGTCTGTTAGTCTGTGCTATTACCGTGCGAACTTTCGTTTTCAAGGTCAATTGTGATAGATATTGTCAAAAAACTGAAAATTTTGACATAAAACTTCTTATAACTCAAAAAGTAAACATCCAATCTCGAAACCATTCAATAGCGTTCTGGGTGACGAAGAAACCTTTCATTTGCGACTAGTTCGTCAAAATCGGTCCAGCCATCTCTGAGATCTCGACCTCTTAGTTGACAACACACATACACATACGGACATTTGCTCAGTTCGTCGAGCTGAATCGATTGGTATACGACATTCGGCCCTCCGGGCCTCGGAAAATTTTTCTAAAGTTTGAGTTTATATATTTATAAAAAAGGTAAAAAACAAAAATTGGATTAGTTTTCAGTTTTGTTTTATTATGATTAGGGAAAAGTGTTATGAAGCGCCCTTCTGGCCAAAACGCCCCCCTTCCTTTTTTAAGTATTCAAGAGATTTCAAAACAAAAGTTTTATCACTAACAATATCTTTTTCTAAGATCTTTCTGCTCTGCAAGTTTGGCAGTTGTCGTTTGCTGGAAAATATAAACAAACTGAAAATATGATATCATCAGGCTGCTTTTCGATGTAAAGTTTAGCATTGACTAAACAAGCATTTTAACCGTGTAAAACGTCTAAAGGTCGGTTGCTACTTAGTAATTAACTTTTAGCAGTGCAATGTCTCTAATTACAGTATAAACATTTAGAGAAACAAAGCCATTTTTTCAATATGCGAATTTTCTCATAACAGTCATTCTACGGACATTATGCCCCACCTTCGATTCAACAATATGCTTCGAGTTAAAATATTGTTTTAAAGATTTATAACGGTTATTAAAGCAAAAAGTAGCGTCCGGAAGATAAAAAATGATGGTTCGCAATTGTAATTAATTGATTATGGAAATGTTTCCTGATACAAAGAATATCTTCTTTATCTGCTTTTCTTCTATACCGACATTTCAAGGGGCATATTGCATCATTGTTGAGGGGCAGACCATTGATTTGTTGTGAGGCATATTATACGGTTGCTGGGGCATTATGCCAACGGCAAGCGAAAAAACTGAGGATGCGGTCGTTTTGGAAAATGTGTTTGTATCAATCAATTCTCATCACTTCTATCGAAATCATTGAAAATTATGTTCCTCATACGCATTGCAAAGAAATACATACATTCTCGAAGAAAATATATCAATACATTTTGAAATAACTCAATGTTTTCTTAAGGGGGACATATTATAACACTTTACCCTACATGGCTACTTTGATGGAAAACTGCTGTTGTTGAACAGCTTGTCAATTGGCATAGTCGAAAAGTGACGGAAAATGATAGCACACGCTCTTCGAACAGAACTCATGGTTTGAGTTGCGATTACTCAAATTCATAAACTGGAACAATATGTCAAAATTTGAGTATGGATTTGAGTAAAATAAACTCGTTGCCAGCGTTGAGTTTTTAAACATTCGAGTGAAAAAATTACTTCTTGCAGTTCAGTGCTTTTTCATTCTCGGTATATTCTTATCGAAATAAAGAATGCAAGAATACGTCGTTTTCCATTGCCGTTTCTAGATCCGGTTTTAAAAACATGAATCAACGTCAATCATAGATGTTTTGTGGTTTCAAATATGCTTAGTGAAAAGCGCAACAAAAGGATATCAAAACAATTCAATTTGTACTCCAAACCGTTCAAAAGGAAACGGTTTTGAATCACTACTTTGCGCATTCAAAAGCAAGAAGAATAACTTTGTATTTGAAAATTAACGAAGAAAAATTTCTTCATTTTGAGAGTAAGGAACTCAAATTTTGAGTTGAACTTACTGAAATTTTGAACAAAATATTATTTTCTTATTTTGAGTAAAAATTACTCAAGTTTTGACAATTTCGTCCCTTAACGCAAAAATGAGTAGATAGGTGGTAACTCAAGTTTAGAGTACGTGCACTTCTCGATGAACATTAGAAAAGGTCCCAAGTGTAAATGACAGTTTCTCTTGGTTAACTTTCTCTTTCAGTTATTACGGTAAATTCCAGTAATCTCCAAGCAATTCTACAGTTTCTATCGAAAGTTGATGGTTTTTGCTATTATCCTATGTGAAGTGTTAGATGGAAGGATTACTGATTGAGCCGTAATACTCAAAAGAGAAAGTAAACAAAGAGAAACTCTCATTTGTACTTAGGACCTTTTCTCGTGTTTGTCTTCACTTTTTATGAATTTGAGTGATGTGTCACTCAATTTCGAGTTATGTTCAATGACAGTGCAGGGTTGGGCTTGACTGACAATTCCCGCTTGTGAGGAATTCTGGCAACCGTCAGAAAGCTGGCTGCATTCCGGCTGCTGTCAAAATTGTCCAGGCGAAATTGCGTCATTATCTCGCCGTACGTGTCTTGTTTATTTCCCTCCTCTTTCTTTTTTCTTTTTTTTTATTCGACCTCATTTGATATTCGTCAATCCCGCATGTACGTAAAAAAAACGAATCTTGAGACGGGTATGTTTGGTAGTGAGAAAGCAATGTTATTGGTAATAACATTTTCCATGATTAGTATATATGAAGGGCAATAACATATTGCGTTTCATATGTATCTTTTATTTAAAAAATAAAACCAAGACGCTTAAAATGTAGAACCGATTCAAAACGGTTCTGCCAATCTTGTATGGCAAGAATCCGACAGAAAAGAGCCGTTAATAACCGCTAGGCGAAATTCTCTGCCGGAAACGGTTGTTGCATTATTGCTAGACTTTTGTCGGAATTCTGGCAGAATTCCGGCAAAAATGGATGGCAGACATAGCCAGCCGTCTCACAGTGGTTCGAATCAATAAAACCGTGGACATAAATCAGTAGCTGCCAAACCGTTCTTTTAATGCATATAGTTGCTTTGAAGAAATTATTTACAAATATATACCGCGTAATTTGATCCTATCAATAATTGTTCATGGCCTACTTTGACAAAAAATGTAACCATAACTTTTTTTTCTGAAGAGATAGAAATTTTTTTTCTTCTACAAAGTATTAGAACTATTAAAAATAATTTACTTTGTCAAATATACCAAAAGTCTAGGTCGCACCGTTTCGGATATACAAAGCGTTTTTATGGCAACCCCCTTAAAATCAGTTTTTTATTTATAACTTGTTTCGAGTTAGTTTTTTATGCATACTTTCTTTGGAATAATTGAAGAAAATAAAAAATCCCATATTTTTATTGAAGGTAGTGCATAGGTTTGTTGTTTCCTGGCAAAGTTATACAACATTTTACCTTTTTTTCACCTATCATAAAACCTTACACAGAAGCGAAATATGCAACTTTATGCAGCTGATTTTTACAAAACTTGTAGG
The DNA here is from genome assembly GCF_030247185.1 of Malaya genurostris. NCBI lineage: Eukaryota > Metazoa > Arthropoda > Insecta > Diptera > Culicidae > Malaya > Malaya genurostris. The sequence goes on from NC_080571.1 coordinate 57,048,389, forward strand.
AAAAGATGTGCCCAATATCATAAAAAAAAATCTAAGTGGAACTCGGTGGAACTTTTTTTTAGGTCTTTTCAAAGTTAGTTTTAATTACTGAATTATGGCAACCCCCTTAAAACTAGTTTTCTAGTCATAACTTGTTTCGTGTTATTTTTTATGCATACTTCGTTTGGAATAATAGTAGAAAATATAGAATTTCATAATTTTGTAGAAGCTAATGCATAAGTTTATTCTTTTCTGGAAAATTTATGCATAATTTTACCTAGGAAACCTTGTGCCGAAGCGAAATATGCAATTAATGCAGCAAACTTTAATAATACTTATAGGAGAACATGTACCTTATCAAATTTATTTTCCAATGAGAATTTCTAGAGTAATATTCGTGTGACTCATTTACACTATGGCCATGCTGAAACCATAAATGGTTAAGAAACAGTGGTCCAAAACTGGAAAAAGACGGTCACAAGTCTGTACCTTTCACTGATTTTTAAGAGCTAACGTGTCTTCGAAGAAGTTTTACAAAATTATATAACGCTTCTTTTGAAAGTAGCACCTTAATTTTTGTTAAGGGGGTAGTACCGATTTCGAAAAAAAATAATTTTGTTTTTGACGAAAAAAAAATTTTTTTCTATCTCATTTCAAAGAAAAAAACATTTCAAATATTTTTGCTGAAGATATGAATAATGTAAAAAAAATATTTTTTGAGATATTCGCTTTATTTCAAAAACAGTTTTTTTGGATTTACCTACGTAGAATTTATCTCTATTACCTAAGTATCTACTTCAAAGTTAGCAAAGTTACTCATTTAACTTTTCCCAATACTTTTCACAACCTAATCAATCAACTAGGTAGTTAATGTTACCTACTAAATCATTACAATATGTCACTTAGTCGCATTGCATTCGATCAATCAGTATCAGTCACGCTATCGTCCGAGTTTTCCGTATCGCTAATTTCTTGTTCTGTTGTAAGTTCTAGCATATCAATTGCTTCCAGTGACAATTTCTTTCCAGTTTTGATAGGTTTGTAATAAATATTCGAAATCAGTGGGTCAGACGCTACTAGGAGTCTTCCTCGTGCCCAAGTTTGGATTTTTTTATTTGTTTATTAATTTTTAATTTTTTTCATTCAATAAACTATAAAGGTTGTTTTATGGAATGGCTTATTTGAAACCTAAGAAAAAACCGTACATTCATGCCTTGGACGAATTTTTGTATCTTTGTTATATTTTACAGGCTGTTGAAAAAAGGCTTTGTGCGAAATACCCCATGGATTATTACTTTGTTACTTTTTACAATTGAATATTTTGTTACTTTTTACAATTGACAATATTAGAATAAATCTAAGTGGAACTAGATGCAATTTTAGGCCTTTTCAAATTTAGTTTTAATTATTGAAAATCCGAAAAATTATCAAAACTTCAACACATATTTCAAAAATGGAAAAATGTTTTCTAGACAAAAAGTATTGTTAAAGTACAAACCTTTACGAAGAGATTTCATGTTTAAACGTGTAAATAAATTGAGTTATAGCGAAGCAACACGATTTTTAAGACGAGATGTTGATCGGGCGACTGCAAAAGTGAGTTACAGAAATAGCAGACGCGTGACGCCCTCTTTTTCTTAACCATTTATGGTTTCAGCATGGCCATAGTGTAAATGAGTCACACGAATATTACTCTAGAAATTCTCATTGGAAAATAAATTTGATAAGGTACATGTTCTCCTATAAGTATTATTAAAGTTTGCTGCATTAAGTTGCATATTTCGCTTCGACACAAGGTTTCCTAGGTAAAAAAAAGGTAAAATTATGCATGAATTTTCCAGAAAAGAATAAACTTATGCATTAGTTTCTACAAAATTATGAAATTTTATATTTTTTACAATTATTCCAAACGAAGTATGCATAAAAAAATAACACGAAACAAGTTATGACTAGAAAACTAGTTTTAAGGGGGTTGCCATAATTCAGTAATTAAAACTAACTTTGAAAAGACCTAAAAAAAATGTTCCACCGAGTTCCACTTAGATTTTTTTTATGATATTGGGCACATCTTTTCCTACAAATTTTGTAAAAATCAGCTGCATAAAGTTGCATATTTCGCTTCTGTGTAAGGTTTTATGATAAGTGAAAAAAAGGTAAAATGTTGTATAACTTTGCCAGGAAACAACAAACCTATGCACTACCTTCAACAAAAATATGGGATTTTTTATTTCCTTCAATTATTCCAAAGAAAGTATGCACAAAAAACTTAATCGAAACAAGTTATAAATAAAAAACTGATTTTAAGGGGGTTGCCATGAAAACGCTTTGTATATCCGAAACGGTGCGATCTAGACTTTTGGTATATTTGACAAAGTAAATTATTTTAAATAGTTCTAAAACTTTGTAGAAGAAAAAAAATTTCTATCTCTTCAGAAAAAAAAGTTATGGTTACATTTTTTGTCAAAGTAGGCCATGAACAATTATTGATGGGATCAAATTACGCGGTATATATTTGTAAATAATTTCTTCAAAGCAACTATATGCATTAAAAGAACGGTTTGGCAGCTACTGATTTATGTCCACGTTTTTATTGATTCGAACCACTGTGCGTCTGGGGGAAAATCTGCTCGCCGCGTACAAGTGGGTTACATCATGTTTTTTACACTCTCATTGAACATAACTCAAAATTGAGTGACACACCACTCAAATTCATTGAAAAGTGCACGTACTCTGAACTTGAGTTACCACCTATTTACTCATTTTTAAGTGGGGGGCGAAGCTGTCAAAATTTGTGTAGATTTTTCTCAAAATAAAGAATGAATATTTTATTCACAATATAAGTAAATTTAACTCAAAATTTGTTTGGTTTGCTCAAATCCCCGTTGCTAAGTGCGAATTCAACACAGTTTCGTGAAAAGTGTTTATTCGATGAAACTACTCTAGGTCAGTTTCGGTTTTCTCAAGCGAAAACTACATTAATAAATAACGGATTTCTTCCCTTACTCTTATGTAAAAGTTGTAGAAAATCGATTGAACACTCTAGAACAAAGGAGTGAAAAATAAGTCGGATGCTTTTTCGATAATTAGAAAATCAATCAAAAAACGAATCCACTGTTGATGATAATTTGAGCACAGTAAATTGACAAGTGGAGAAGTTGCAAAGTCTTGGTATTACATTCCTGTAGTGGAATTTGACCTTCGGTTTCAACAGACTTCGTAGCCGATTCAGAGTGTACAGAACCATTGAATGGCTGGTGCTACGATTTTACTGACACCACGAATCCTTCCAGATCGGGGCTCGAACATACGACAACTGGTTTGTTAGACCAGTGTCCTATACATTGAACCGCCAACCCTGGCCCTGGAGAAGTTGCAGTTTTTCTAAATTTAAATTGCTGATGTAAAATAGCCACTTAAACAAAAAAAATATATTTATACAGATAAAAAGCAATAAAATTACTTTTAGTGATTTTCCCTTTAGAAGCAGCAATTTTCAAAATATTTAGATATTAAATGAAAAGAACTCAGATTTCGAATTAAAAACACCATTCAAAAAAGTTATAGGTAGCTGGATGTTTTATTTAGAATTACTGTTCGTTTATGTGTCGATTTTTTGGTTGTCTACAAGTCATGAAAAAATATTCAGAAGGTGAGAAATTGGGTTCCTCATGAGCTGAATGATAGACAGCAGAAAAAGTAAAAGTGAGGAGCTAAGTTTTGCATTTTCTTCACGAAACAAAAGTTTTTCTGCACCGGATCGTCGCGGGAGATAAGAAATAGATTTATTTAGAGAATCCCAAGCGCAGAAAATCAGAGGTTGACATCGACAACGATTGCAAACCTAATCGATTCGACACTGTGCATTTGGTGGGATCAAAAAGGTGTCTGGTACTACGAGCTTCTCTAGTCAGTGAAATACGCTCCTGTTCGAGTACATTGTGCCAAATAATGATTTTATGGGACTTGTGCAACTACAAGTATTTAATAACTCTGAACCTTCACCCACCATAAAAAGTGTATTGAAAACTAATTTCGAAACGTTTCACCCAGTTCAGTCAAAAGATGCAATTGCTTATCTGTGCTGTCAGTCAACAGAAAGACTTCACTTTTTATCTCTTACGCTCAAATTGATTTCTTTTCTACTCAACATCCGATTTTGTATACCAAGTCATCGATGTGACGGGATAAGTAAATAGCAAAAAAACTTTTTGAAACTTACCCATCCCCAGTATCAGCGTGCTGAAGCTGTGTGAGTATTTTTAACATATTGAATTATCCTCGCGGTATCTACAAACATGTTTCGATACCACAGCTTCCGCTTATCCGAACCGAAGCGTCATCGACTAACGCGTAATTTTTCGAAACGCACTTTGTCTGGTTAAATCTGAAAATGCTCACCGTCGTCGACAGCGATAAACAATGTGTTATTATTATATACCATACGCATCAATGAAGTTGTCTTCTTCATAAACTCTTTTTTTTCAATTTCGGAAGCCAGAAAACAACAACCAAACGGATAGGGTGATTGTACTTCTTTCCAGTCGAGCAAGAAAAAACAATGAAAGTGAAACGTAAACAGAAATCCAGTTCATGATTTTCCACCCTTTACGATAATGCAATGAACAAAAGTGAAATCTCTAATTGATCCACGTAGTTTGCATGTAGGTGCCACTTACCCTACCAAAATCTGAAACTCCGATTTACTGCGCAATACAGATATTGAAAGATGAAATTTAGCTCCAACTTGGTAATTATATGTTTTCCGTTCACCCTGGAATCCTTGGCCGGCATATGCCGAAGGTCAACGCTCATGTGTTCATTAGAATCCAACTCTTGTGCGGATAATTGTTTCGGGTGACCCAAAACTGTAGCTCCCAGATTTGCCTTTCAGCGAACAGCAATGTGTAGATATCAGCAATTTCTGATCCCGTGTGCCCTCCCAGTCAATGTGAAAGTTTACCAGTATTGATTTTTTTGCCTACCCCCAACTTAATCTCGTTTTATGACCAATCAAGACAAGCGACGGAACTCCGATTTCACATCAGGAGTTCCTGTTATCCGAGGTCATGTGAAGGACGCGCATCGTCCACTGTTATCCTGCTGCCTTCGAAGTGTTCCTACCGACTCCAGATTTCGGGCAATCAAACACATTCGGCTTTCAGTCCTGCTAACCATTCATATCTGTGACCCAGCCGAGTATGGCGACAAACGTGAGAACCGATTTCCCTCTTTACTCTCCTTCTCACTCTCACTCTCTTTTTCTCTCACTTCATCCGTTCTCAACATGCTCATACTCACGCAGGACGCTGTGGAAAACACCGTAGGGAACATAACCTCAAAACAAAGGTAAAACGTGGCACTTTCGTTCCCTCCTATACGATAATTCTCTTTGCAAATACATAACCTTGTGCGTCTCGTCAATAAACCATTCACAACTTACATCCGAAATATTTGCCGTCGAAGGAACACAAGTGTGTAGTTTCATGAATGAATGAAAGCATAGATAATTACGCTGAGAATCCAACAAACACTAATGGTAGGGTAACAGAGGTATTTTGGCCACTTCATATATTTTGGCCCACCTAACAAACTTTATCGATTTCATCGGATTTTATCGATGTTAAGTAACTCATGTTGCATCAATTTGAAGCTAATCACATTAAATTACCTATTGCGGAAGGGGTTTTCGAAGATATTACAACATTTGGTGGATATTTTTACAAAGTGGGCCAAAATACAATCAATCCTGAAGTGGGCCAAAATACCTCTGTTACCCTAATCACTGCTGTTTAATTTTAGTATACGAATGAGGGCTGATCGTTTCCAAATTTAGAACCCCCACGAGCACAGAACAAAGTGATACAATGCGCAAATGAAGTAATCAAAATATTCAGATGTTGATAAAAATATTATGGCGTTTTCGTTTTTAATTTGCACTACACCGGTGCAGGGCTACACGGATGCATGAATAAACGAACAAAAATGACGAAAACATAAACAGTAACCATTGACTACCATAAACGATTCCATTGCACAGAGCTACACCAAACTTTTGATGAGTGCTACACCAGTGGTATCGGTGCAGAAAAAGTGTAGCACTGGTGTAGTGCAATTGGCAAAAACGAACGGTTTCAGTGCAGCTTTCGCTACACCGGTGTAGTGCAATTTAAAAACGAAAACGACATTCAATATTTCGAGTTTGATCGAGCATAATAGGTACAATGTTGGCATGCTAAGACCAATTTAATAACTACCTATTTTATTTAAAAAGGAAGTACTTTCCGTAAGAATTAATGGGTGTTGTTATCTTTCAGTTCTAACACAGTGAAATTTGATGTTTCGACCAAAATTGTAAAAGTCGTGTAGAGTAACAAGTCATCAAACTTGACATACTTCGATTTGGATGAAACTTTACACACGCTTCCAGTAGAGCTAACCATATGTTCTTTACGAATGGAGAGAAAAATTCGACTCAAGACTGATTTTCAAAAAGGCACTTTACCTGCACTTTTGTCTAATCGTTGTTACTCAAGAATTGTTGACTGTACAAAAAATCTCCGAGCAATGGTAGAAGAAAATCAATTGGACACTCCAGAAAATTATACACTGATAAAAAAGTTCAATGCATTTCCAAAACTTAGAAAATTTACAACAAAACATTAAAAATAGCGCATTTTGTTAAAATAGTTATATTATAAATTTCTTTTAAAACAATCTTATTTAAATATTTTAGATTTCTGGTGCTTTCGCTTAAAACTTAAAAAAGTTACCGCTAAAACAATTTAAAAGCATTTGTAAAATATTTAGTTCTTGATGAAATAACTATTATCATACTGATCAACAGCAACATATTTGAACGGCTGAAAGCAAAAATCCGATAAGTGCAACTTAGTTTGGAAAACCCGTTTAAGTATTTTTGAATGCAAAAATCGGATTGCATTCAAAGTTTTTACAAACTGCCACTGTGGGAACGCAGCATAGATTAAGTTGCCTTTAACAAACAAGCATACCATGCTTCACCCACAGCGACAGCCGGTAAAAACTTTAAATGCAAAAACTGGATAAATACATTTGTTTTGAAAGAACCGGCTAAGTTTTTGTCCGGATTTTCGCAATCAAAGTTATTTCGTTCGGTTCTTGCAGAAAAGATGTTTTTAAACGATTCTTGCATTGAAAAATCCTTGTCCGGTTTTTGCTCTCAATGTTTTTATCCGATTTTTGCAGTAAAATATACTTAAACGGGTTTTCCGAACAAAGTTACACTTATCCGACTTTGGCATTCAGTCGTTCACTTGTAACTCGGTTTGTTTTACACGAAGAGAAAGAATAGAGAAAGTTGAAAAGAACACACTTACACGGAGAACCCTTCGATCATAAAATTGCGATATCGCGTTTTTGATTTTTGCGATAGTTGATTTAACTAATTTCTTTTTGATTCAACCAATAACCAATGGTTTTTGATTTGCATATATTCAAGTAGTTGAAAAATATGTTGTTTTGAATGCTGTCAAATGCCGGAGACAGTTGAAAGCAAAACAATGATCGCAATGCAAAATCAACAACTTTTTTAGTTGAAATCTGTTCGCGTCGCTTCAAAATGTCAATGAAAACAACATCGATGGTTAGAGCGTTTGGTGAAATTGTGTCAATTCGATTTGAGAAATTTATGATAACAAGTGTTTATCTAACAGCGGTGTTGTGATAAAGTTAATCTTGTTTAAGATGAAAAAATTTGGTGACAAATCAGAAAATGTTAATGAATAATCATCTCGTAATCTTTCAGGTATGCACAAAAATTTTCTGCTTCAAATTCAAACATTGATTTACTTCCAGCTGTTTGATACCGATGATGATGTTCATGCATTAGCAATAAAACGCTTTTTGACATGATTTTAATTTATAAAAGTAACAGGAGCGAAGGGTTTCAAACACACAGAACGCGCTGCGATTGAATAACGCGTTTGAATTGCCGTCGCAAAATTCCAATTCCCAGCGGTTGATGCATATAAAAGCTCATATAAATTGACTAAAATTATCAGTGCATAACTTTAGTTCAACCGTTTGAAGGCATCATCTTTCAATACTCATTTTAGGTAAATTTGATAATTTCGCTTATTTACTCGCCCCTCCGGGCACTTTTGCTGATTAAAAACGTTTTTCTATATCAATAATTTCCGATCGAATAGGAAGTATTTTTTTAGAATTTAGATCTTTACTGGTCTCGACTTGACATGATCATACAAAATCATACAAAAATCAAAATCGCTTAGAGATCAGATCAGTTCTGATTTCGTAATGATAATTTATTCCTTGGTTAAGATCACTTGAAATTAGCAGTGATCGGTGGTTTTCCCAGCTCTAATGATATTACATGTCAATATAAAATACTGTTTATATTTTAACAACGATAATTTATATTTTAACAACGATATTTAAATCTCAACATACCGAACTTATTTCAAATAGATCATGACGTGTATCAGTAAGTATATTTTGATTATTTTCGCAAATCAATAACATTGTTCAAGTTGATTCAACTATTTGCAATGTCTAAAACAAATAAAACCGATTTATTTTTCAACTAACAGAATTTTGTTTCTAAAACAACAAAGGTATGTGTCCTCACTAATCGACAGAATTTTTTTTCAAAGAGTTAAATTAGTTGTTTCAACCATCGTTTCTGCTAATCGAAAAAATAAAATGACAGTTTAGTTAAAACAACAATCGATTAGTTGTAACAAATTTTAACCAATCGAATTCAGAAAATCAACTAATATTCTGGTTGAAATGGGATCGCGGGTGGTTCCGTGTAGATTTGATTTCATTATTCGGTTGTTTTTCGTCGAAAACTTCCGGCAAACATCAGCATTCACCAATTCCTCGGTAAATCCAATTTATTTTATAGAAATCCTGCGAGTTTTTACCGAATGATTGGTTTCACGCGAAATGCTTCACAGAGTTCTGTAAAAAATACAAATCTGAAAAATCGCCGAGTAAGGTAAGGTAAAATTTACCTTCCTACTAACGAGTTTTAAACAAATTGAATAATCAATTTTCAACGGTTTGTAAATTTTGGAAGCGTGAAATTTGTAAGGATCTTTATCGTAGCAAGCGATGAAGGTACGAAAATTCAAAATATCCATCAGTCAGAACACATTCGAGTGCGTTTGAAAGATAACAAAGTATATTTTCTAATATATTTAACTAGAATGAGTTTCAATAACGATATACTGTTGTGCGACTTCCTATCAAACGCTGCTACATTGTTTACATTAAGGAGAAAAAGTTTTTAATAGGTAACTATACAATTTTAACGACAGCAACAGTGGTTTGATAGGTGCGTTATTACTTCATTTTCTGTCTTAACAGCAACAAACATAAATAAAATCAGTTAATAACGACACCGCTGGACGTATTTATACGTTACAGCTACTGAAGTTTCACTTTTATCCTGGCTGACGCCGTCACTCGTGCCGAAACACGCGACGCTCAGCTTCTCTAGCGCCTCGATGCTGAAGACGAAAACCGACCGGCTGAGAAGTGAGAATTTCCGCCCCTATGCCAACCACCTAGCGACGAACGTTCGTGAGCACACGTACGTGAGTACACGAGCACCCGAACCGTTCCTGTTCCCGTTCCAGCCAAATCAGTGAGTAGAACCTTTTTCATAGGTGTAGTAATTCTTTGCATCAGGGTGGGATTGCATCATCGTATGGAGTATTCAGCATCGCTTATCAATAATGTACGCTACTTGCTGTCCCGGGAAACTCGTATTCTAACACAGTGGAGCACTAAATTCAGTCAGTGTGATCATGGGAGGGTACTTACCACTTCCGAATCGATTTGCTGGATAAGCATGCTGAAACATGTCTTGTAATCGATCACTTTTGGTGTCTTCACTCTCATGTCACTTAAAACACTGCACGCCGCCTCCAGTTTCGAGATACAATATATAGGGTTTCGATTTCGAGAGCGTGAGAGCAGCCCGGTTCTCCTGGTGCTCCGGCGATAGATCCGAACCGGTGCCAGTAGTGCCAGCAATGCAGACTGTTCGACTGTTTCTATTGTTTGCATCGTTCAGCATAAATGCTCGCTGGAATTAATTCGATGGGGACGCAAGGTCGTTTATACGATTTTGCTTCGGACTCGATGCGTCAAGCTAGGAAACATACCAAACGAACTAAGATAACAGATTGCTAATTGCTGATATGATACCTATAATGAGTTAAAAATATTTTTTTGCGTTATATTCTGTCACAACACTTTTTTCATACTTTTGCTCGTCGAGGTTTTAATAGTTTGCGACAAACTAGAAGCATAACTTCGGATCGGTTCAGCAAACCACATTTAGTACAGACACGTTAAAAATATCAATATCCGTCACTCGTGGTGAATCAAGATGGTGGATCAAATTTTAAAAAATTGAAGGGGCCTTTAGAGCAATATCAATGTTTATCTATGTGAGTATATTTGTATACTCGATAAGTAAAACTATAACTATAAGTTATAGGTTCAAGATACATTATTCAAAGTAATTGCTTTCGTAGGGTATGCGTTTTTTCATCGTACTACCAACTCACAAATACCACGTTGAAAGAACATTTCAGCCTTCGAATTGATCCAGTCGTGAAGTCGTTTATCCGTATCTTCAAAACTAGTGAAGTACTGTTCAGAAAGTATGTGTGTGACATCGATGAATCTGACTGATAATCGAAAAGGACCAAGCCAGGAGAGTTTGGCGAAAAAGGAAATGAGGATAGAGCACCCATCTGAGTTCTGAACTGATGTGCAGGGCCGTTATCGTACTGCAAAATCCTTTTCCCATATCTTGTGAACCATTCTGGTAGTTTTTCGAGCAATTCTTAATTAAATTTTATCATTTTCTGTCGGTAGAGAATGGCTTTGCAGTTTCCCTTGATTTGAAAAGCTCCTAGTACAGGAAACCATTTAGGTGCCACCAAATGGCGTCGTAATCTTTTCAAACAATTAGGTTTTGCAGTTGATGTTCCTGGCCTTAGGGTGATGAGCCTAACGCGTATCCCCAATTGGCGGATGGGGATTGGAGTCAATTTACACTTCTTACAAAAAATAAAAAGTGAAGAAGTTGGACTCGGACAAACCATACCGGAATCAATCCTTTGTTGGTGACGGAAAATTCTGGATCCATTGGGAATTGGATTTGAGTGGAAGAGCTTAAAATAGACCATTTGCCATTAGGTGGTTTCAAGCCAGCCGCAGAGAAAAATATCGTAAAAGTGTCTAAATTTTGGGTTTCACGCAACGATTTATATTGTTGAAATAGTGACAAAAGAAAATCTGATTTGAAATGGCAAATATTGTTGCTTGAAGCTACAAAATAAGATATTTGATTTTGCTCAGTGCATCGCAGTTTGTTTCAAGGAATATTTTGTTAAAAATAACAAATATTTTACTTGCGCGTTCCTGTCAATTTCTTCACGAACAATTTCATGGTAAATTTAAGTTTCAAAATAAGTTTAAACTGAACTAGCTTTAGATAAATGTAATATTATTAGTTTTTGGAATCTATAAATTTGGCAGTTGAAATGAATGATAAGATTCAAACCTAAAATAATTAGTATTTCAACATACGCTTTTGTTTGTTAAAATCATATATTTTTGTTTGTAATTATTCTTGAAAAGAGATTTCTTTCAAATTAATTTTCAAGGTAATTTTCTAAACTAATTTTATTCATGTAATGAATGGCTGATTTATTTCAACGATAAAATCTGCCGAAACAAACCAGTTTTTCGTTAACTAGGATTGTCTTCAAATCAAATAGATATAATTTTTGCTGTAGAAGGAAGAAATTGGTTCAAAACAATCATATTTTAGCTTGAAATCAACAGAAATCATGTTTTAAAATCTAGTGACTGTTTTGTTATTATAAACAAGCTCAATTTCTCTGCGTGTGCCTGGATTTGATGGGAGTGGGTAATACCGCCGAAGGTCATTTCGCCGAAAGTCATTTCGCCGAAAGTCGTTTCACCAAAAGTCGTATCGCCGAAAGGGTCATTTTCGCCGAATAGGTCATTTCGCCGAAAGTCGTTAACGCTATCATCTTTCGTTTGTCTTTAATTTAAATCAATTCTAATTACGATTTCAAGACGATTTCAGGATTCGGCGAAATGGCATTCGGCGAAGTGACCCATTCGGCGAAATGTCATTCGGCGAAATAACCTTTTCGGCAAAATGTGATTCGGCGAAGTAACCCTTTCGGAGAAATGGCTTTCGGCGAAATCACCCTGATTCATGTCTTCTGTATAACAAATGTGTCGCAGCCACATAACCGAAGCCGCCGAGCGGACGCTTGGGCTTTCGGTGAAATGGCATTCGGCGAAATGACCCCGATCCGATTTAATTACCAGTTCGAATTAAGGGGTTACATCACTGTAGAAAAAAAGAGAAGAACTTTTTTGGGGAATTATTTTGGGATACAAAAAATTGAGTAAACCGGATTTTGTATAAAGCACTTTTTATTATGTATATTTAAGTACAAAAAAATGATCATTGTTAAAAATTGAAAAACAAAATGGCGGCTTGGCGGCATTTCCGCGAAAGTGCTGCATTTTGAGCTGGCCGGAAACATAAGCCAGGCTAATCTTGACCAATCGATTCAAAAATTTTACATAATATTCTGTGAAATTTCTAATGGATTTACAGCAGTAGATAGGCGAGATAGGGGCTAAACCGGACTATTTTTGGGAATTAAAAAAAACACTCCCTATAACTAGGTGAAAACCCAAGTTCTCTCTAACTTTAATATTCAGTTCTAATTCTCAATTCGAGATTCAGAAAAACATGGAGCGTCGTATTTCACAAAAAAATTTATTGAAGAACATGTAAAATTGTGTGATTTGAAAATTACATGGCTTGATTTCGAACGAAATAAAAAACAAAAGATCGTAAGCAGTACCGCGACTTGAACCGAGAAACATTAGATCACATGCACATCGGTTACGCGACTGAACCACAGAGCTAATATCTGTTCATGGAATAATTGATACATATAAAACCATAAAGCGGGACTTGGTAGCCGAGTGCAAATTACATTCGAAGCGTGTAAAATTCTGTGCGAGTGGAATATTGCGTCATTTGAAAAATTAAGTAGTTGTGAATTGTATCGTTTGTAGAATTCTGTCACCTGTAAAATTCACTATGTTTCACTACACAGAAAAACATAATGACCTTTACACGACATGTAAATCAATAGTCCTGTGAAATACACATAAGTTGAATCGAAAACTTGATTTAAAACCATAATCAATTTAAAATTAAATTGGAATGCATTATTTTTCAATGAACAAGACGCTTCCAAAGTATATTGAAAAAGGAAGAACAGTAAAGTAACTTTCAATTCAACTGCCTGCTCCAAATATGTGCATGAAAATTGATGGAAATTTACAAAATATGTTTGTCTGTGTACATATAATTAACGTTTTGCTTAAATTTATTGTAAATCTAGTTTTAATAAGTGATTTAAAGTAGAATAGTATCATAACATAGATATCAATATTTAGGTATGTTTTAGGAATCCGTTAAAAATTTCAAGTTGAAAACTACGTGTTAGAGTTAACCCCACTTTTTTGTCCCGTTGAGCTCTGCACAGAGAGTTCATTTTTGAGATGCAATAAAAAGTTTATTTCGCACGTAATCGAAAACACTCAATAATCGCTGAACACAGCACGATATGAACCTTTAAAAGCACTAACCAGACCATTGTTTCGGTGCAGAGGAATAAAATATAGGGGAGACTGGGCGAAAATGGCCACTTTTGGTCTTGCGCGAAAAATAGTGCGGAAAATGATAGTTTCACACCGGATGCAATATACTGTTCAAAAACTACACCCTTCAGTTACAAAAAGGCATTTGGTTTGAAGTACATATCCCCACCTATACGGGCTTGGAGAACACCAACCCACAGTGGTTCAAAAGCGCAATTTCACGCTCTTAATTAATAACTCATAGGAACGTGGTTTTTGAGGTACAGTATCTTCAGCAAAGTTGTTCAGAATGATAGACGCCATCTTTTGGCAAATTTTATTTATGTGATTAATTCCCCTAAAAGTGAGATAAAAATATTATTTTAGTTCAGAGCCAACATAGGGGCTAAGTTATTTCGACAAAGTTGTTCAGAAAGTTATTTCAAACAAATTTGCTGAAGGTACTATTCCCGTAACTTGAGTGTAATTCATGATATAATATATTTTCTGAAAAGGGTGTCCTAAAACCAGTTTTTGTATGAAAACACATATATTATCAATTTATATGAGTTTTTCATGTTCTACAAAGTTTTTCATCATTAAAAACTACACAACTTTCTCAAACATATTATGCTGCTATCATTTCAGTTTAATGAAATAGAGCCAATTTTCATGTTTTTTTTTACAAATTTTCAACTTGTATATCATCAAAAGGCGCAGAAAGTTGCAGATGAGACTACTTACATATTAAACTACTTGACAAGAGCTTTCATACCGTGGTTGGATTCTTCGTCTGCGATCGTCTGCAGGCGAGATATGTTATTTTCAAATATGCTTGTCCTTGACATTTGCTATAAGGTGCACTTCATGTCATATCAGATTTCAGTATATATTCATTACTTGCCACAAAATATGATTTTTTTGCACATCGAAGTCTATAAATTGAATAGTTTGGTAACTGTTTTGTCACGATTTTTAAAAAAAGCAATCATGAAATCGAATTAAGTTATGTCATTTTCTGGTAGAGAAAAGTATGATCAAAACTCATTTTTAGTTATTTGTATTTATTTTATGATAGCTGACAATGTTCTTAACCAGCTAAAAGACTCTTAGCATCATCCGACAGATTCTTCTTGGACTGGCCATTCACGAATATTTGTAACCAATGGATCTGATGAAAACTTCAATTGATGAATGGAGGATATTTGTCCGCAGAGATTTTCTATAGAAAAACTTACCAAAAAATAACATGACGTAATTCGAAATGATGATTGCCTTTTTTCAAAGCCGTGCCTTCTTATCTCACTTTCAGAAAACGTCTGGTATGATTACTAAACTTTTCTATTTGTAGACTTCGATGTCCATAAAAATCATTTATTGTGAGAGTTACCATGGTAACGAATATATACTGAAGTCTGATCTGATATGCAATGAACCTTATCATTGCAAATGTCAAGGACAAGCATATTTGAAAAGAACATATCTCGCCTGCAGACGATCGCAGACGAGTCATTCAACCACGGTATGAAAGCTCTTGTCAAGTAGTTTAATATATAAGTAGTCTCATCTGCACCTTTCTGCGCCTTTTGATGATAGACAAGTTGAAATTTTGTAATAAAAACCATGAAAAATGGCTCTATTTCATTAAACTGAAATGATAGCAGCATAATATGTTTGAGAAAGTTGTGTAGTTTTTAATGATGAAAAACTTTGTAGAACATGAAAAACTCATATAAATTGATAATATATGTGTTTTCATACAAAAACTGGTTTTAGGACACCCTTTTCAGAAAATATATTATATCATGAATTACACTCAAGTTACGGGAATAGTACCTTCAGCAAATTTGTTTGAAATAACTTTCTGAACAACTTTGTCGAAATAACTTAGCCCCTATGTTGGCTCTGAACTAAAATAATATTTTTATCTCACTTTTAGGGGAATTAATCACATAAATAAAATTTGCCAAAAGATGGCGTCTATCATTCTGAACAACTTTGCTGAAGATACTGTACCTCAAAAACCACGTTCCTATGAGTTATTAATTAAGAGCGTGAAATTGCGCTTTTGAACCACTGTGCAACCCCAAAATCGAAAATCTCAAAATGGGTGGGGCGAAAATGTTCAGTCACATTTTGACCCAGGAAACAATCATACATAACCAACTATTGTGTGTAAATAAAAATTTTTGGCCTTATTGATATTTTACAACTGTTTCGTACATGAAAAATTTCGATTTTGTTTATTAACCATATGAGAATACATACCATACAGCGAGTGCAATAATATACTATTTCAGTTAGCAGTTAGTTACTTATATCGTTTATTTTGTCACATTTCTAGCTTTGAAAGTCGCTCAACAGGTATATCCGGGTATTCATTTCGAATGTGCAAATGTTCGAATAATACACCTCAGAGGTTGAACTCGAGCATGCAAACTATTTGTTATCCGTAATATTGATCCACTTTTCGAAAAAAATCCATTTTCTTTCCGGTCGTTCATCAAGTGGAACATTTTTTTGCACTCACTTTTCTCGGAGATTACTAAAGCGATTTTCATGAATTTAGATTTAAATGAAAGGTCTTGTAACCCCACACAAAGTTCCTGAATATTATGCGAATCCGACTTTCGGTTCCGGAATTACAGGGTGATATGTGCAAAAAAATAATAAATGCACTTACTTTTGTCAGAGACGGCTTAACCGATTCTCACAAACTCAGATTCAAATGAAAGGTACAATTGTCCTATACGAAGTTCCTGACTTTTATTTTGATCCGACTTCCGGATCAAAATAAAAGATTTTTTCAGAGATGGCGTGATCGATTTCAATAATCTTAGATTCAAATGAAAGGTATCATAATCCCATACAAAACTTCCAAATATCATTCGGATCCGACTTCCGGTTCCGGAATTATATAGTGAATACCGTCACTTGAAGCGGCAAAAAAAAAACACGTAACAAAATGTCTTACCTTGCCTCGAAACTATTCCAATCGGTAGCCATTGTCAATAGACAACCAATCAACACGATTCCGGCTATGCTGGTTCTCGTTTTCTGATTCCGGAAGCAAAATAAAATAATAAAAAGTAAAATAATTTTTTAAACTTATCTCAAAACTATTCCAATCGGGAGTCATTGTCAGCAGACGGCTGAACATTAATTTGGCTTTCCTTGTTCTCGGGTTTTTGACGAACGACCGAAGAGTGTAGTCATAGACTCAAAATCCCTGTCACTTTTTCGAACCAACTTTGATTATACCGGTTCCCAGATTTCGTTTCCGGAAGTACCGCTTTTTGTTTCCCCCTCCCGTGGTTGATGGGCTTGACGCTATTGCAAACATCATCAGATACAATAAATTAGCATTACAATTTGATAAAGATATGTGTTACAGCTTTAAGCTTTATTATTGAATTTATTGAATTAAATGAATAAGATGTTGATTGCATTACTCTCCATCATCCGGGGTTGGAGAGGCCGGTAGGGCTTAACTGAGCTCTGTTTTATGTTTCATTTTCATACTACCGGCCTTTTTTACCAGTGTGAAGTGGAAATTAAGTGAACGTATCCCGATGCCAGCAGATGAACGGTAAATCAAATTCATCTTTGACGTTTATTGGTGGTTTGTGTACCATAGAATACAGTGGAATGAGATGTAATATTGTTAAATAGAATAAAACAATATAGACTGAATATGTGAGCAAACCACTGATAGCCGTCAAACGATGTTCGATGGATGAGTTTATGTGTGAGTGAAATGTAAGAGGAAGTGCATGCAAGAACGGTAATAAAGGCCACCGTTTCAGCTCAGGACTAACGATCGACCAATAGTAGAGATAAAAGTAGGGTAACGGTACCCCCATTTATCTCAGCTCCAGTAGTCATCTCATATACGGAAACCATTAGTTAGAGTAAGATCTGTTGTCTCTGTTCGATAGATTCACTCCAAAAGTAAGATGAAATTAGGAACATTCGCTTCAAGTTTTAGTGTTCCTATAACAACAGTATTGAACAATTTTCGAACTACTTTTTCTGTGGTATTGCTTCTTAAAGTCGAAGCAAAGATATTGTATTCGATTTTATCACAATTCATTAATTGAATGTCGAGTAATTGTTAAAATAACATGGTGACTCTACTAATGAGAAGACTATTGGTACATTAACCCTAGTTAGAATCTATTAGAATAGAAACAGTACCTCAATGTTACGATGTTTGCTTGTGGAGTACATGTATGCAGTGTTGGTGATTGCCGAAAATTTGAAAGAAGCTGCTATATTGCTATCTATATTGTATACAACATTTTCAATCCGGTAGAAGATGCTACAACACGGAACGACCGAAATTAGCTCTGCGCCTAATTCGTATTACTGTTTTTGAATTAGTTGATTCTAACAACAAAATTTCCAAAATAACTATAAAATTAGTTAAAATGTAGAATTTACTGTGCTGAAAAAAACTCTTATTTTTAGAGAATGTGTTTAGTTGGCGAATATTCTGGACACAAACCAGCAATATTTCAATCCAACACGAAATTCTCATTGACAACTAATTTCGTTATTAAAATCAGAAACTTTGATTCTATTTATCTATCACCGTCATTACTGAAGGACAGCAGTGTCAAAGCAAAACAATCCATTAAAAAGCTAAAAGGGACAGTCTTGTTGAAACTGCTCGCAAATTGTTTAGATGTTTTTCGCATGTGTTACGTAAACTGTTAGTGGAAAGTGTATTTATTCAGAATTTGTGCGCACTTGAAGCGATTGTGCGTAATAATGTTTTTACGCGGAACAGTGATGTGAATTTCGAATGTTTCACTCTAATTGTGATGAAGGTTTTTTGTATCTTCAAACCTTCCGAGCTGCGCCGTCCGGTGTACTATTTGTATTCGGTTTTTGTTTTCCGAGTGCTCAAAGTTTTCAGTGAGAATGAAGAAACAGTGATTTAGAAGAAAAAAAATTCAAAAAGATGTTTACGTTTCGTTTATGTCTTTTTCTCCAACACAACATCGTATTTATACCTGCCAATATAGAAAAGACAACCGCGTCTGAATTTTTTTCGGCAGTAGTGTGCCATCTAGTGGCTAGTAGTCATTAAGGTGTTACCGTTTCGGTGACAGGGCGCCATATAGCTGCAGATTGCAGAAGCCAATTCAACCATTCATATTGGTTGAAAACAACATTATATTTCTTCAATTCAACTAAAAAATTAGTTGACTGGATATGAAGTGTGCCTTAGCTAAGAAATGACAGTACGTTTAATTTGTGAATTCAACTAAAAAAAATAGTCATTTCAACAAATATTTTATTATTATTAAGGGAATGAGAATAAAAAATCTAAATCAGCAAAAGTAAGATTTTTTTAGTTGTCTCAAAAAATAACTAACTAAAATCAGCAAATCAACTAAATTTTTCGCGAAAATGCTGATTTCGGTCGTTCCGTGAAGAACTCGAGTCTCTCAATGCATGAACCGTGAGAGAATTTTGCTACCTTTCTTCGCTCCACTTCATACTCTGAGTATTTCACGCCCTTAAAAAAATTTACAGTCTGATAATGATCGTTGCTGTGTGGAATTTCCCAAGAGAGAATCGCAAGTTGACAATTATCGCAGAAAATTGAATCGATGATTCGATTTGATGATTCTCAAACTAGGTTGCAATATTTCAAAACCCTTGTGTGGAGCATTCACAGACATTTTCATAGACACAACTTATACATATATGGTTATATGCACATAGTTAGAATAAGCGGCAATAGTAAAATGATTTTATCGCAATTATCAACTGCCTGTATAGAATCGGATCGCGAAACGAAAATAAGCGACCGTTTGTTACTTCAGAGAGGATCCCAACAGCAGTGTGCTAACCTTTGATTCTCAGAAATGTCATCGAGAGAAATTCGATCTCGCACTGGTGTCGATTCTATGTTAAATGAGCCATGCCGGGTTTTTGTTGTTGCGATGATATCCGTCTCTCTTTGATGGCACTGATTCAATCGTGTGAAGAGTTGCCAGTGAGCGTTCTTTGATACGATAAAAGCCATTCTTGCATGCATGTATGTATGTATGTATGTATGTATGTATGTATGTATGTATGTGTGTGAGCATGTTTGCGTGCATATGTAGATGTGTATGTATGTGTAAATTGCATATAAGATCTTAAACTTGGAAAAGAAGAATGATGCAGAATGCCAGAAAGATTAAAGAAATGAAACGGATATATCTCCTAATATATATCCCGAAATCAGGAAATGCCGGTTGAGATTTTATGCGTCTCAAGTACCCTACAGGTAAATCCTGTATTTGAAGATTATTTTTATTGTTATTACTATTACTGTTATAAAATTGTTACATTACTATTAGACATACTACCACTGCATTCCATACAGACCATTACAAAAAGTGCTAAATCACACGGGTATACAATTTACAACAATTATCACAACACAAAACGACCATTGTAATTATAAAACGACCAAACTATAAAACATAACCACACATTATAAGGACAATTTTATATAATCTATTTGAATCAGCACAAACAAAACAGTGCCCAAGTGGGCACCATAGCCACTGTGACTATTTAAAAAAAAGGAAGTACCCCTTTTCGTTCCCTAAGAGATGGCCTAACCTACCTGAGTACTGTTTCACTCTATAGTTTATACTAGTTTTGTTTTTCAAGAATCAAAGAAAATTGTTTTGAAGAATACCACACGTTTATATGTGAGAATATGTGAGATATGAGAAAGGCATCATTACACCACTAGGTGTATTAAAGCAGGTTTTTTCAAATATGTCTAGCCTAATGTAAAGTTAAGCTGATAGAAAATTTTTATGGCTGAGTTTCGCTGTTAATTTTTTTAATAAAAAAACATTAACATACTACGTAAACTTTGACTACATCCGCAAATCGCCTGCCAGATCCAAAACTTCTTTGCAGAATTCGATGATTTTTAACATTAATTTCAAACCTTCAAACACATAATTTCAAAATCGTATAGTCTTCTAAATTTGACTAAAAACTAATAGGTCATGTTGGTTCATGGCCATACGAACCGACATCGATTATACTACAGGGTGATTTTTTAAGAGCTTGAGAACTTTTTTAAACAATAAAACGCATAAAATTTGCAAAATCTCATCGGTTCTTTATTTTAAACGTTAGATTGGTACATGACATTTACTTTTTGAAGATAATTTCATTTAAATGTTGACCGCGGCTGCGTCTTAGGTGGTCCATTCGGAAAGTCCAATTTTGGGCAACTTTTTCGAGCATTTCGGCCGGAATAGCCCGAATTTCTTCGGAAATGTTGTCTTCCAAAGCTGGAATAGTTACTGGCTTATTTCTGTAGACTTTAGACTTGACGTAGCCCCACAAAAAATAGTCTAAAGGCGTCAAATCGCATGATCTTGGTGGCCAACTTACCGGTCCATTTCTTGAGATGAATTGTTCTCCGAAGTTTTCCCTCAAAATGACCATAGAATCGCGAGCTGTGTGGCATGTAGCGCCATCTTGTTGAAACCACATGTCAACCAAGTTCAGTTCTTCCATTTTTGGCAACAAAAAGTTTGTTAGCATCGAACGATTGCGATCGCCATTCACTGTAACGTTGCGTCCAACAGCATCTTTGAAAAAATACGGTCCAATGATTCCACCAGCGTACAAACCACACCAAACAGTGCATTTTTCGGGATGCATGGGCAGTTCTTGAACGGCTTCTGGTTGCTCTTCACTCCAAATGCGGCAATTTTGCTTATTTACGTAGCCATTCAACCAGAAATGAGCCTCATCGCTGAACAAATTTGTCGATAAAAAAGCGGACTTTCCGAATGGACCACCTAAGACGCAGCCGCGGTCAACATTTAAATGAAATTATCTTCAAAAAGTAAATGTCATGTACCAATCTAACGTTTAAAATAAAGAACCGATGAGATTTTGCAAATTTTATGCGTTTTATTGTTTAAAAAAGTTCTCAAGCTCTTAAAAAATCACCCTGTAGTTCACGGAAATACAAGCAATAGGTTCCGGAAGTACAAGCAATAGTTGAACTTAAATCGTTCTCAGACTAACTGATATGAGCTTGCTAGCCGTACAGATTGTGGTAAGTTTAAGAGGTAAAAGGATTTTACCCCCTAGTTTATGCTAGGTGCACATAACCAATTTCATCACTGTTTTGCCATCATGCTTAGAGTTCGACTGATAAGCGGCCCTTACACGAGTCATTAAAAATGTCATTACTAAAAAATACTATCATTTTGATGAACTTGTATGGTGAAGTAATTACGAGTTTTCTATCAAATTTTAAATACATCATTACTTAGTCATCATTAAAAATGACAAAAATAATTCTCGTGTAAGGGCTGTCAATTTCAATCTGTTGACCGGGTTGCTATGATTGATGCTGAATGGGTAGTTTCGTCAGTGTGATAGAAGGTAAATCCACGAAAAATTGGAAATTTTTGTTAATTTTTTAAATACAAACGTTAAACAATGAACAGACGAGTTGCGTTGCTTTATGATGATGGTCTTGAAGGATTGCACACTGATTTCTTCATGTACCCTGTTGATTGACTTACGATAATTTGGAAAAGGAGAGATGATACTTAACCTCCTTTACAATAGGCCGACGACTCTTCCAAAAATGTCGCTGAGTTATGGCTCTGTTCGATACATATCCCAATTCGTTGATTTGTAGTCGAGTAATCCGCAAAATCACGTGGTGACGATATTAATGAGATGAATATTGGCGCAATAACCCTACTAAAATGTGACATCCACTGCGAGCCACAATCGAAAGTAAATGAGTGAAAACAGCTGTACATGTCATGGAATTTCGGATGACGGATAAATACCAGTTCAGTTGTTTGTGAGTTTGATTTGAACTGAATGTCAAACAGTAAAGTCGAATTTATTGAATCGGTTCCTGGATACCTACATGGATGACTTTGGAACGTCCATCTCAAAATGCTTATTTTTTTTCTAGTTTTACTTTCTTGGCTGTATAAGGATTTCAATAGGTTTATCAACAAATTCAAAAAAAAGTACAACAAATGACTAAGAAGGAGCAGCATATTTGTAAGTTTGTATGTTTCTGCTAAAATTTCATAAGAACTGTACTGACTTGGCGTTTATTAATTATATAATTTCGAGGAACTAATTAAATATTTTATCTTTAAAACAGGTTCGCTGAAACGTGTTTGTAGTAAAGTAAAATCAATATGAATGAACTGGCGTTTTAAGATTTGACGAAAATAAACTCAAAGCGCTCTTGGTGATGCTCAATGTTTAGTCCGTTTTTTTTCTTTTGTGAGTTCCGCCTGTTTATTGTGTTATGCGAAATTTAAAATTTTCGTGTAAATATATATTGGAATTTCAGATCACAATCGCTTGGTTTTCAATTAAGAACTATTATCTACCGTTTCTCCAGTGTTATTATTCAATTTGTAATGTATTCGATTATTTTAGTATAGCGAAACTGCAGTTTTGTTTTCGTAAGTCTTGCTCATAGCAAAAATAGATGTGTTTTTTGTTCTCATCACGAATTGGCGTTTTGAAAAATTAATTACAAAAAACAATGTTAATATACATGACTTTTCCGTTTTTTTTTTGTTAGGTGACCGACCGAAGCGGCGGGTTGCTTCGATCAAATTATTGTTTTCTTTTTGTTTTGTTTTCATTGATGAGTTCTTTTTAGTTGATCACGTGTGTGTTAATTTATTCTAGTCTTAAAGCGTTTCCTGGTTATCAGTTTTTGTTTAGTACGAAAAATACCTTTTTGTTTGACCCTCCCAATCGTTCTATTTCGTGTTCGAATCTCACCGTATGAGGCGAGCGTATGTTCGAATTTTCCTAATTTGGTTTTAACTGGTGGAAAGATCTCATGTAAATATATGTTTGGTTTCCGGTATATTGTTCGCCTTAATGTCTATGATTTTTGCGTTCGATTTTTTCCTTGTTTTATTTTTATCCTAATTTGATAATCTGAGAACAAAAACTATCAACTAACTTTTCGTCAAGGGGCAAATTCGGAGTGGACATGGCCATCTGTGTTATACTTTTGATAGAATATTGGTTTGCGTTTGTGTGAGTGTGGTTACATTTTAATACCCGTTTGAAATTGAGAGAAATGAAACATTTGGTGGTAGAATGGCAACCGTTCGGGAAACTTGCTTAGTACAGTAAGTTGTTTTGTACAGTTTCTGTTAAATTCAGATTGAAATGAACATCTTCAGGTGACTTAGATTTTAAAAGCTAACAAATATTTTAATAATCGATACCGTAAACAAATTTCCAGAACAGTGCTGATCCTGAATTTCATTTTGTAATTTATTTACTTTTGGTTTCACTTGTTTTTTTTTCCTGCTCGATTGGTTATACGTAATTTACTTAGATTGCCTCTTTTACAGTGTTAAGCGCCTCGTTTCGTTTTCCGTTCGTATTTAATACTATTTTAAATATATCTATCAACAGACAGTTTGTATCGTTAATGAGTTTTCCTTAGGAAATAAAAATCGCTATATAATCTCGAACACTGACTGCTTGCCGTTGTCCAGATTTGCCCCTCAGAACGAAATTCTGGTTGTTTGATTTCTTACAATGATGATTTCATGATTTGTTTTAGTGTGTGTATGTGCCTACAGATAATTTTCTATTGCTGAATAACATAGGTTTTGCCTCTGCACTAAAGAAAAGCGTCATCGGATTCGTGTCTGCATGACACGGGAAAATACTGCTTATAACTATATTTCAGTGTCACAAGTTTCAATGAACGATACATGATTTGTAAGTCTAAAATCATTCACAATTAAATTTATCAGATAAAACGCTAACAAAACTAAAAAACAATAGTTGCCCTGAATTCTGATATTTCTGCCGGTTCGCCGATACGGCAGAAGGTCGGTTGTAATCAAAGTAAACATTGAGTGAATTAATTAGACTATTTCGCTCGGCACTTCAACAGCTTTTTTATGATTCTAAACAGTTTGTCAGTTAATTAAACTGGTTTTCAGTCGAAAACATTTTCTATCGTTTAGTGTTGTCCAAAAACCAATTTCACTATATTCCCAGATAAGAAGCACTTGGCGTTTTCCAGTCTATTCAAATTGAAATGAAGAAACTCCATTCATGTTTATTTGTTGGTTCAGTTCTAATTCGAGTGCGTTCTGTTTGTTCCACATTGTTTGAGCAGAAAATGAAATCTTTGCCGGTTTTTTTGTTTGTTTGTTTGTTTTCATTTCTTGATTTTCTACATACAACATTCAAAAGCTAACCGAACGAACCACTTTGTTTAGTGAACATTTGAAAACAAACGAGATACTAAGCAAACAATATTCCTAGGATTGGGTTAGTGGTTTCAATTTATTCTATTGGTTTTCTTTTTAATCACAGCGCTAGAAGTTGTTGATTTTTGTGTTGTCTGCAAAAAACGATTTTTCGATGCGATTCGTGCTCGGAGACGATTCGAGAAACACGGTCACGTTAGTGCGGGGATTGCAGTTGGGAAAAACCGATCATTTAGAGTACATTACGGAGTACGGATAAAACGTGCTAAAATCTAAGCTTAATATTTCATTCCGTGCCGATGTGACACTTACAAACTCTAATAAGCACTAATGTATGTGTTACTACTAGCGAACGATGCTTCCAGTGCTCCTGGTTAATATTTTGTCACCAAATCAGTTGCACTGCAGCGTCGTTCCTTTCCTTAGATAAGAGATAGAGATGAGAATAAACCGTTTACGACTAAGACCATTTCAATGCCTATGCAAGGGGATAATATTACTGTTAACGTTTCTTAAACAACTACAATGAAACTGATATCCTGATCACCGTACGGAGCAGATCTTGTCACATCGTTAACCGTACGGGATCAAGTACCGAATCGTCCATCTTGGATTTACCACATCTTACACATTAACACTCATTAAGCACTAACAGTTAGGCTGAGTTTGAACTTGTTTTTGTTGTTAAAACTCAGTTCGCTTTAGAAGGAGAAATAAGACACTTAAAAGCTAACTCATACTCGTGCCATATGCATATGGGAAATACACTTTCATGATTAATAGTTATGTATGTGTGTTGATTACTACTTTCACAGGTTTTACCCTAAACCTAGAAAGTGAAGTATTTTGCCTAATACTACCGTCATTTGTTTTGCACCGAATGAATAGTCCCAGTAGTGAACGGATACCAACTGAAGGAGACTTGTTAGTAAACATAAACAGCCGGAATAGTAAAAGAAACAAAGAACATATAAATATATCTATCTATTTTGTTTTGCATTATAACAATAGTACGATTCGCCTTTTTGCTTTGCTACTCTATTTTGTTTTGAACGGTTTTACAAACATATTCACACTTTTGATTTTGCATGGCAAAGATTATTGGTTCTTTGGATTCAGACTTTGTCGTTGTAGGATAGGAGGGCTAGTTAAATTTTACTACTTGTAGTATTCAACCAACCGGTAAATATGTTTTGTTTTTTGATTTCACGATTACTTGGATTGCTGCATTGTTTAGTTGCTAAATATCACACTATTGTCGTCTTACAATCATCACGTTTAAAACAAAACCTTTCGGTCGACCATGCGACCGGTTTGTTACTACAGAACGGTACTACGAATAAATAAATCTCCTTCAGCAGTAGAGTGTGAACAAATGAAGAGATGTTTTGAGTGAAGTGAGTTGGAATAACCAAAACCGTTGTTTGCCAGAAACACAAACTGCATGTCGTCGTAAAAAATTAATATTTCTTAAAACACAAGATCTACAAACTATAGAACAATTTTCAAGGAAATTGTAGCTTTTCACATGATCATTAATGAAACAAACACAAATGAATCGAATCATCTCGGAAAAAAGTTGATGCTCAAAATTTAGGAACTTTGTATTGGGTCCACAAGACCTTTCATTTGAATCTCAGTTTATGGAAATCAGTTTACCCATCTTTGAGATATGCACGCATACATGGTCGAAAACGAGACGTAAATATAGGCCGTAGTGAATGGGAGACTTTACCATACCCGCTATTTAACCCAGGCTTGGGCCCATCCGACTACCACTTGGCTCGATCGAATAACGAAAATTTTCCTTATTTCAACTTTCTGAAGATGCAGATGGCCAGCAAAGATAATTATTTTGCAGTTGAAAAGAGTAATTTGATTTGGTAAGCCATTATACCCCGTATAATCATTTAGGATCATTTAGGAAATATTTTATTTGAAAAAAAAACTTGTGTACGAGAACTGTTCACCAAATGCTAACCTCATGAAGCATACTCATCAGCTGACGCACAATTAATTAACGAACAAAGCAACTCTGCTTGTTCGGGTTGTGCTGTGAATTGTACCTAACATACGAATGTGTGAATAGCACAGAGGGTGAAACTCTTTTGTTATGATTCGTTGCTTTAATTTGCAAGCCCTGACCCTACGGGCCTCGGTACAAAAATTGGATTCCACAGTCATTGCATAACCTTTCTATGTGTGAAAATGCAAATAACATCGCAATGCAATTTACAAAATTCACCAGTGATAATCCCCATGAAATACTAGAATTTCACCGCACTACCACGAGACTATACATGGTCGAAAACGAGATGTAAATATAGACAGTAGTGAATGGGAGACTTTACCACACCAGAGATGCCAGGTCATTTTTTTCAAAAATCTGTGATCAAGCCAAAAACCCGTCTGTGAAAATCTGTGCCCGTTTTCCGTACCATAATAGCAGATCAAAATCAATTTGGTGAGCAAAAAACAAGGTCTCACTACCAACACGCTCTGTACTTTTTAATGTTAAACTGTGCTCGATTTCAAAAATCTGTGATTTATTCCAGAATCTGTGGAAATCTGTGATAATTTTCAGAAATCTGTGAAAATCTGTGATAATTTTCAGAAATCTGTGAAAATCTGTGTCATTTTAAAATCTGTGCAGAAAATTGAAAATCTGTGAAACACATATTAATCTGTGAACCTGCCATCCCTGTACCACACCCGCTATTTAGCCTAGGCTTGGGGTCATCCGACTACCACTTGGCTCGATCGAATAACGAAAATTTTCCTATTTCTACTTTCTGGAGATGCGGACGGAGACAGCAAAGATAGTTATTGTGCAGTGGAAAAGAGTAATTTGATTTGGTATGCCGGGGTATATTAAGTATCATTTAGGAAATATTTTATTTGAAAAAAAAACGTGTTCAATTTAATCCACCTAACAGCGAGATGATACCTTTTTTTTATCAATTCGCATGTGTTTTTGCATGAATATTCTTCGGTGTTTCAGTTTTCATGACATTATTTTAAGAAGCGTCGTTTTTGGCGGCAATTTGAGATTTTTATTATTCATTATTCTGTAATGTCGAAACTGCAAATCGGATGGAATTTCAATCTAAAAGTGTGACAATCGATTGTCCATGATATGTCGAAGTAGGTTCCACTTTAGAGTTTATGGTTATTTACGGTACTTCCAGAGCCGGTATACAGGAACCAGCATAACCCAAAACGGTTCATACGACCGTAAATTAATATGACGAACAAATTGCAAGAATTTTGAGTCTAACTTATATATTGGTAATTCCAGAATCGGAAGCCGGAATCAGTAAAATTCACCATTTTGTATGGGACCATAAGTCTTTCAATTTGAATTATTGTTTACGAAATTCGATTTGGCCTTTTTTGAGAAAACGATTGATCTTTGAGAAACAAATCTGCAAACCCGATAAACCTGATTAATTTATGTGGAATGGACATTGTTATACTAATCAACCGGAAGTTGGATCTGACTAAAAAGCAAGACCTTTTATTTAAATCTTAGATGGTTCTAAGATTTCATTTGAATCTTTGATCGGTTCAGTCATCTACGAGAAAAATGAGTTACACTATTTTAAATTCGTTTCACATATCCTGTAGTTCCGGAACCAGAAGTCGGATCCAAACATAATTCAGGAACCTTGTTTGGGAGCGTACGACTTTTCATATGAATCTGAGTTTGTAGAAAACGGTTGAGTCATCTCCGAGAAAAATGAGTGAAATTATTTGTCACACACGCATTTGCTGATCTCGACGAACTGATTCGAATGGTATATGGGAGTTGTGTTCTTCCAGCATTTATTGCTGTAAGTAGTTTAAACCAATACAATTATGGAATTGCTTTCAACTCGAAAATGCTGCCATCATCAGGTTTACATGTGTCATTCGAACAATTATGTTGCCAAAAACGAACCGTTCTAAAATCGGTCCGAGGCAAATTGTCATGAAAAAGGATGCTGTACGCAGTCTTTTTGGTACTTAGAAACAATTGTATGTAACAGTATAAAAAATCGTGTTTCACGTTGCTCCCAAGCATTGCGTTATCATACAGCGCTCAAAATTGCTACAGATGGAATAAGGCGAAATCTCGATCTCGATCTCAACCTCTTTGTTGACAACACACATACACACACACACGGACATTTGCTCAGTTCGTCGAGCTGAATCGATTGGTATATGACATTCGGCCCTCCGGGCCTTGGAAATTTTTTTCTAAAGTTTGAGCGAATTCTATACCTATTTTTTATATATCTAAAAAAGTTAGAAACATAACCGCGCAATCGACTTTAAAAATCCACATGTACCAAAATAACATTGTTCTACTAATAAATTATCCATTTCAGTTGAAATCTCATTAAATCATTGTAAAAATGCTCTGGATTCTGAAAAAATCCGAAGGTTACTATTTCTCCAACTTTCAACACAGTTGACAATTATTGCCACGTGCAAAATTCCAAACAAAAAGGTTTGGCGTTTAACGAACGGCACATAAAGTAAATCTGCCACATGCTTGTGTGCACTTCCCTACAGCGCAAACGTTTCGCACCGAGTCGTGGACTCATGAAGTTGCACGTCGTATTAGTGACGAAACTTATTCTGATTGAAAATCGATTTTTAAATCAAATTGATGTATATGAGGAAGTTCAATCAACTCTTTACTTGATTTTATGTAGAGATACTGAAAAAGGTTTGGAACTAAATGATTTGACCATAATTGTGTATATTGTATTCTTTCAGCTATGTTCATACTTTGATTAATTTTCCACATTTGTTTGAAGCGAAAGCTGCACTGAAAAGCTAACAATGAACATAATAGATCAAAAGTTCAAAAGAGCGTTTCTAGCGGTTACAAAAACACTAACGTATAGAATTTTAAACTTGAATACCTCATTTCAGATTATCATTTTTATATTTCAGGCCCATTTAATGTATTTTTTCTGTTATTCGTACGCAAACGACCAGCAGCTGAGTGATGGAATCAAGGGATTCATTTCAAAAGGTGGTATTTTCTACGATATTGGTATTCCATATGCTGGCTTTATTTGCATTTCTTTGGTGCGAATTTCGCACAGCGAAAAGTGCACAACCTATCAAATGTTTCTAGATTTGCACTAAACTGATGATTTTTACCTTCGATTTGCAAGGAAAGTAATCTTAATAGTTTTTTCGATAACATTTAAAGATATGTGATGTGGGATGTGTGTTTCTGGAATAATACGGTTCACGAGGACCATTTCATCCAATAACACCTAGTATTTCCATGCAAAATACATGTAATTCTTGTCACAGACAGCAATATGGTCGATTGTAGAATGCTTTGTTGTTTCTCTTTCCACAATACCTTTTTTCTTTCTTACTAACTTCATTACTCTCAGCACGGAACTACGATTAATAAAATACTCCATATATTTCTCAAAGAACCTGCTCATGGTCCTCAGAACATTGCAATGATTAAGACAGAACGGATATTATCCAATGATCTGTGGAAAAAATAAAATATGCTAATCAAATCTCACATGATTGGTGGTATGTATGTGTGCGTGGATTGCAACGTGTATTAACTCAATATTTCTGTGTCCCCTGCTCTTTGGCCCAGAAAGGGAAATGAAATCATGTTCTCTTTGCAACCTCTGGGAGCTTCAAACAACGTGGACAACATCGTCCAACGTCTGCACACCTAGTAGTTTGATTGCATGTTAAATTTAGCTCTCTCTTAAATTGTGTTGTAGAATGCTAGGTACTTTCTCTGACATTCATTACATTTGCTCAGTTCCTCACTAATTCTACACTCACTCATCAATTAGCATTCATATCCCACTATGCGGATGCAAAAAAAAAATACAAAAAAAAAAACATCAACAAAGATGGAGACAATCAGAGCAGATTAGAAAACCTTTCGTGTGTACCATTTCAGACTTAAGAAACTATATAGGAGAGCAGGGCCAAAGCGGATACAATACGAAATTCTTCCAAGTTTCATTAACGAAGACATGGAGAACACCGAAGCAGTTGGTAGAATGACAAGATAAAGATACGATACAGACGCACATTTCCTGCTCAAGTGACAAATTCTCTGGCGAACTTGCAATAAAGATAGCTCGTATCTTTCGTTGCAAATTGGTAACCATAACGGAATCTGTCGCTTGGGAGAAACGGAATTTGTCGTTACTGGAACCTCGTCCTCATGTGCATCTCGTGCACTGCACAACCGGTAAAATTCAGTGAAATTGTTTTTTTAGATTCTCAATTTATTCGATGAAAGCAGGTCGGATGGTACCGAATATAAAATTATGAGCGATTTTTAAACAGCAATTCCACAAAATTTCAAGTACATCTTGTCACTGTGTTAGTGTTTTAGTGTCAGTCAGAAGGAGCTTCAGTAGCTTATGCTTATAGCAGTAGAAAACAAGTTGCTGTCTCAGTTGCAACGTCAAAACCATTTTATTGATGAAGTTATTGACAGATTTGCTCAATGTGCAGAACGTCAAATGCTTCTATTGTGTTGATGATACGACATAAGTTTAATAAAAAAAATAATATCCTAAAGTATATCAATATTTCATTGTATTGAAAATCACAAACGAATATTCATTTCTCAATTGTTATCTTTCATTTGAAATGGACTGTTACAACTGATTTCATACCACATAAGCAGTGCACAACCCGTTAATGTCGTAAATGGAGTTTTGTAACCCACACCCTCGTTCAGAGTAACGAAACTACGTATTCTGAACAGATACATGTATCAAAATCTGCTTCAATGTTTCTGTTAAGAATTCTGATTTATGTGAGTGAGTTATTTGTTACGATAGTTACGGTCTGAATTGTCTGATTGCTGATTATAAGTAATTCAGTCTTATTTGGGCTAGTTTTGAAAAGTGGTCCTGCAAAACGGTATTCGATATAATGGTTTTCGGTGACATAATCAGTTTTAGTGTCCGCCGTATTGCAAGAAGTAAACTACAACGACATCGGTTCGATCTGTAGAATTGTTGGATGTTTCGATGCAGGCACACTACGTTAGCTACTGATAGAAAATCAACACCTGATGATGAATTGCGCAACAGAAATCAACCAAAGTTATGCTCAACAGAGAACCTGGAAATGGAATACCGTAACTTCGAGTGTAACATTAAATAGAGCATTTCTTGTTCATTTAAAGCAGGCGGATGGCATTCCAACCTAGAAACGGTGTTGATTCAATAGAATTAAATCCAATTTTACAGCAAATTACTGTGGAGTGAAACTGTCCATTAACGAAACAATAACCAATTTTTATATCGACGAATTTGTGTTTCCGGCAGTTTCTCTTGGATGTGTAACCTCTTGTGTGTACCATCTTTTCTAGTTTAAGATACTATTTTATAATAATTATTGTTAATTTACTTCACCCCAGTATTCTACCGGAGGAAGTGTCAGAGAAGATCAATTCCAGTTCACGGTTACGAACTAGATAAGATGATAGGATAAGGGAAAACTATGCTATTAATGCCTATTAGTGCAAGTACAGCTAGATTATCCTTACCAAACCGAATCACCTATATCCTACCTGGAAAATTCACGTCAAACATCTATACATTTTAAAAAACCCTTAGAGTCGTCCTCCGTCTTATCACTGAATTCATTTGTTTCCACAAATATAAAAGATCCGATCGTCGTCGAAAAAAAAACTTTCATTCGAAGCTTACGTAAACTGTCGTTTTATGTAGGCTTCGATCAACTTCGGTGTATCCTCGGTACAGCCAACCAGTTCGAGTATCCCTTTGGTAGCTGCCATATCTCTGTGATTCAGATCCTGCTGGTGACGACTCAAACTGATGATGATATAGCTGTGAAAAACAAAACAAGTTTCCAGACAACTGACGCACACTAACGGAACATCAGACAAAAAGAAGCAAACTTACCGAGCACTCCTCTTCGTTTCGGTGTTGTAATTGTTCAGTGCTACAACCGGTGAGTGTCGCTGGGGATTGACCCGGATCAAAGAGTCAACGATTGTAATGAAAACGTCCACTTTCTTTTTATTTTGACGTGCATACTGAATCGGTTGCGTGATGTCGACCACAGTTTTCTTCTTGGCAATCGATTGAATGTGATCACAACCCTGAAAGAAAGCCATCTCCCGAGTGAAGTCCACATCGGCTAGGATATGCGGCGCCTCGGTGAATGTTAGTACTTGCAAGTGTGTCTCCCGCTTGAACATGGGAAGGGTCAACAGTACGTACGCTGCCTGTGTCGACATAAGTCGGTTTCCAAATACACGTTCTGTGAAAACAGAATGCGAGTTAAGGAATACAAAATTTAAAAAAAATACATTTACTATGATGCCTACTTTTTGTTTGTTTCGATCTCAAGTCCAGTGTGATTAGAAAATTAAGCCCAGTGCGTTGATAGTTCAGCATTGAATGGTTCAGAGCGTTGTAGAATTGTCGGAGAACTGCTGGATTTGCGATTGAATTTTTCAGAGCTAAATTATTGGTAGTATGGACCGCTTCTTTGACAACGTTCAGATAACGCTGACGTTCCTCAAACAAGCGCATGATCTGATAGATGCAGATGGGCTGTATCTTCGATTCCGATACCGACGTCATGCGATTGAGCACATTACCGTAGGCTTCCGATAGTTGTGTGTCATTGTCCTTCAGCAGTTTGTAGTCTTGCAGTACAAGTGCACTCTTCACAATATCTCGATAGGACATGTGCGGAAAGGCAGCCTCCCATACTGCCGGTGATCGATGCAGCTGAGAAGGAACCATATCAATCGAATACTGGTGAGCAGTAACATAAGCAGATGCTTCCGCAGCCGTTCGAACGGATTTGAATTTCTTCATACGACGATAGATCGATAGTGCCTTACTATCTTCCTGTTGAACTTCAGTTTCAGTATCGGATTCTGCCTTTCCGGAATCGTTATCCTGCTTCGACTGGAAGGAACGTTTCCGTCCTGCACCTCCGAGTGCTGCATCAACAACTTGCATTTTAGCGGTATCTTTCAGGTTAATATGAATCATTACTAAAATATCCTTGTGGCTCCAGTTAAACCAATCGCGATCCATCGACAGTAGCACTGCCAATTTTTCCGCCGTATGTTTATCGTACCATTTGGTGAGAGCTACCCTCATACCATTGCCGAAACCTGCAAAGGATGCATGAAGAACGAATGGTTCTGAAATATATGATAAACTCTTACCTTTTCCATTTGGTTTTGAAGCCAACTTTTGATAAAAGTCAACAAACAGAAACAAATCCTTGGAGCTTCCAATGAGCGTCGGTAAAACTTCATACACCTTGTGCTTTTCTTCGGGTTTTATGAAAGAACGCGCCAGGAAGGCTAACGCGAAGAGACATTCATCATTGCGTACTAGTAAGCCGCTTTTCATGGCCTGCATTTCATGGAAAAAACCCATGATGTTGAAATAAATATGTTAGAACTAGTTTAACTAGGAAAATAAACTTTTAGTTCAGTTTTTCACATCCAGTAAGCTAAATTCCAGACGATTTTTTTTTTGTCATTGAACAAAACAGAACACGAACGACTGAATTTTATTTGGGCTGCTCAGCAATTCACAATTCAAAACAAACTTTCACGACATATTTTGCTGGTATCTTCAGCAGGTTTCTGCGCTGAGATAATTCTTCGAATGATTACCGCTGTTATTTTCGTTCAGGAAATTACATTTTTGTTTCAAACTTGATTGCGTGCGACCAGAAAACAACTAGACAGGAGACAACAAAAAGTAGTCACGACAGTCTCAAGAAAAGATGGACGATTTTCCAACATTGCAGCATATGAACACCATTCCAAGAATTACTCACCTTAGTAATCGTAGCGACCGGACACTCCGTCAGTGTCACACCTTCGGCCTGTTTTTTCGATACCGGATCATCACTGGTGCTGCTGCTACTGCTGGTGGCTGCAACCAGAGTCCGGATAGGAGCCAGAATGCGACATCCTTCCTCGATGTCGAATGGTCGATTTTTTTGTATGTAGAACGGCTGGTCGGTGCCCAAGTACAGGTATCGGGTAATCACTTCGGTGTCATTCATCGTAGCCTGAACCTTCCACTAGCTAAAACAACGGTGTACGTGGAACGTTGGCACGGGGTTAATACCTATTTCGATCGGAATGAAGTCACCACACAATTATTTTCACTTTACTTAATGGCTGATCCGAAACTCACAGAGAAGAGGGGCCACTTTTCACTCTCAGTCGATCGTCTTCTTTGATGTCGTTGTCTGCATGCAGGAGTAGATACTTGTAGTATGATATGCAACAAACATTCATAAAGAGAGAGAAAAGGAATCGGAATGAATCGCGCAAGAAAACATGCAGAAACGAATATGGATACGCAACAGGCCGGGATGCCAAGTCAACTTTTTTAACGAAGGCCAAAATTTTGCTGGAGTTCATTGTTTTGTAGATTCCCGTGGTTTTCGTATTAAATAAGACAGCACGTTTGAATAGTAGTATAGGTTCATTAAAAATTGAAAAATATATCGTAAATCAATATCAATTTGTGTGGATTGGAAATAATTTAGCTCGTATTTAAAACATTTAAAAATTTAAAGTAACAAGTAACATCTTCAAAATCGGCATCACTGGCTGCAAAAAAAACAACCGAGAAGGGATGCCAGATTTACAGTATATTAAAACCATTTTGACATTTCGTAGTGAACGATGAAATATAAGGTGGAAATTAGAGTGCCTATAACCACACTGAGCAAAATACCATAGTAACCGTAGCCTGTTTTCCATTGTCATTTCAACTATACGCTTAAATAGTAGCAACAATCATGATATATGACTATTCACCATCTGTATTGTATAAATTACCAGACAACAAAGACTACGACTTGACTAAACTATTTGTATTTATGACTTTTCTGGCATGGTCATCCTGACAATGGTAGTCATCTCAAATATAAGAACAAATAGTTAAAATCACAATTTATAGTAAGGTGAAATTGCTCTCGAGGTTTTATATATATGAGGAGCTAAATAGTTATTGCTACCATGTAAATATGTCCACAGTATAATAATGTTACCATAAATAGATACATGGTTTAAAAGAAATTATGAAGTTTGAAAACACTATTCATGTAGTCCATATCAACAGAATGTATGTAGTAAGCACATTATCGTATAGTGTTTTTTAACCGACTATGTTTTTCATTTGTGCTGACTATACAAATTGTCAATAAACGGATGTACTTTGTTATTGTCACATAAAGTTACAATACAGCAGACAATTTCGAAACACATCAGTGATTGATTTGAAAAAAATGTATATTGTGACTTATATTGTGCAATTTGGAAGGTCTTGCAGGTGAGTAAATTTTGTAGCCTTACTAGTTTCCGTCGTTGAAATTAAATTTTTCAACAATTTTACCGGTAACGGCTGTTTTCTAGTGAAATCGACGTCCTGTATAATTTTTATTATTCGTTATCGGTCGCTGAGCGATTGATGAAAACGACGAACATCATCCGATTCCCGGATTCAAATCGACGGAAAAAATAACAATATATGGCAGGTGGGTATTGAGGTTTGCATCTGAACTTGGCTATTAATTTCTTCCATGCTGCCCATTCCTGCTTCAGGAAAAACTTCACCGAACAGAGCCTGGGATCAACAGTTGCAATCAAGCAATGCTGCTTCGTGTCTACGTTGATAATCAATATTTCACCAGGCACATCATCGTTTGATTTGGTGCAAAAATAAAATAAAATTCAATGAAACTATTTTGTTGTTCTTGTTCTAGAATTCAAATTCATAAAACTTTTTAACATTAGCTCATGTTTTGCTGATCTTCAGCATTGTTGAATCAACCACTGCCTTTAGTTTCGAAATAACTAGAAGTGAAATGTCAAAAATACCATGGCTCTGGTTATAGCGAAAATTACAATGTAAATAAAGATTCGGTCGTGGTTAGCCTAACCATCTCAATCGTATTAGTTATTCATACAATATACTGTTCAATATTACTATTCTAGAGCCGATACCATTTATAGTAAACATGAACTTGACTATTGTTGAAATCATCTGATTTAATAGTCGACTGAAAACCACTATACTCGCATGGTCACGTTGGCCCTCTATATACTAACTGTTACCATAATATTTTTCTGAGTGCAGAGTGACGACATCTCATCCGTAATGTTGGCAACAATTCAAAACATTCCATTAGCTTTACATTGAATTGACAGGTCGTTTGCTCGTTTGGAACTGGTAGCTGTCATTCTAAACGAACAGCTGTCGCCACTCTGATTATGGTCACTCTAGTGGAAATGTTTTTCGTTATCAATATTTGAGTAGAGCAGGGCGGGTACACTGATAAAAATTTGCACGATCGATCCATATGTAAACACCACTTCAATATATTATGCTATTTCATATCAATACATAACCAAAGCGATTTGTTTCAAGATTCCATGTGCAAATTCACTAACATGCGAGATTAGATTATTTTTCACTTAACTTTGATGTGTTTTTCCTTTGGATGTGATGTGTTTTGATATTGAATCGAACTACATGTGTTAAACACTTCATTTTCTAGTGAGAATGAGTATAGCACAAATGTATGTGCAAAACACTTGATTCGGACAACTCTGTTTCAATTGAAATCTATGTGGAAAATTATGTGACATTCACATCAAATGCATATAGAATCTAGAGGTAACGATATATCTGATCGTTTTTAAGTGCATTTCATATAAACGTAGCATGAGTTCCACTAAATATCAACAGTTTTTAAACTCATTTTATGAGTTAAGTGTTTATTTTCATGAATTTCATGTGTTCTACAAGCAGTGATAGATCGAATGCTTTGCACATGATGCTAGCGTGCAAATTATTTTCAGTGTACGAACATTCAGTACCAAAACTCATATGTGCAGTTGGACATCCGGTGAAATTATCTCCGAAAGAATTTTTATCCCCTTTATCAAAAAAAGGATTCCTCTTTTGACGCTATCCATGAAGCAATCGATTTTTCCAATTCTTCGAAGGATTGAAAATGTTGATCTGCCAGGCCGTGTGCCATCGAACGGAATAGGTGGAAGTCAGAAGGGGCGACATCTGGGGAATACGGCGGGTGGGGCAAGACTTCCCATTTCAGCGTTTCCAGGTACTTTTTGACCACTTTTGCGACGTGAGGCCGAGTATTGTCGTGTTGGAGGATGACTTTGTCATGTCGCTCTTGATATTGTGGCTGCTTTTCTTTTAGCGCGCGACTAAGGCGCATCAGTTGCGTTCGGTAGCGATCACATGTGATGGTTTCACCCGGTTTTAAGAGCTCGTAGTAAATCACACCGAGCTGATCCCACCAAATACAAATCATAACCTTGGCGCCGTGAATATTCAGTTTTGCCTTTGACGAAGTAGCATGCCCGCATCATTTCCCCATGATTTTCTGCGTTTAGGATTATCGTATCGAACCCACTTTTCATCACCGGTTACGATTCGATGTAAAAACCCCTTACGATTTTGTCTTTGAAGCAGTTTCTCACATACAAATAGGCGGCGCTCGATGTCCCCCGGTTTCAACTCGTACGGCACCCAGTTTGATTCTTTCTGAATCATGCCCTGGGCCTTGAGACGTTTTGAAATGGCTTGCTGACTCACTCCCAACGAATCGAAAAACTCTTCTTGGCTTTGGCACAAATCTTCATCAAGCAATGCTTCAAGTTGTTCATCTTTGAAGGTTTTTTCTCTTCTGTCTTCGACATCGAAATCACCATTTTTAAAACGTTGAAAACACTCCTGACACGTTCTTTTACTCAGAGCAGCATCACCGTAAGTTTCTGAGAGCATTCGATGCACTTCAGCTGCATTTTTTCGAATTGTAACAGAAAAGTAAAACTCCTCGCAAATGGCGAGAATTGGGCACATAGACAGACATTTTCGAGCGTGAATAATACGAAAACAAGAACAACTGTCACTGAAACGGCGATCACGCTTGAAAATAGTTACTCCAAAATGAGTAAGATCTCACTCATCTACAGAAAAAGTGGAACAACTCTAATTTAGAGTAACTCCGAAGTTACTCAAATTTGTGTTCTTCCACTGGAAACGATATTTGGGTAAAATCTACTCATTTACTGAGTAATACTTTATTCGTACATGTACAAAAATAGAGTAACTATCACTCAAATTTTGTGTGATATTTTATTTCACATATACCAAATTTGCAAAAAAAATTGCTCCTTTTCTGAGTGTATTGTATTAAAATGTTAAATAATTGAACTCAATACTATATCAAGTGGTGGTCGCTTGGAGTAGTGTGTTATGCTCAGGCACCAATCATACACTTATTCCTCATAAATGACATTTGAACATATTCGTTTCCATTCTAAAGCACAACACGAAGCTGATCATTCCGGTTTTTGCAGACACAACACCGTTTGTGTTGATCGACTCACCCTCGAAATACGCGTCTCACTAACAAAAAATACAACCTGTTGCTACAAATGGTTATTACAACTTTTAGACTTATAGCGAATGCGAATAGTAACTATAAAACGAGATTTTGCGTCAAACTCAAATTTAGAGTAGGAGTTACTCAATATCATTGATGATAACTACTCAATTTTTGACGTTTCCATGTATCATTTGAAAATGAGTAACTAGTACTCAAACTTTGAGTAACTTTTTCTAAGCGTGATGACAATTCGTTAGGCACTGTACACACTCACTTTAAAGGCAATATCATCAATGTATTTCGACCAGCCTCAGCCGGTACAGCCACCTACCAGAAAACGGCGGAAGCAACCTGATAAAAAGATAAAAAGAAATCGTAAGATGAAATATCAAATTCGAAGAAGTGAGGTTGGGTACCGGACTTCCGGTGAAACTCTCAACGGGTGAGCACGTTGCACCGTGTTAGTCCGGAGAAAATTCGAGTATTTCGCAAGAAAGAAAGGATTTTCAACCGTACTTTGACGATTCGACGCAGCCACACAACGTGATTTTCGCTTGTAGTCAAGTGAAAATAAAGTCCATTGGACTATAAACGAAAATTAACTGGCAATATAGCCTTAGTTGCTGTGCCATCAATTCGGCGTCATCTCAAGTGAGGTGACGCCAACCAGAAAAGAAGAAGAAGAGGTTGGGTACTGTTTTCATATCTGGGAAATTCTTTGTTTTTATGGTTGGATTTTGAGATTAATTAATAAATTATGATCAAAAGTTGTTTTAATCGTCTATTTTCTCATGTTTTATCATCTAAATCAAATCTGTATGTATGTTTGGGTCCCGGCTCATTGCTCCATTCCAGGCAATGAAAGAGTCGATATTTTAGCCAAATGTGGTGCTATTGAGGGTAAAATTTATGAGAGACCGATTGCTTTCAACGAATTCTATAGCTCGTCTCGCCAAAGAACACTTGCCAGCTGGCAAGCTTCTTGGGACAAAGATGATCTGGGTCGGTGGATGCACTCAATTATTCCTAAATTATCCACAAAGGCTTGGTTCAAGGGACTGGATGTGAGTAGGGATTTCATTCGTGTGATGTCCAGATTCATGTCCAATCACTACACGTTAGATGCTCACCTTCTTCGAATTGGACTTTCCGTAACGAATCATTGTGCTTGTGGCGAAGGTTATCGCGATGTTGATCATGTCGTTTGGACATATCGTGATGTCAGATCTCAACTATTAAATTGCTTGCGTACCCGAAGTAGACTATCCAATGTCCCAGTTCGAGACATTCTTGCTTGTCGTGACCTTTCTTACATGAAACTTCTTTATCATTTCATAAAGACAATTGAAGTTTCAATTTAATAAACGACCCCTTTAAGACTTAGTTCTGATTCCAGCTGCGTTCATGAGTTTAACCAATAACGAAATTAGAATAGAAATTATGTAATGATACAAATATTTAATATTATTTAAAAAATAAGAGGAATATGTGTTACCGAACTCAAATCGTTTGACTATATTAGTATTATATTAGGATAAGAATTCTATGTAAAAGTAATGCTACGGCGAAGAAAAACTTAATGTAAATTGCCTTAAAAAATAAACGAATTTATGAAAAAAAATCTGAATGTGAACTGAAATTTTCAAATTTCATCCGAGTTTTTCAAGTGTATAGGACAATTTTAAATCATATGTTTGATGACAACCCGTGAATAATCATTTTTTTACCCATATTGGTAAGGTTTTGCCATCTGCATTCGTTCAAACTTGTCCCGGGTTGGCGGTTCAATGCATAGGGCACTGGTCTTACAAGCCAGTTGCGCTATGTTCGAGCCCCAACCTGGAAGGATTCGTAGTGTCAGTAGGATCGTAGTACTAGCCATGCAATAATTCTGTACGCTAAGAATCGGCTGCGAAGTCTGTTGAAACAGAAGGTCGAATTCCTCTACAGGAATGTAATACCAAGGCTTTGCTATTCGTTCAAACTCAAGTAAATGGAAAAATTCGTCAAAAATTTTTCTAAATACATGGGATATGTCAAAACAATCACTATAAAGCTATCTCGTGGTGACCACGCTGATTGGATTGTTCAATTCTGATTCAAATTTTAGAATTCAGTTCCTAATCAATGCGAATTCCAGTGCAACAACCGATTTCACATGAATTCCGCCGGAATTCTTCACAATTGAGTAAAAAAAAGCGAACTGAATTGTCAATTCGTTGCCTGCTTTTCGACCTTTCTCTGATTTTGCACATTTTCATTCTGATTTTTATTTAAATTCAGAAGGAAAATTTACTTCAAGTTTTTCGGATATACAGAACTAGTTAAAGAACAGTTCTTTGAATTCCAATATGAACGGTTAAAATTTGTTGATGATAACCAAGTCAAAAAAAAAAAACTATTTAGATTCGTTGATATCCCTTAGGTACTGGTTTTTGTTAATTGCGCTTAACTATTTTCTTAACTTTGTTTCTTCTATTATATTATAAACGCAGAAGGCGATAGCACCCAGTCGACGCCGTTCTATTGATCAAAAGTCAAACATAGACACACGGAGAGGCATGAGATTGGAACTTGTGAGCACTAAGTTATCTCACCATTCAACGATCTTTTATACATTTCTTAGAGATCTTGCACCAAAATAGAATTCAACTTCGGATTTTTTTTGATTTAGCTCAAATTTTGCAAAGCGTCTAAATCTTTCAGCTGCTTTGTAAAATACATCTCTTTGGTTCCCTAATG
Organism: Malaya genurostris; assembly: GCF_030247185.1. Taxonomy (NCBI): domain Eukaryota; kingdom Metazoa; phylum Arthropoda; class Insecta; order Diptera; family Culicidae; genus Malaya; species Malaya genurostris. The sequence goes on from NC_080571.1 coordinate 57,090,556, forward strand.
AAACACAATCCTACTGAGCGACATCTATAATAACAGATTTTGACGATTGAGGCTAATGCACTAACCTGCCAAGCTTTGACTTGCGGTCCGATGTATGTTTTCATCATCATCTCCAAGTTACTTATTTATTTATTTATTTATTTATTGTAAAATCAACAGACACGATGTGGTCCTAATGATTAATTCTAATACTATGTAAGAATTTGGTCCTTGTGTTATGCCGTGAAAGATTGAAGTCGAACTCAGATGACACTCGATTGAATGACCGTTGTAAGCCGATAATCGCACCGTTTATCCCGTAGTTAGTGCGGCGTAAAGGAAGTCGAAGAAAAGCGTTATTGCGGAGAGCTCGAGGACGAACATTGATGTTGATTTCACGGAGCAAAGTGGGGCAGTCGATTCTATCAGTCAAAGCGTCTGCTATCATTAAAGCACGCGATAGCTCCCGTCTTACTTGCAGTGTGTCTAGACCGATTAGCAATCCGCGACTTTCATAGCTCGGTAGTTGATGAGGATTGGTCCAAGGTAAACGGCGAAGAGCGAATCGAACGAATCTACGTTGAATCGACTCGATTCTATTAACGCCATTGAGGTAGTGAGGGTTCCAAACAGCTGAACAATATTCCAGAGTAGAGCGAACGAGTGAACAGTATAGGGATTTCAAGCAGTAAACATCCGTAAAATGCTTAGCCATTCTCATCTCGAATCCAAGGCAGCGAGAAGCTTTAGCCACAATGTAGTTGGTGTGTTGCCTGAATGTTAACTGCTCGTCAAGAAAAACGCCGAGGTCCTTGATGCACGTCGATCTACCAATCATGAATCGCTCAATAAAGTATTCGAATTTCAAAGGCACTTTTTTTCTCGTAAACGTTATGATCGAACATTTTTCTGGATTAACGGTCATGTGATTCGATTTGCACCAATCCGAAAAGATTGCCAATTGTCGCTGAAGAAACGTCGCATCCTCTAAGGTGCGAATAACACGGTAGATCTTGAGGTCATCTGCAAAAGATATGCGCGGTCCTTCCAGAGAAAAATTAACGTCGTTAAAGTAAAGCAAGAAGATCAAAGGGCCGAGATGGCTCCCCTGCGGAATTCCAGATGTTGCAACAAATTCTTCCGAAGTACAATCATCAATTTTAACCACGAGATGACGATTCCTGAGATATGATTGTATCCATCGAAGGACGTTTGTACCAAAACCAAGTCGATCCAGTTTTGCTATTGTGATGTCATGGTTAATTTTATCGAAGGCGAGGGAAAGATCGGTATAGATTACGTCCGTCTGAAAACCATTTGACATGGCGTTGGTCACGTAAGATGTAAAGGATAATAGATTGGTGATTGTGGAGCGCTTAGGCATAAACCCATGTTGGGAATCATCGATATACTGCTTGCAATGATTGAAAATTGGAGTCAGTATTACTTTTTCGAACAGCTTGGGGATACCGCTTATACAAGTTATACCACGGTAGTTGTTTATATCTCTTTTGTCTCCTTTCTTGTAGACCGGAAACATGAATGAAGCTTTCCATAAGTTGGGGAATACTCCCGTAGCTAGTGACATATTAAATAAACGGCAAAGGGGGGCAATTAACCCGGTTGAACATTTCTTTAAGATGACTGCTGGTATGGCGTCTGGGCCTGCAGAGGTGGAAGTCTTCATACCAACGATTGCCGTTTGTATCGATTCCTCGTCTATATTGATCGAGTGCAAAGCATAATTGGATACAGGAACATTATTCGCGGCGCGTGCTATTTCCTGCGGAGATAGAAAATCGCAAGAGAAAACACTTGCGAACCTTTCCGAGAACAGCTGGCAAATTTCTTGAGTAGACGAACCAATACGATCTCCGAATTGCATTTGTGATGGTAAACCGAATTCTTTCCTTTGCTCATTAACATGCTTCCAGAAAGCTCTCGGGTTAGATTTCATTGTACGTTGTATATTATTTAAATAACGTTCATGGCAACGCTTCGCGGTTTTTTTGTATATCTGATTTATCTTCACATAACGATTTCGCAGAACATATCCACCATGTTTGGAGTATTGTTTCAGAGCAGCTCTTTTGGAAGTTTTCAAATGTCTTAATTCGACAGTTTGCCACGGCGGATTCCGAGAATTTCGTCTGGACCGTTTTGGTACGAAGTAATCAATCGCATACATCAAAACATTACAAAAGGTCTGAACAGCGGCGTTGACATCATCGTTGTCAAGAATTTCATCCCAGTCGATGTTCGATAGGAAGTCAGTCATGCTAGTATAGTCGGCTCTTTTAAAATTATAGCTGATGATGGCAAGTGCGTCACAGTTGCTGGACAAACGTTTAGTCTCGAGAATAATATGCAGCGGAGGATGATGTCTAACAGATTTGACAAGAGGAAATGTTGCAGCACTGATCCTGGGTGCGACGTCAGATTTGCTGGAAAAGCAGAGGTCGAGCATTCGGCCGTTCTCATTAACGACATTATTTAACTGTCGTAACAAATTAAGATTGTACCCGTCGAGCAGAGTGGTAATCCCAATATGGAATGTTGATAATACGGGGTCAGCAAACGAAAATCCATCGGCAGTGGCACACCAATGTAAGCCGGGAAAGTTGAAATCACCGACAATCATGATTTCGTCAATGGGCAGCGCTTGAGCAGACGAAATTTCGTTCAACGACTCAATGTGTGCATTAATAAGCTGTAAGTCACGACAACGGTCCGGAGGAAGATAAATCGCACAAACGAAAAGTGAGAAATCAAGTAGTTTTATGCGCACCCATACCTGCTCGATACAAAATCCTGGTGTGTTTTCAACCAGCTGAGCCTTCAGACGACGATGTACCGCAATAAGTACTCCACCTCCTATGCTCTTGGGACTGTTACGAATGCTACGATCAGTACGGAAGACTTCGTAATTAGATCCGTACCCTAGAACGGATAACGTATTTCCGTTAAGCCACGTTTCAGAGAGAGCGATGATGTCGTAACAATCGTCCGCACATGCTAGCCGATAATCGTCAATACACGTGCTTATGCCGCCTACATTTTGGTAGTAGATGTGCAAATTGGATGTATGATTGCCGTTTGTTGTTGTTTGGAAGACTCCTTCCACGCCACCGCGCACAGGATCGGGACGACTGATGAACGCAGACTGCGGAAGCTCTACTGTGGGGGACGTATCAGGAGCTTCCAGAATGCGAATTTTGGTGTTTCCCGGTGTGGCATAAATCGATGCGTTGTGCTCTGCGCTAGAGCAAGACGGCTGTTGAATGAATTCAGGATGCTGACTTCTGGAAGTGCGAAGCGGGTGAACACTAGAAGGCGACGATACAAAACAATACTTGCCTTGAGAAGGCGTTTGGAAGACTCTCGTAGCACACCCACACACAGGACCGGGACGGCTGGAGAACGCTGGCGGCAGTGGCTCGACTGTGATGGGGGTTACGAGAGCTTCCATAGCACCAACTTCAGCGCGTCCCAGCTTTCTCACATCATCACATGATCATAAGTCGGGTGTATTCAATAAAGCCTGCGACGAAGTACCGGGAGACGATTCTGGAATGGTAGGCTCTTCGGGTGTTGGTGGTGAAACATCGATCGGTGGGCACCAAATGTTTTTGTTGCGATTGTCCTCAAACTCGCGGAAAAGGACACCTTGAGGCCACGTATCGGGATCGAGTGCAGCGTCGCGATATTGGGGTAGTACCCCGACTTTGAAGGAAATGAAATTCATACTATTGACGTCAATTCCTTTTTTCACCAATGGGACAACCTTAACCTCTTCGTTGCACTGAAGACCGTCTCTTGTTAGTTGTTCGACCATTTGCTTGGTGACGCTGGGATGAAACCGAGACAAATATATCCATACCAGAGAGGAAGACGTTGGAACCGTAGAAATGCTGCAATTTTCAACTGGTTTCCGCCCGCAAATAAGTGAATAAGTTGATTCCGATCCTTCTTCGCGACGACGCTTTGCAGCAGGACGAGAAACGTCGTTGATTTTTACATCGCTATCACTATTACGCCTCGGAGTCGAAACGGAAACTTTTCGAGTAAGGCGCGATATTTGCTGACTGTTTTTCGTGATTTCGGCTTTCAGCTCAGCACAGACCGATTCCATTTTTTCGGAGACAGCTGAAATTGCGCATCCTAGTGATGAGATCGTTTCCCGAAAACGAACTAGCTTCATTAATTTACAGCATTCATCGCACATCCAAAGCAAATTGGGACTATCGGCTAGTGCCTTCAAGAAAGGCTTATTTAATTTGCCACATTTCATATGGACAACATGATGGCAAAACCCTGAGCAAGAGATAAAATCCTCGTCAGGTTTGACGGTTTTCGCACAACGATCGCATGCATCAGCCATAGCACTCGAATTTGAGCCAGCCGACATTGGAACACAGTTGGCGCTACGAACGGTAAATATGACGCGCAAAACGAGATATCTTATTGATGCGTTATCTATGATCAATAATACTACTCGATAACTGAATTTCTAACGGCGGTGAAACTGCTCAATAACACTTTCTAAGCACTGCACTCCAAAACTAGATCAAAAACGGCAAGTCCGTGTATCGAATATGAGCAAAAAGCGAAAACAGAACGATCAAAAACACTCGAAAAAGACAAAAATAATTGAGCTATCTGCACAACAACAATGGCGGTAGTTTGTTTACCAACAACAATGAGTTACGTGTCATTAATAAAAAGACAAAAAACTGTACAAGAATCAGTTCCGAAACTGACTCGAAACGTTGAAACTAGATTCGAAGCGGACTTCAAACAAACGGTTTGACAGCAGTTAGGATGGAAACTGGGTTAGGTTTGGCATTAGACGAAAACGACATTATTTAAAAACCGTTCTGACCCGACTATGCTTTCCGAGACTTCAGAACGTCCCAAATACTCGGACATAATCACCCCGATTCTGTATTTCGTTCGAATCTAATTGATTCGATCGAATACGAAATTTTGCATTCTGTAACTCCATCCACAATATTGAAACTGTAAAACAAATTCTAAGAACGAAGTATGAATTATAAAGTTATGTGCACTTTTATATAAGATTGTTCATGAAACTTAATGTTGAAAAATCTTCCATGGGGGTTGCTTGCGCACGGGTCTGTTTTGAACATTAAGATTTCTATGAAATCGGATAAATGTCTGTACTGCTTTCAGATATGTTGTAGTAATGGAAGTTAGACGTTATAATTTATGTAGCGCTCAGTTTTATTGTTTCTCCATCTGATTTGTTTATAAATAGGTATTTTTGCTTCTCACTTTTTAATTTTTTTTATATATATATATATTTATAATATAATAAATGACTAAATGTTTTTTTGCTTTCTTTCATCACTCTTCCTTCCGCTAACTTTCAATTCATTCGAATATACAATATATTTTCTTCTATTGTTAACCTATGCTTTTTGTCGTTTTTTTGTGTCTGTTTGCCGTTCAAAGAACTCATTACAAGTAATAAGATTAATTATGTACAAACTTTTCTTGTGTCTGACGGATAATAATAATAATATCGCAATAAAATAGCTTGCTTCGCAATTAAATAGTTGTTTTCTCGCTATGATGATTCCGTTCTTTTGCGTGGCCTATTCGGGGTTTGCGGTTTTTTCTTTTGTTTATAGTGATTCTAATCCACCGGCTCACGTCTCAGCGAGAGGTCAGAGGCTCGGTAGCCTAAGCAAAGGTGTCGTATCTATGTTTATTTTGCAGCTTGCGTATGCGATAGATTTCCTAAGTCTTGTTTGTTGGTTCTTTTGAGTAATACGGGAATTTCCAGTCTATGAATTGCGGAGAATTTTGGGAAAGTGTGATGCATTTTCTAGGAACGCACATTTCAAGCCAAAACCGAGCATTCTGTTATACGTCTATTTCAATTTAGACGAAACCAACTTCTTGAGACTAAGCACAGTCAAATCAAAATTTGTGAATATTAAGTAGTAAAGCTAGTAATCCAACATCAGTTGAAGCGATGTTTCAATAGTAGCAACAAAAAATAATTGCAGTTCAAATTACCAGATGTGATTGTTTTTGCAAACTTTGAATTGAGTCTGTCCCGTAGATCAGTAATTGAAGAAAAGTAACGTTCGTCGTTTTTTTTCTGAAGATCGCGAAATAAGCATCGAACTATTAAAGTATCTAAATAAACAAGTATGTCGTTCTTAACAGGAACTATGCGAAATTCGTATTTTTATATCGTATATATTTTTAATTTTCGTGTTCGCTTGCACTGAGTCGTGCAGAAAAATTCGTGATCATAAAAGCAGTACCGGCACCGGCTGTAAATAATAGTGCACACTGAAGCAACGTTGATTACAAGATATTCGAGCATGTATACACTGCCGTTCATGTTACACAGTAAGCTTACAACAAGCAAAAAATCACGTCGGCACGGGCGTCCGGCGTGATCTGAACATTATAACCAGTCAGAGATGTTGAAAGATCTTTCAAAAAACGGTTGCGGTAATATTTTTTTTTGCGTCGACCAGAGAAAAAAGTTTAATCCAGAAATCGGTACATCGATCACATGACCAGAATCTGCAGTCCCACTCATTGATCTATCGTCCGGTAGGGTCGCCTGTGTGGTTCCGGGGTGTAATGAATTCGGGTTCGGATGTGCTGTGGTGAGCCCGGCACACTTTCAGATCCTCTTCGCGGCGGCAGCGGAGGTGATGGGGAGGCAGAGGTGTAACTGTAATAAAAGCGTTGCGTTTAGTAGCGGTTAACTACAATAGTGTTGATATTGTATTACTAATCGTATTTAAACAATTCATTACGAGATCAATCGCTTCTCTTTTTTCATTTATTTATTTACAAATAATCAACAGACATAATTAGATGATGATATTCAAAAAATTTGTACGTCCCTCCCGTGGTTGGTGGGCTTGACGGTATTGCAAACATCATCAGATACAATCAATTACTGACTGGCGTTTTAGAGTGACTAAAACAAGATTCAGAGTGGCGAAATGGTAGCGCGTATGCACGGAATGCATAAGAACGCAGGTTCGAGTCCTGTCTCTGAGCGTATCTTTTTCCAATAAATCATCTTCTCTGTTAGTTTTTCATTCATTTGGCTTCTCCAATATATGTTTCCGCTCAGTCATTGCAAAACTGAACTTAGTTATGGCGGCTTTACGTCAAACCAACTAAAATTAATAAATAAGTAAAATCAATTACAGTTAGAATTCAATATAGATATATGTTACAGCTTCAGCTTAATTATTGAATTTAATGAATGAAATACGGAACGACTGATGTTAAGATGTTGATTGCATTACGCTCCGAACATCCGGGGTTTGGAGAGGCCGGTAGGGCTTAACTGAGCTCTGTTTTATGTTTCATTTTCATACTACCGGTCCTTATTACCAGTGTGAAGTGGAATTAAGTGAAGTGAACGTATCCCAATTGGGTTCCACACGATGCCAGCAGATGAACGGTAAATCAAGTTCATCTTTGACGTTTGTTTGTGGTTTGTGTACCATAGAATACAGTGGAATGGGATGTAATATTGTTAAATAGAATAAAATAATATAGACTCAATATGTGAGCAAACCACTGATAGCCGTCAAACGATGTTCATCCAGTTTATTTTGTAAGGATGTCTGATGGATGAGACGATCTGTGAGTGGAGTGTAAGAGGAAGTGTATTCAAGAACGGTAATAAAGGCCACCGTTTCCGCTCAGGACTAACGATCGACCAATAGTAGAGATAAAAGTAGGGTAACGGTACCTTCAGTTATCTCAGCTCCATTAGTCATCTCATATACGAAAACCATTAGTTAGAGTGAGATCTGTTGTTTCTGTTCGATAGATTGACTTCAAAAGTAAGATGAAATTAGGAGCATTCTAGGTTTTCTTCGTGAAGTGAATAAGGGAAAATGAGACTATCTTTCCCCCAAAGAGTCTTCGTGGCTTATGCCAGACCCCCTACAGTCATTGTTCAGCTGTTTTAGCCGAGCCTCTTTGCGTGACATTTAAAAAATCATTTGAATAAGGAATTTTCCCGATAATTTGAAAGCAGTCTTATATGTGTTCTGTGCACAAAACCGGTGATCGTAATAGTATCTAGTATCAAATATATAATTTTTTGAAATAATAGTGAGTTGGTCTTACATAGGACGCTGGTCTTACAAGCCAGTTGTCGTATGTTCGAGCCCCGACCTGGAAGGGTTCTTAGTGTCAGTAGAATCCATAGTACTAGCCATACAATGATTATGTACGCTAAGTATCGGCTGCGAAGTCTGTTGAAACAGAAAGGCCAAATTCCACAAAAGGAATGTAATGCCAAGACTTTGCTTTTTGGTCTCTTTTACAAAAAAAATGATCAACACGGCATTATGCCCGGGCGTTCGGTCAGCACTAATTTTTTGAATTTTACCCCGACCTGCATTTCGTGTTTGGAGGAAAAAGTGCAAATTGATGCCGTATACACTGATCTGAAAAGGGCATTAGACCGAATTGATCACCGAATTCTTTTATGCAAGACATCGCATCAGGGTGCAACACATAAGTTCATGGATTGGCTATGTTCTTACTTAAGTGGTAGAGTTTTACGAGTTAAGTTAGATTCCTGTGTGCAGAGATGGCATTTCAATTGAGTGATACACCAGGGCGTAAGTTTCAATTGTACACTGTGGATACATTTGGTGTGCTCCACACAAAGAGGAAAGCGCACTTCTTCTCAGTGTCTATTAGACAGACTTTGAGTGCGTGCTTGTGTTGAAAGAAGCTGGTACGAGAGAATCACATTCTCTTCGCACGAATCGCTCTCACATGCTCTCGCCCAAATACACCCAAGTGTTTACTTGCGCGTGATGTTGAGCGAACACTTCTGTGAACTTCAATTAATAGAAAGCAGATCTGGCCTTGCTATAAAAAATTTGCAAGGAAAAACGAAAATTCAACGATTAATTGTTTTATTTTGCTGATTTTTCGTGCCCCACGTTTCTTTTACGCAAACCATACACCAGAGTGCTCACCGGCGTGTACACTTCTGTGAAAAAATCTGCGTCCACCTCAGAGAATTTGGGAGCTCTGCTCTAGCACATTGGTGCGATTCAGTGCTAGAGGTAAAAGAAAATAAACACGCGCACTCATGATACGTGCACACTTTATACAACAGTGGTGTATATATGTAAAAGAGAAGTGATCTCGTTGAAGTTGTCAGTTCAAGGGGAGAATTTTTGCTTGCTCTTCGTCACACAGAAGAGATGGACATCTCTGCCTGTGTGTCATTTTCGTTCACGAACATATCAGATGTAGCTCAAGGCAGTAACATGGGTCCACTTCTGTTCTCGCTATTTTTGTCGTGAATACGACTTACTTTACTATGGGGTGCCTTTTCAAAATTAGCCATATGGAAGAATGGGCAGAACTTAATCGTGAATATCTTGACTTGTATTAATGGTAGCAACATAATTCTTTCACTATTTCATCAAAAATATGATCAGGAATTTAGGATAATATTTTGAACAGTGTGCGATAACCACAAACAACTCATAAATAATGTTTTCTTAAAATTTGAAAACAACGCGGAAAACTCTTTACTTTCGCTTGGGTTTTTTGCGCAAGGACGACGATTTTGAGGTAGTCAGGCACATATCTTCGACTGCATGCGTATAAAAGAGGGGCCCGTGGTCGAAAATCGATCATTTCTTTTCGTGCGTTAGGTGGAAGCAGACGTCGTGGGAGTGGAATCATAAATCAGCAGCGACGGAGAATGCACCTTCTGCTTGGTTAAAACCTCAAACGCTCAGGTCGCATCTCCCATTCGCTTGCTGGCCATCGAGGCGAGAGGGCTGGCATCGCGGGAGTTAAACTTTCAACTAGCAGCGCCGGAGAATGCACCTTCTGCGTGGTTAAAACCTCAAACGCTCAGGTCGTATCTCTCATTCGCTTGCTGGCCATCGAGGCGAGAGGACTGGCATCGCGGGAGTTAAACTTTCAACCAGCAGCGCCGGAGAATGCACCTTCTGCGTGGTTAAAACCTCAAACGCTCAGGTCGCATCTCTCATTCGCTTGCTGGCCATCGAGGCGAGAGGACTGGCATCGCGGGAGTTAAACTTTCAACCAGCAGCGCCGGAGAATGCACCTTCTGCGTGGTTAAAACCTCAAACGCTCAGGTCGTATCTCTCATTCGCTTGCTGGCCATCGAGGCGAGAGGACTGGCATCGAGGGAGTTAAACTTTCAACCAGCAGCGCCGGAGAACGCACTTTCTGCGTGGTTAAAACCTCAAACGCTCAGGTCGCATCTCTCATTCGCTTGCTGGCCATCAATGCGTGCTGGAACTGAATTCTGGAACTGTATTCCGGAACTGATTTGAGTTTCGAAATTTCAGTTCTAGAATTGAAACTGGGTTCTGAGTCTGTTATTGGATCTAAGTTTAGGTCTTGAACTGAGGGTCCGGTTCTCTATTCCAGACTTCTATTCGGTTCTTTTTAAAACCATAATAATACTCCTAAAGAATTATGCGGAATTTACTTTACTGTACCTCATACAACCCATTTTTTTTCATGGCGAAAAAAAAAAGAACAACACTTTCATAAAAGTTTTTTTTCAGAGCCACCATTATTTTATTATAAAGAACTATACTGCTTATTTCATAATATTTAATTGCGTTTCAGAATGTTTAATGTAACTAATCCGTAATTTAGTCTAGGCGCATCGTTTAGAATTCTAGTAATGAAAGAGGGGAAAGTTGCACAATTCAAACAATCGATCAACTACCAATTCGAATTCGGAAGTATAAATAAAGCGTGTCATATTCGTATTCACGACATCCAGTTATGTCTCTGACATTACACACCCGTACTTTTTAATGGCGCTACTCTACTGCTCAGTGGTGGCTGCAAATTAGTTTACGCCGACGATTTGAAACTATACCTTGAGGTACCGCTCTATTGACGACTTCGTTCGTCTTCAAAAGCTTCTGGATGAATTCATTACCAAGGAGGAACTGGCCTATGGTCAGCATTGCAAAATGTCAGGTCATAGCATTCCACCAAATATTGAATCCATTACATTTTAACTATAAAATTGACGTACCAACGCTTCAAAAGTTGATCGTGTTAATGACCTTGATGTTTTTTTTTTTATTCTAAACTCACTTTTAATATGCATCGTTCCTAATGATTTACAAAAGCGACTCGACAATCAGGTTTTATTGCTAAAAACGGACGTGATTTTAAAGAACCACATTGTCGTTAGTTCGGCCTATACTTGAAAATGCTAGCGTAGTTTGGAGTCCGTATCAGCTAACTTGGACTTTACGAATTAAACGGGTGCAGTAGATTTGTTCGACTTAATCCGAGAAACCGTCCCTGGACTTACTGGAACGGCACAGAAAAAGACAGCAAGCAATTTTTGTCTTCACTATTTAAAAGATCATTTTATTCAGGCCTATATGCGTACAAGCTTTACGTGGCCGATTGAACCAATTTTTTAAATAAAAGTTTTTTTTTGTATTGGATCTCGTTGTCACCCTTTTTCTAGGGAGAGAGGAGCTTCCATTTCCCTCCTGCGAGGATTGAGGGGCACTTTGTTCGTAGCTCGTCTCGTCATACATACCGGTGGCTCGTCTCGTCATCCTCATCGGCGATATTGTTTGCAGTTTTGAGTTGCTGTAGATGCGCCTTGTTGCACATTGGTTGCAGTTGCTGGTTGGTTGGAGTGTAAGTTGTTAACTGCAGTTGATGTACTTTGTTCTATAGGGGATACTGATGGTTTCGTTGAAGGTGTACTGGGGTTGCTTTGAAGGAAGCACCGTTGTCCTTTGGTTTAGTTGTCTCCTTGTCCAGTTTATCACATGGCTTACCGTAGTGAACAGCTTTTTGGCAATATTGACATGTGGCCATCTGATTGTCATAGGTAACAAGTGATTTGCACGGTATTCTTGTATCCTGACTGAATGTCACATAAGAAGGTATAGGCCTCCTCAAGCGCATGCGTAACAAACGTACGCCATTTAGAATACCGGGGAAAAAGTTCTTCCACTTTTCTTTTGCGATAGAAAGAATCTCTCCGTATTGGGACATAGTTTCACGAATATATGAATCGGTGACGCTTGAGGGAAGATCATGCACACCCACTTCTATAGCACTATCTTCCATATATACTGGAATGTTGTACTTAATGTTTTCGTGCTTCACATATTGCACATTGTTATTGTCTTTAGCGAATTGAATTGCATCCAACTCTTTATAAAACTGGATGTAAACAACATTATTTGTCTTATTGCATTGAAGTGAGTGCACACTTTTAATTTCAAGATGCATTTGCTCCTTAAGCAAACCTTCAAGTTCTCGCATCGAAGATCGAATTCGGCACTGTCTGAAGTCACCAATAATTGTATTCTTTCGTATCGGCGGTAGCTTCTGTTCGTTTGGTTCAATCATTTCGAAATCGTTTTATTGTTCACTACACAATACTGTACTTGGTTTCTTCCGTCCCGAACGTAAGCGGTTCTGTTCTGAGAAAGCGAACTGCAATTTTTGTCTTGACTTCCGTGCATCACAACGATCGCTACGTTCTACAGGTCTACTTCAACCGAGATTTCCCTGTCCACCATCTTCATTGGAACTAACAAGATCTTTTTTTGTCACTAACTTTTTTGTTCCCCCTTCCCTGTCTCTTCACCATCTCGATGGCAACTAATTAGATCTCTATCGTTTTCAAACATTTTGTTCCCACATCCCCTTTTTACCCCGTTTCCACAATATTTACTTTTTTTTCATTCACTTCCGTAACATCACCATCATCGTCTACGGAAGACCGCTCCAGTCGAAAACCAGCATGTGGGCCACCCGCCGGGCCTTCGTAGCCTGGCCGTGTTTCCCGCGAACCCACACGGACCGAAGGATGCGGCCAACATGGATATTCGCCAACGCCATATGGAAGACCCTCATGCAATATTCAATTCACCGGCCACTACCGATCGCCAGCTGAAAGCTGAATTCTCGAGAATCCGCTACCGCTACATTACATAATGATACTATTCTAGTTTTAAGTTAGTCGTAATTAAGATTAGTAAATACCCTTGGCATCTTAGAGCTTAAGCAGTGTGCCTTAAAATTATATTTTAATATTGAATAAAAAAAAAATCTCTTCGATTTCGGCGAACCTACTCGAATCGATGCGTAGAAATATTTCCAGGGAGTAAGTGTTATGATATCGAAAATCTTTTTGAAATTGGTTGAGCTATAGATGTCCTCACGGTTTTGTTTTCCGTATTCTGAACCTATTTAAAAATTTCCTATATAGAAAACAAAGACGTAGTTTTACGTCAAATGCTCGCATTATTTGCTGACACATCTGGAAAGATAACCGAGTTTGTCTCACTAACAGATGAACAAATCATTTGGATGTTGAGAACGAATTACCACACACATAACAATTTACGTGAACCATAGAGCACAACAATCTAAACTAAAAGCGACCAAAAGTCACGTGACACATTCATCAAAACTTACCGTTGATTGAGAATAGGCGATCCCGTTTGTCCCATCTTTTCCAATTTTCTATGAAGAAGCAATGGAGATTGGCCACGATTATATCTGCGAAATGCGTTTGAATTGTGTTACAAAACTCCTAGCATTGATTCTTTACAAAGTACTGGGCTTACCGCGGTGGTGGATCCGGACTACGGTGTCGCCGATCACTGCTGAGCATGTGCACAGCAGACGACGGAGGTATGGCAGAAGGAATACTTGCAGTGGGCACAAATGGATTGGTCGAACTCGTGTTGAAGTTATTCATCGGAGCGACGGTGGCACCATTACCGTAGGAGTGCTGAAATTGCTGCTGTTGATGCTGCAGTAGGTGATGCTGGAGATGTTTGTCCTTCGGCCGTTTTTCGTTACCCGAAGTTGCCAGATTTAATTTCACAAATGAAGCGAACTGTCGTTTGGCCAAATCTGTAAAGGAATTGAACCACCCTGTTCGTGTGAGGTATTTGGTAGAAAGAGAGAGAGGTTGATAGTTCGAAAGAATCCGGGGTGGGCGGGTGCCGGATGCGGTATCAAACCAGCAGGTGCGAAGCGATAAGTTACATTTCGAGAGGAGACACGAGTTGTAAAAACATAAGGATGAAAGGAAAGTGATTTGAAACGAATCAGGAAATGAATCCGGTGGTGCAATGGAAAGAAGTATGGAACAGAAAAAAAAGAAAACAATCAACACATGATAAACAAAACAGCGGTAGCAACATACAACTATGAACACTGTCCCAGTCCCGACCCCCTAACTCACTAACCTGCACCATCTTTCATGTTATCACCATTGCTCATGCCACTCTGCAAACCGAATCCTGCATTGCCATATTCTGGTAAAGTTTGCCGTCCGTAAAATTGTTGTTGGTTCTGATAGAACCCTCCCTCGGGATAGTAACTATCGCTACCGGCACTGCTGCCGCGTTCTCCCCGTTGACTAGTGCTGCTTTTACCGTTGTTTTGGCTTTTGCTACGACTAAACGTGTTGAAGAAACCACCCGTTTTATGCTTTGGACTGCTTGGATTGAGGGGCTGGTACTGGTAAGTCGGTATATTGCTTGCTTCCGGGGGCACCATTTGCGGATAACCGACGTATCCACCGACGGGATTTGTCGGTTGATGCACCGTTCGATGCGATGGTAACGGACTGTACTTGACCGGTATTCCGCTTGGTTGAGGCGATTGCTGGTAGAATGGATTCGTTGATTGTAGCTCCAACTGTTGCTGTTTGGTTTCTCTCAGTTGATTCTGCTGGTGGTAGAATCTTTGAAGAACTGTGAAACGAAGAACCAAAAAAACAAAATATCATAAAAATGTCGGTCGTCACACGGTCGGACACCGATGTCACGTACCTATGGGACTAGTGTTTCCTTGCAGGTGCTTATACTGCTGATCTTCGTTCAGGTCGATCATTTTCCGATTGAGCAAAAGCGGAGATGACGGATTGCTGAAGCCGGGTCGGTTTCCGTTCAGCAACGAACAGCCACCGCCGCCATCTTCGCCGGGGAGAGGCGGTTTATACGCTTTCTGTTCCGACTTGCGATGGGAAAACGGTGACGTTGTAAGGTTCTTGAATATGCTCTGCCCAAGACTGCTCAACGTCGATTCCTTCTTGGGGCTACCGTAGCCCAACGGAACGATGTCGGCGTCGGCCCGACGAGAAAAAAACGGCGACTGTTTGTACTTTCGATTCGTCTCCGGAGTGATGCTGCTACTAGTGGTGTTAAAGTTGCTACTGTTACTAACTATCGCACTTTTTGGTTGCAGTTTAAGATAGTGAGCCTGAGGTGTTTGCATTTGTTGCTGCTGCTGATGTTGGATTTGAAGTGCAGGTGAGGGTGATCGTATTTCGTAGGCTAGTTTGGAAGACGAGGTAGATGGATCCGGTGCCAAGCTGATACTGTTGAGTTTCACCTGCAATAATTGCTGGGAATCGACGAAGGGTTTATTCTGTTGTTCGAGACTGGTGCTGATGTTATTTGGCGTGTTGCTTGACTTGATCGGAATTGACGATGCTATTACGGTTTGCTTTTGCTGGTTCGACTGTGCCTGGACCGCTTCCGTCAGACTTTCGTATGGTGTCGGGACTCTGCGAGAATAGATCACAGTGTAAGAGTTTCTGATAAACGTTCTTCGCTTATGTTTCGAATATTGTTTGGGTTAGTGCAATTAATTTAATGTCCAAAATCCAAATTCAAGTGTTATTATCATGCAACATTCACACAGCTTCATCAACAAATCAAGACAACTACTACTTTAGCTAAACATAGACATTGAAAAAAAAGTTATATTAAATGATACTTACTGATTAGAACTTAAAAATACTAAAGAAATAGTTACCTACAAATAAAAAAAATATCAAAAAATATTTCGGTGCTCTGAAGGTGAAGATCGAATATCAGAAATGGTACATGATAAGTCAAAGTATCAGAGAGAAGAGAAGGAAAAAAAAGAACAACAAAGGCAAAGATGCAGCTACTGGGAGCAAAATTAAAAGTAGCTGATTTTAAATGCAGCAAGAACCATCTGATAGCGAAAAATATGACGAAAAATAATTTGTCTTAATCATTAATATTAAAAAATATATCAATTAGAAAAAAACTTCATTTTAAGGCAGTTTACGGAACAAAACATTTGTCAAAGCCAAGAATTGTGTAAATCGCTTATTATAGAAAATAGTGATAATTGCATGGCGAATCAGGTAATTAGCCCCGTCTCAAAATACTTATGTCATCAAATGGATATTCTTTTGTGACTTTATTAGATACCCGAAAAAATGTGTCTATCGTTGCCGTTGAAAAGTTTCCCGAGACGGTGAAACGCTTTAAAAATGCACATTTAGTTTACAGTCAATTTGTAAACTTTACAATTGATTCAAATTTTCATACGATCGTTGATGGGATGTCGATTTGAATTCAAAAAAATATTTGCAAAAAAATCGACTTTGGGACCGCGTAACTTCAGAAATCCGCAAAGAAAAAAACCGCAAAACTAAAGAAATTTTTATTTTGATGCCAATTGTTTTAGAAATGCATGAAACGGCCAGATGTGGTGTACTCTGAATATTTTTTTTAATCGAAAATTTTCTAAATGTCAGAGAAAAAAATCGGAATAACACCAGATCTCGACGTTCCAAAACTAGAAAACCGAAGAACTTTGAAAACTCGCGTGAAAAAACCGCGTGATTTCGTAAATCCCTGTAAAAAAACCGCATAATTTTGGAAGTCCGTGTAAAAAAACGCATAAAAAGCCGCGTAAAATGAGACCTCAGTGTATAACATCCTAATCAGTGCGTCTAGCTCAGCAAATATCTGTCTATATCACTCAATTTTCTCCGAAATGACTGAACCGATTTTCACAAACTAAGCCAGTTAAGTTTGCAGGAAAAATTGAATGGGAATACATGTTGATTATAAACAATATATTCAGGATAGATCATAATAGTTGCTTTTAAAAACTAAGCATTTTTTCCATCTTTCCTGCTACTCATGAACACTACGTCGAAAAGGCGAACGATCCAGTTGAGAATCCATTCTTCCACATCTTCATAACAATTGAAGGGCCTGCCCAGCCAGTGCGTGGGACACCGATGAAAGTATATGATAGACGAAAGGGGCAAAGTCTGGAGAGTGTGGCGTGTGTGGCAAAAATGATATTCCTGACCGTTTTCGTTGGGTGTCGCGCTGCAATTCGACTTCCTCATGCGACACCTTTTTGAGCCCAGCAAATACACAGCACCGTTTTGTCCCCGAAGCGATTAGGTAGTCCCATTATGTTCTGCGCTTGGGTTTTTTTAGACTACCTTCATTTTGCATCTCCCGTTACAATCCGGTGCAGAAAACTCTGTTGTTTCATGCCGAGAAAGTGAAATTTCGCTCATTGTTTTTCCTGCTATTATTCAGCTCATGAGGAACCCATTTTTCTACTTTCTAAATCCTTCCCATAACATGTAGATAATCAAAAATCGTCTGGCGACTAACGTAAAACTTTCCGTCTTTTTGTTTTTTGTATTACCTAGCTCACATGATACGGGGTTGGGGCATAAAACATGAACAAAAATATCACTCAATTTTATCGAGTATTCGAGAAATATTCACAAACTCATACTCAGGTGGAAGATATTATGGTCCACACAAAGTTCCTGAATTACATCCAGATCCGACATCCGGTTCCGGATATAGCGGGATTAGTGTAAATAAAATTCATGTTCATTATTGCCTTTCTCATGAAGAAATTTTATGCAGTCACCTTCAAAACTGAGTATTGAACCGAGACCCGGAAGGTCGAGTGTCATATAAAATTTGAATCAATTCATCGTTCATCGCAATCGTAAAATGTCAGTGTGTGTTACGAAAAAAAACCTTTTTTAATACACCTAGTGGTGTAATGAAGCCTTTCTCATATTCTGATATTTCCAAAATATCACCATCAAGAAATTTTTTTCCAATCTTGAATGAAATAAGAAACTTTCTTTGGGTATGAACTAACACAACCTTTTCAATTTGTAAACAGTTGTGTCAAGGTAGTAAGAATTTTGAATCGTCGCACTAAATGATTGAACACACTTTACCTTATAGTTCTGGAGCCGCCGGAAGTCGGATTCGGATTAAATTAAACAGCAATCTATGAGACTATTAGAACTTTTCTTTGAACCTGTTAGTGGAAATCGATCAAATCATCTCTGGGAAAATTGAGTGAGTTTCGTTTTAATCTTTTTGGCCACTATTTCTGGTACTTCTGGAATCGGGAACTTGGAACCAGTATAGTCGAAGTCGGACTATGGAACTAAAGCTTGCTTCATTTAGAATTGAAACAAACTTTTGCTCATATTGTGGCGCTCCTGGTGGACGGATTTGGAAGTTCTTGGCGCCCACATGTCGGGAATTTTGTCAGCTTCACGTATGATTTTTGACATTCCGCAAATCGACTGTACTTTGTAAACAATCAACATGGAAGCCGAAAGAAGGGAAAAAATGTGCACAGTTATTTGGAAAATCCATTGTGGTCTGCATCTAGGCTAGCTAAACAGCTGAAATTGCCCAGAAATACCGTATGGCGCGTTATCGAACGGTATAAGGAAACATTGATGACGATTCGGAAACCTCAAGCCAAAGATTTTGAGGAAGATTAAGAGGAATCCTTATCTGTCGGACCGTGATTTGGCCAGAAAATTCGGTGCTGCCCATAGTACCGTGAGGAGAACTCGACTCCGGGAAGGAATCAAGTCGTATCGAGCTAGCAAACAGCCAAATCGGACCATAAAACAGAATAGTGTGGTCAAAATTCGTGCTAGGAAACTATATGACCAGGTGCTAACCAAGTTCGACGGGTGTCTTCTGATGGACGATGAAACCTATGTCAAGGCTGACTTCGGGCAAATCCCAAGTCAAAAATTTTACCTGGCAACGGCTCGGGGGGATGTTCCAGCCAAATTTAAATTTGTTTTTGCCGACAAATTTGCAAGAAAATTTATGATTTGGCAGGGCATTTGCCGCTGTGACAAAAAAACGAATGTTTTTGTTACAAATAAGACAATGACATCGGAACTATACCAAAAAGAGTGTCTCCAAAAACGAATTTTGCCGTTCATTCGATCCCACGACCATCCCGTAATGTTTTGGCCAGATTTGGCAAGCTGTCATTACAGCAAAGTCGTTCAAGAATGGTATGCAGAGAAAGGGGTCCAGTTTGTTCCGAAAAACCTTAACCCACCCAACTGCCCCAGGACTCAAGGAAAAGGGAAAGGTTGTCAAAGACATCAATCAGATGACGACTTGGTTGAATAAGATAGCCAAAGCGATGGACGAAGAAGGTGTGCGCCGCCTAATGAGCTCTGTTACAGGAAAAATTCGAGAATTCCTTCGTAACCGTGACGAATAATTTTATCCGTATTGTTTCTTAAAAGTATGAAGAAAACGCTCCATTTGTATAAAAAAAGATCTTGAATTCAATAATACATAACTGAAATACAGGCAACTGTCTTTGTTCCAATTCTATCTGAAGCAAGCTTTACGAGATTTTTTATTTTATGAGTGACATTATTTGACACATACTCACACACATACACATACATTGCTCAGCTCGATGAACTGTGTCGAATGATATAGAACATTCAGCCTTCTGGGCCAATTTTCACTAGTCAATTTTTCAAGAGATTGCATAAACTTTCTATATGAGAAAGGCAATAAGTGTACTTTTATAGAAAAGCATCGTTATCATAATCTTGTAATAACACTAACAAGTAGATACAAATTAAAAAAAGAATTGAAAATTAACGTTTTTTTCACCTGAAAAATATCAATTTTAATGTGGTAACCATGGGCGCTATACGAAATTGAACAAAGCTCGATGCGAACGGAGTAATGCCGCACGTACCGTTGCGTACAAGTGTTGCATCGTCATTTTGAATGACGATTTGAATATTTTGACACCCTTCGCCCTATAATTTCGGAAGAGGAAATCGGATTTGGAAAAAATTGCACAGTATCCTTCTTGATAACAAGAGCTATTATTTGAATCATGGTTCGTGAAAATCGGTTTAACCGTTGCTGAGAAATCGAAGTGAGTTCCGTTTTTGGAGATTTTCTTTACTATTATCGGTGCGGAAACGGAAACCGGTAACTAGTAGTCCCAAAGTAGTTTTATATATTCACTAACTAACAAGAACTGCCGAGTAGATAAATTTACCAGTAAGTTTTATAAAAATGTGCATCTCGTTCCACCGTCACTTGTGAAAAAATACTCATGAAATTGAAAATTTTCACTAATCGCACTGTAATACCGGAACCAGAAGACGGACATGGATCCACTTCTCGAAGACTTTTAAAGAATTTTAAAACCTTTTATTTGCTTCTTAGTTGGTGAAAATCGGTTGAAAAATTTCCGAGAAAATTTAGTGCGCATTTTTTGATAAATTTGCACATATTTCCTTGTAATTCCGGAATCGGAAGTCAGATCCAAATGAAAGTAAAGAAAATTTTTTTATTTAGATTATAGAGGTTTTAACCTTAAGGTCATTCGCCTTTTCGGGTCAGAAAATTTTTCTGACCCTATGTGCGGGGGTTGGGAATCGAACCCAGGCAGGCTGCGTGAAAGGCATCGGCTTACCCATCACGCTGTACTCGTCCCCAGAAAGAAAATTGTATGTGACCATATGACCTTTCATTTGAATCTAAGTTTGTGAAAATCGGTCACGTCATCTCTGAGAACACACACACACAAATATTTTGTGATCACAACAAACTGAGTCGAATGGTATATGGCAAAAATGGTGTAGCGGTAAAAGTTCTCTAACACAAAATTCGTTCTCAAATTCTAGTTTTTGTTCGGTTAACTTTTCGAAAATGTGAAATAACCAGAAAGAGCTCAAAAATGAGGTTTTCTCAAATTTATGGAAACAATGAGGAAAACTCATCACGCTTGCTTGTCTTTCTTGCACCCGCGGCGACAATTTTGAACTGGTTGAAGTCCCGATTAGAGAAACAAATCAAAATTTAATATCTGAATTTGAGAGGAGATCTAGCTTATATAGCTGGAAACCTCTTAAATAAAAACAAAAAAAAAATCTGAATTCAATTTTATTGTTCAATTCCTGAACTCAGTCTCAGACTTTAAAACCTTAAAAAACTCTACTTGCTGGAACTAAATTCGGAACTAGACCTGAGAACTGAATTCATGCTTTTATTCAGGCTCGGTATTTCAGTTCTAGAACTTAGTTCGGAACTTAGGTTCTGAAAATAAGTTCAGTTACAAAATTCTTGAATTGAATGTTTGATCTCGACTGCACCCGCGGCGACAATTTTGAACTGGTTGAAGTCCCGATTAGAGAAACAAATCAAAATTTAATATCTGAATTTGAGAGATCTAGCTTATATAGCTGGAAACCTCTTAAATAAAAACAAAAAAAAAATCTGAATTCAATTTTATTGTTCAATTCCTGAACTCAGTCTCAGACTTTAAAACCTTAAAAAACCCTACTTGCTGGAACTAAATTCGGAACTAGACCTGAGAACTGAATTCATGCTTTTATTCAGGCTCGGTATTTCAGTTCTAGAACTTAGTTCGGAACTTAGGTTCTGAAAATAAGTTCAGTTACAAAATTCTTGAATTGAATGTTTGATCTCGATTTCGAACCGGAATTGTGCAACCTTTCCGAGTAGTGTCCGAATTTAATTCTTGGCACAATTCTGGAAGCGAAGCAGTAAACAAAATTCGCACAACCTAACCTAACCAGCCAAAAAGAACCACACAAACAAAACGCTAGTGGAAGCAAATATATTCCACATATGCACAGTTGGTTCAGTGTGCTGGTATAAGAGTCTTCATGAAGCACAGAAGCCGTGAATAGAATTTTCTCTCTCGTGGTCTGAACGTCGTTCTTTTCATAAAACAATTCATTGCAAGCAAACTCTCTTCACGGGGCTAGGAAGTGATGAAGATTATATATATATAGTTTTCGCTAACAGACTGATGACTGGCTCTTCGAACGCGAACGACTGTTAATGTTGACTTTATGCCACTAAAACTGTTGCATATCACTTATTTAATTCGTGTCAAGTTAGTAGAGGGTAAGAATTCTTAATTCTACTTGAATATTATAAACATAAGTAGCAGGAGCGAAGGATTAGCGATAGCAATCTGGCGATTTCAGTAAATACTGCAAACAAACAAACGTTTGGTTTGCTAGCTGCTAGAAAGAAACTAGCTCCTGCACTCTTGTTACTTCTGTAAATCAAACTCTCGATGAATAGCGTACAATTGGGGTTTAATCGAAACAGTGCATGATAGTTAATCAACCAGTAGGATAAAAAGTAAGTCTTTTGATCAGTCAGTCAGAAAACTGAATATATAATCTTCATCATTTTCTAGCTTCGTGAATAGAGTTTGCTTGAAATGAATTACAGGGCTGGACCTTCGCCCTTATTATGAATAACGTCGTATCGTTTTTTCGCTCGTATTCCATTTGTATTCCCCATAACGCTAGCAAAATCAAAGGTAGCTATGATTCGATCGAACCACATTCGATCGAAAAATCAATACGTCGTTATTTAGAATAAGGGCGCTTGTCTCTTACAGAAGGAATAAGAAACAGTAGTATGGGTGAATATTGTTTGCTCTCTTCTATTGTCGTGCATGGACAGCCATTCCAATAAAGTAAAGGTTCATAAAGTAGGTATATTCATGAATATCATACGCCGTGAAGCATGTATACTCATCTTTCCTGCTTCGTTCATTCAAACACTGATAAGTCATAAAGTAAAATTATTGTCTATGAGAACTATGAAATATCAGAGTTTTAAAGAGTTGTTAAGGAATTACACACAGATGCATAGGGAATCAGTTCACCACAACAAGTATCATACTGAGCATTCTCATCTTTCGCTTATGAACCGAATGACCAGTAAACAGCTCATACCAAATGTTTTGATTTGTAATCAAGAATGAACAACTTCGCTATAGGTGAGAAAATCAATTATAAGAGCCTTTTGATTATACAGGGTGATTTTTTAAGAGCTTGAGAACTTTTTTAAACAATAAAACGCATAAAATTTGCAAAATCTCATCGGTTCTTTATTTTAAACGTTAGATTGGTACATGACATTTACTTTTTGAAGATAATTTCATTTAAATGTTGACCGCGGCTGCGTCTTAGGTGGTCCATTCGGAAAGTCCGCTTTTTTATCGACAAATTTTGTTCAGCGATGAGGCTCATTTCTGGTTGAATGGCTACGTAAATAAGCAAAATTGCCGCATTTGGAGTGAAGAGCAACCAGAAGCCGTTCAAGAACTGCCCATGCATCCCGAAAAATGCACTGTTTGGTGTGGTTTGTACGCTGGTGGAATCATTGGACCGTATTTTTTCAAAGATGCTGTTGGACGCAACGTTACAGTGAATGGCGATCGCTATCGTTCGATGCTAACAAACTTTTTGTTGCCAAAAATGGAAGAACTGAACTTGGTTGACATGTGGTTTCAACAAGATGGCGCTACATGCCACACAGCTCGCGATTCTATGGCCATTTTGAGGGAAAACTTCGGAGAACAATTCATCTCAAGAAATGGACCGGTAAGTTGGCCACCAAGATCATGCGATTTGACGCCTTTAGACTATTTTTTGTGGGGCTACGTCAAGTCTAAAGTCTACAGAAATAAGCCAGTAACTATTCCAGCTTTGGAAGACAACATTTCCGAAGAAATTCGGGCTATTCCGGCCGAAATGCTCGAAAAAGTTGCCCAAAATTGGACTTTCCGAATGGACCACCTAAGACGCAGCCGCGGTCAACATTTAAATGAAATTATCTTCAAAAAGTAAATGTCATGTACCAATCTAACGTTTAAAATAAAGAACCGATGAGATTTTGCAAATTTTATGCGTTTTATTGTTTAAAAAAGTTCTCAAGCTCTTAAAAAATCACCCTATATATTGAATTACTGAATCGACCGTTTTAAACAACATGCACAAAAATGTCTCCCTCTTATTAGTCAATTAAATATACTGATGGTTTATAACAACCATCCATAGTGTCTGTTTTACTAGCGAACAAAACGTGTGGTAAGTCCACAACACTCAATCACTGAAAATATTCCGTATTTTCATGTGTTGGTTTCGCACGACACGCTTTGCGCGATGATTCGTTTGATACATTTGTTTGGAATTTTGCGCGCCTTATTTTCGCACTAAGTTTCACCATAATGCTCGTTCATATCAAACATTTGAGAAAATTTCAATTTTGACTTATGTTGGGTTATTATTGGTCTCATACTACTGAAAATTTCATCATAAATTGCTAAACATATTTCCGATGGTATGTTAAAGAAATTGGCGAATACCAATGCGGCTTTCGAGAAGGACGTTCTACGATGGACCAGATGTTCACCTTGCGACAAATTCTCGATAATTTTCGGGAGTACAACTTGCGAACTCATCCTCTGTTTGTAGATTTCAAAGCTGCGTACGACTCAGTGAAACGTAACGAATTGTGGCAGATCATGTTAGAACATGGCTTTCCGAAAAAGCTAATTAAAGTGATTCGTGCGACGCTCGATGGATCGAAATCAAGCGTCAAGATAGCTGGTACGACACCCGATGCTTTCGTGACGTTAGATGGATTGAAGCAGGGCGATGCACTCTCAAATCTGTTGTTCAATATAGCGCTCAAAGGTGCCATACGAAGATTCGGCGTGCAAAGAAACGGTACCATCATCAATGAGTCTCACATGCTTCTTGGTTTTGCGGGCGACATTGATATTATTGGTGTGGATCGTAGAGCTGTGGAAAAGGCTTTTGTGCCTTTCAAGAAAGAAGCTGCGAGAATAGGGATGACGATAAACTCTACCAAGACTAAGTACATGGTGGCTGGTAGAGAAAGAGGCAGCCCAAAAGGTGTAGGATCCGAGGTGGAGATACATGGGGTACTATACGAGGTTGTTGACGAGTTCATATATCTTGGAACACTAGTGACATGCGGTAATGATATAAGCCGCGAGGTAAAAGGCGTGTTGCAGCTGCTAATAGGGCTTTCTACGGGCTCCGTAACCAGCTGAAGTCTCGTAGCTTGCACACGCACCAAACTTGCTCTACACAAGTCGTTAGTACTACCTGTTGTTCTATACGGCCACGAAGCATGGTCGTTGAAGGAAACAGATGTTCGAGTACTCGGCGTCTTTGAGAGAAAAATCCTGCGCTCAATACTCGACGGTAAAGAAGAGAATGGAGAATGGCGCAGACCAAGTATACAAGGATGCGGACATTGGAAGGCTTATAAAACACGGCAGACTACAGTGGGCTGGACATGTAGCAAGAATGCCGGAAGAGAGAATGGGCTACGTGATGTTCAGCAGACCTCGCACTCGCTGGCTGTGCGCAATCGAGGAGGATGCACGCGCAGCGGGAGTACAGAGCGACTGGAAAACGGCGGCTCAAGATCGAGTATCCTGAAAATCTACAATTCGTTCGATCATGTTCCGAAGACGGGATGTGCACCATTAAAGTAAAGTAAAGTAAGTATGGTTTAGAAATTAGGTTTCTGCCTTAAATACAACAAGAGATATTCACGATTAAGTTCTACTCATTCTTGTACAGGGTAAATTTAGAAAAGGCACCCCATAGTGAAGTGAGTTCACGACAAAAAGCGGATGAGTAATGTCAGTGACATACCTGGAGAACGTGAATACGAATAAAACTGACATAATTCTTGTAGACTTCCAAATATCAATAGACGTTCGTATTAGTTGAATTTGTGAATTTTGCAACTTTTTTTAATTTGCTTCCTGAAATGTAACCGTGCTAAGCTATGTTATAGTTGTCTGTCTTTGTAGATTTACATAGAGACTTCGCACAGTTCTAAAATTGTGAAATTTATCCGATGTTTAAAACTGTTTACAGAACCTGAAGTCTGTACAATCATGAACTAGAACTGAACTGAATAATTAATTTCAGAACCTGGGATATCTGCAGTAGAACTTCATTCAATTCAATTGAAACTGAATATGGAACGCATTGACGATCTCTCTAATGCAGTACACTTCACTCTCTGACACACACAATGTTTGTTGACGGCCCGAACGGGCAGCATTCAGATCATCACTCGTTTCTCTTCAATCGAGGCTGGTTAAACCACCGTCAGTTGATCTCTTGAAGTAACAAAATATCTCTTCCAATAGTGTGAGAGCGGCCTTCAAATGAGCTGAAATATCAATCACAGAATACACATAAATTAATTGTTTCCTCCCTCAGTTTTCATTTTCAATACTTTACTCCATTTATAATTCTATTCGTTCGAATTTGCTTACTACCAAGAGCGAAGGCAATGAAGGAGCTACACTACTTGGCACTCGAAACTGAGCAAGCAAAACTTCAAATGACTAGGTACGATTATTCAACTGACGATGAATTTCGGGAGCTTCACTTGAAAATGGCAGCAAAAGTCAAATGAATTAGTAGGTATTCGCTGACGGTCAGCGGCCATAAACTTCATTTTCATCTTATATTATTCGATTAAAAATGAAATTTTACCGCACTGCCTGGGACTACCTCCGAATTCAATTGCAAAATTCAAAAATCTAGTTCCAGAACCCAAACCCGAGTTCAATTCCAGCAGGCAGGTTCTGAAATCTAAATCTAAATTCGGGAAAATTAGTGCATGTACAAGTTTGTTCTAGAATTCATATCCTGAATCTTGTTCCTGAAGTTGAATTTTTGAATCAGGATTCTGGATTCGGATTGCGAGCTAAAATTAAGGCATTAAATTACGTTTAAAAATCTAGTCAAGAAACCAAACCCGAAAATCTCATTCCGAAATATAGAATTAGGATTCAGTTCAAGAGTCTTGGTTTTATAACTTTGAACCCACATTCGGGAACTAAATTCTGAAACTGAAAACCGAAACTAAATTTTAAACCTTAAATTAAGTTCAGAATTCAGATGGACCAGAATCCAGATTCTGAACTTCAGTTCCAGAATCTAAAGTTATCTTCCTGCGTTTAGTACAACTCGTGATATTCACGATTAAGTTCTACCCATTCTTCTATAGGGGGAATTTTGAAAAGGCGCTCCATAGTAAAGTAAGACATATTCACGTCAAAAACATCTGATGAGCCGGCTTAGAAACATCTGAGAAAATTGAGTGAATAAAAAAAATGCGGTTTGTCTCCATGATATCTACGGAACTAAAAGTGTTCTCCATTTGATATTCGAACTTAATCAAAGATTCAGCAGTAGCTTTCAAACGAGTCTAGGATTGCAGAAAACAATCTTCTCCGGGAAAATTGAGAGGGTTCAAAAAAGCGCGATTTGTTTGATAAATTATAATAAGGGGCAAAGTATCGATCAGTATGCAAGCTGCATTTGACGACGTTGAGAAAAATTCGAGCAAACCCAGGGCTGGAAAAGAACATTAAACCACTTACGAGATGCGACAGGGATTAGCTAACAGTATCCAAAAACATCCGGGTTGGCGGTTCAATGCATAGGACACTGGTGTTACAAGCCAGTTGTCGTATGTTCGAGCCACGATCTGGAAGGATTCTTAGAGCTTTTATGGCCGTAGCACTGAACGCTATGAATCGGCTGCGAATTCTTTTGAAACAAAAAACCAAATTCCGCAAAAGGAATGTAATATCAAGGATTTTTTTTGTCCAACGCAAAATGAGCCTCACGATGATGACATCAATTAGTTTTAACTAAGCTAAAAGCAAAATCGCATTTCGAATGGCTTTTGGACTGGAGGAGATACTGTACCGATAGTACTAGGCTTTAAAAATTGATAAAACACTACACTTTCTCAATAATTCCTATTCATCTGCACTATGTTTATTGGGTTGGATTTGAATGTACTAGTGAAAGATGCCTAAACAGTTTTTGTCACCGACAATCTTAAAGGCAAACAAAAATCGGGTTTGCTGTACTTTGTTCTTCCTAGAATTTTGCTGGTTGTGTTCTACAAACAACCTAATTAGAATACTAGAATGAATTCATGAGTGATGCATGCTCTAAAAAAGCAACGAAAAAAATTGTTAATTTTTGACTGAATTGAGTTTAAGATTCGAAACAAATGTTTTAACACGGTAAGTCACTCGTCAAGGCTCGAGTTTTTTGTTTCAGAACGTGATTATCACACGTTCTCGGATTCGATTGTCAACATTAGTGAAAGCTTGAGTTAATAAATTAGTGCATCAAACTCAACACTTAATTAGCCATTCAAACTATTTCAGCCGTTTGTTCGGGCAAAAACAGTAGCCAAACTAACCGTTAGGGAAACAAGGGAAAGCTAATTTCAAATTGAAATCATTTGCAAATAGACAAGTTAGTGGAGAGAAAACGGTAAAGACGGAAAATTACGGGAAAACTGGTAATGCATGCGAGTCGAAGACTGAAACCAATCATACCTATTTTGATCCGAAGCAGCAGATGACGGACGCTGACAGTTAGCGGGAGACGGTGAACTGACGGAGGCAAGCCCGACGACTGCTCCGGTAGCAACGGGAACGCTACTGGAGCTGATTAGTTGTGGTGTGCTCAGCTGAATGCCACTAGTCACCGCCTCATTTCGGAACCAGCCGGCAACGTCTGTGGTGCAGTCCAGTTCGGCACGCTGAAGAAACGGATGCTTCAGCAGATCGGGATATTTTGGCCGTGCAAGGTAATCCTTCTGTAGGCAACGTTGGACAAAGTCACGAAATTCCGGACTGAACGGTTGATCCTCGGGTAGGCGGGGAGGATTTGATGTAAGCACTTTGGTGAGAACTTCGAAATCGGTTTTACAACCACGGTAGGGAAATACGGCTGTCGCCAGCTCAACGAGTGTAATTCCCAGCGACCAAACGTCCGCTCGAATGTCATACACGGACTTGGCAGGGTCTATTCGTTCGGGCTAAAAATTACAAGTGTCAGAATCTAACGCTACCCTTCCTAACTGAACCGGAATACTTACCGCCATGTAAGCAGCGCACCCTGCCGATCTAGTTTTAGCATTCGAATCGACCAATCGTCCGCTGATACCGAAATCACACAATTTTATGTTTCCCCGGTCGTCAATCAATATATTCGAGGGTTTCACATCACGGTGAATTACGTGATGTTTCTCTTTCAGATAAGCCAGTGCATTTACCGTGGCCACCGTTACCTTTGCCAGGATCTGTTCAGGCACTGGTTTTTTCGATTTCTTCTGGAGTTTATCGAAACAGGTAGTCATCAGCTCCATACAGATCCAGACATCCGCATCGGTTATAAAACAACCAAGACACTTGACAATATATTTGCATTTTTCCGATTTGAGAACCACGTCCAGATCCATGATGATTCGTTTGTTCTCCTCATCGTTGCCAGTGCGTCGCATTTGCTGATAAAAAACAAATTGCACAACATGAAAACATCGCATTTCGTTTGCAGTTAATAAAATGTGACTTACTTTCACAGCGATGATCGCACCGCTAGGCTTATGTCGCATCTTGACTACATGACCACTGGTGCCACTACCCAGCTCACCTAGATCTTGCATGTCGGACAGTGTCGTCTTGTACGTTTGATCGTTGATCTTCAACATACCACTCTTTTCCATAATTTTGTGGAAGCGCAACTCCGAATCACTTCTTCGGTTGCCCGACTGAATCGGTAGCGGCAGATCTAAAATTGGCCCTAAAACAAATGGAAGTTCGCGTAAAGTATCAAGCATTAAATCTTCGCTGAATCAGAAGAAAAATTTAATTTCGTTATCTGATTTGTACAAAACCTAATTGAACATGATTACAAATGAATCGAAATCCAAACTTACGGCTACGGCTGGAACCGATTCCGCCACTGCCACCTCGTTGGGTCCGTTCAAAATTAAGGGTCGGAGGTGTCCTCGGTTGGGTCTGGGGCTGTTGCAGTTGTGCCTCGATCATGTTGATCCGATTGCCGATCGAACTTTGGCCAGACATAGTGTCCATAAAAATTCCGCAGCCTTCTGAACTCTAGCGTCTCGTCTCGTCCCGTCCCTACTGGATAAATAACAACAAACAAGTGCTGTGCCGATGGCCAATATTTGGTTTTTCTGATTTTTTTTTGACAAAAAGAAAGAAAAACTAAGCCACTGGATGTGTATTGGTGGCGAAGGCCCGATTCAAGTCAAACTGAAACGAGGCTCTTTTTCTCTCCTTTGCACCTTTTCCGTGCACTCCTGCTAGCAGTGTTGTTCCATTGGCAAGCAAAAGTTTTTTAGGTAAACCTTTCACCACTGGTCAGCAGGATGCACATTACCGCTGTTGCAATGCAGAACCAGTTGCCCAATGTATTGATTTACAGTTTTCACTGCGAACGAAAACGAATTTTGGATTTCTTTTAAAGCTTGCACCCCGAAATTCAGCGATCGACACTTTTTTCTGTTCTTTCTGCTATCGGATGAATATACGCACACATCCTTCGTGTTTTTTTATGTGAAATCGATGGCAGTTCACGAAGAACGTTCCACATGCAAGAAAATTTCCCGCATAGACGGCGTTGTTCACCTGTGCAATACACTTAACGAAAACTAGTAAACAAATTAGTATAAACCACGAGTTTTTTGTGCCAATAAGCCAACAATCAACATTCACTTTAAAGATGTAGGCCCTTATTACCGGTGTAACTACACGGTGAAAACCAAGTGAAGTGACTGTGACCCTTATTATGGGTATCACTTCACGGTGGAAATCAAGTGCAGTGAATGTAGGTCCTTATTACGAAAGTCGCTTCTGTGACAAAAGTAATTACTTGAATGAACTGGATGTCATTATGAACATCACGCCACCAACATTTCGTTGAAAAAATGAGTTTTTTCCACTACAGTGATCACTTCACTATGCGTGATACTGGTAATAGGGAAAATCAAGTGAAGTGACATGTAAGTGAAGTGAATATGAAAGTGGAAGTGAGAACGGTAATAAGGGCCGTATTAAGAAAGACTCTATAGCAAACGATAGAGAAAAGTATTCTCTTTCGTCTGGTGTTAAAATTAGTACCTTACTCTACATAGCTGCAATTTCTTTCAAAATCAGATATTGAGAGGTGGCTTATTGATCGTTATCCCAAAAAACGTGTGGAATTAAGCCTTCCAAATAACATCCCAAGCAACCACGACGCATTATAACTTTACATTATTTTAGCTTTTAAAATTCACGTAAAGAAATTGATTAAATGCAGCGGAGCTACACATGTTTTCATAGTGCTGTTATAAAGCTGAAAGGGGCGATTATTAGACTCTTATAGGATCTGACAGGTGAAGCAGGAGTTGCACATTATTAAAGTAGCTATAATGCAAATATCTACTTTATCGATGGTAACAATTTCAACCGTAGATTATAAATGTCACAATGCAATAAAAGTGCTTAAATAATGAGTTACGAATGAAATTCAAATAATGAAAAAGATAATAAATATTCAATATAGATATATGAACATCACTATTAATGTTGTTTATGGCGTATTATTTTTATATTTATTTGAATTTGAAGTCATAAACCGTGGCTCTCTGGTTTCGTAATTAGCATCTTTCAGCTGGAACCTTGGCATGTTTTGTTCGCAGATGAGAATCTTACTTGATCACTAATAGCATTATAGTGTTTTCACAATTTCACATCACATTCACATATGTTACCAAAGCATAACGCTACACAATGTTAACAGTATTGTTTCCGAATGTTCCGATGTAAGTAAAAGGTAAATTTGCCTCTCAACGTTGGCCACACTTTTATACACATTCTGTCAAATTTTGACGCATATCGTACGATTAGTTTTTGTTTGGCGTCTATACAAAGAAGTTGAAAAATGTTCGTGTGGCGGTACAGGTACAAAAGTACGGATTTTTTCCTGAAAAAAACGTATATTTGACTTTAAACAATCACCAAAAACTCAAAAAAAAAAAAATAATTAAAAAATCAACCGAAAACGTTGGGGTCTAGAATAACATCTACTCTATCTATGCTGCTTTGATTTGTTGACATCTGATTACTCTGCGCTAAGATACAGTGGGCACCGCAAATCATAATTTTTATAAAGGACCTCTTCACCGGCTTATTTTTCAATATTTTCCACGAAAAAATTACAAAATGTTGTTCGAATGATGCTTTGTATTATGCAAAATGTTTGAGTTTATTTGGTTGAGCGATGGTTCTGAAAAAAAATCTCAAAAATGATGATTTTTTTCATCATTTAGAATCACGTCCAGCTGCAATTACTGAGCACATAGTTTTATTTCATATTTATCATGATAGAAATGCTGCATTACTTGTAAATTAAAGTTACATACCCGAGAACACCACATAGTAGCTCTGCAATAAAATTCCGAGTCCGAGTGTAATGTTGATCTCTCGAGTACTAGAATGTGTAGCGATCGAGCACCATTTATTTTGGATACTTTAACATATGTTATTTCCAGGCATTTGAAAAATGGCATTAAACCAAGTTGAATGCTCCATTCTAAATAAACGTTAGTTTTCGCACAATGAATTAAGATCAACATTACCACCTCAGAGTAAAAACTTTTTCTTCAACTTCTACTATGATTTTTCAAATGAATTTGCCCGTTTTAATAAGAAATCGTTGAGAAGGTGGAGTAATTAAAAATTTTCTTACCGATTTGACAGCTCTTGCTGAAAGTATCAGCCCGGTGGGAAGGATAAGGCGCTTAAGCAAGTGCTATCGTAGCCAGGCATTTGGTGGCAATCAGAGCGCTCAGAGTATGGTAAACAAACAATCGAGCATTTCAAATCGAGTAAAATCTTAATTTCCTTATCGTAGTGATGATATTCTGATTTTCGGGGAAGTGCGATGAAGGGTACTAATAAACAAGTAGTTTGTAATATCCAATTTTTTGTTAGCCATTCTTTTTCATTGTATTGGTTTTTGCAGAATGATGCTGGCCACAGTTCCATGACGTCATAGCAGGGGTCTGGAAAGTATCATAATATGACATAAACAAGCAGCACCTCTACATTTCAGTTTTACGACAATGTGCCAATAAAGCTGTGGGGGAAATTTCCCGAAAGAAAGTGAAACTCGCCACAGACGCTTCACGAAATTTCCCTATTATGTTTGACAACTGAAAAAAAAACAACAAAGGGTTTTGATAACAAAAATCATATTGTTTTGAATTCCTCATTAATGTAGATTATGATCGAAAGATTAACGTAGTTTCTGTCTGATCTCATAAGTATAAGTACGGAAAATGAAAACCGAGGCAAACATCGAACAAGGATGTGATCAAATCCCACCCGTAGGAGATGCATCTGATATGGGAATGGATGTAGATGCCTCTGAGGACGACGATTACATCGAGGAAGAAATGTTGTTGTTTACAGACTTTGCTAATTATTTAACCGAGGAAGAGCTCACCGATTCAAACGTAAGAATAAAGGTCATTGGTATAGATACGGAAGCCCCGATAATTCAAATAAACAATGATGTTTACGAGGGTTCGTATGATTTCGCTCTAGGAACAAATGTTTTTCTCGAAGAAGATGTTGAAGCGAAAAATTCAATCGATCCACTGTATAGTCCCAATCCAAACAAAGTGTACAAATACGCGGGTCAAAGCTCAAAGGTTTTGAAAATGCAACGAATATTTGTCTCACCCAAGACTGATGTGGCGAATTTGAAAACCGAACCGGAAGTCACGGAATCGGACACGATTAACAAAGCTCAACGTTACTTGGTGACACGAACGTACGAGGAAGCTCTAAACTTACACCTACCAAAGGGCATGTTTCAACCGCGGCATATTGATCCCGACCAGAACTGTGAACAGATTGTGCAGTCCAAACCTGCCGAAGCAGAAAGTGATGACCCAGACGATGCTTTAGATCCAGATTATGTTCCTAATATAAACTTTTAGTTACTGTTAAATCATTAGTTAAATATAGTATTTAATAGAGAAATTGTCCATTACGTTCGAGTACAAGGTTCAATAAGAGACCCAACTAATGTTTCAAAATATTTCTGTTTTGGCTTCGTATAGCGAGTTTCGCAATTTTTCTAGTCTATATTTTGCTGGATTCGTCGAAGACGTGAGTATTGCGAAACGTAACATTAAGATAAAGATAGAGACATACATCGGACTGAAAATCACCTTGATGTATTCAATCACCCTTATTCTGTACGTCGATCGATTCGAAATATTCCGATCGAAGGTGCAATTTCCATTCTGCATTCCGTTCGAGTTGGGTATGAACTCGAATATCATTCGTTCGAGTTGTTAAATTTTCGAACATTACTTGATCGACTTACGTACGTATTACTTCTGTTCGGTTTAGAATCGTTCTAACTTTTTATACAAGTGTGACGGTTTCGTTTACTAAGAAATAATTGATATAAATAATATAGAACGAGTAAGTAGTGTTGACAGCTTTGATGGTTAGTGTTCGAAATTTCAAGTGTTCCCGAACGAGAGTCGATCGAATCATACAAGTCGAACGGAATAAAGAATGCAAAAATTCGAACTCGAACGAAAGTGTAGATTCGTTCGTATCACAGAATCGGGGTGAAATCTCACCAAATACGAAGCTTCTTTTCAAAAGATAACATCATTCTTCCTTCATAAGAAACGACCTAGGCGATTAATTAAAGACTACGATTGGAAGCTCGAAACATGGAACAACCGGCTGTCCAGAGTGCGATCGAATACTACTGAAAGAGTAGCAAATTCAGTATCGTAGTTATGTAGGAACTTTGTTGGGCGGGACAGAATGTATAAGAAAGCAGACATCAAGCGACTACCTTCTACCAAAGCGGTGATACATCTAGTATATTGCGAAATGGCTTCATAGTACTGGGCAGGATACAACATTGCGTGACTGGATGGCAATCAAGCAGCGAAGAGAAGAGCGACTTTTCTTCGATTACAGTATCATCGACGTACACAGCTTCCACGTGATGAGACTCCTAAGCGCAGCTGGAGCGGACCAACGAGCTGTCCACGGCGGGATGCGAAACTTGTCATCGGCGACATAAAAGCTCAGGTAGACCTGAAGATAATGCACAGACATGTGGTCGGGCAGGTTAATTTGAGCATCGCTTCCAACGACGCGTGAACTGACTCCCTTGGAAAGATAGCCAACCTGAAGATCACCTGATACAGGGAACCAAACTAACAATTTTCTCATCAACAGAAAATTCTCGAACGAACGAACGAACTACCGCTGCACAAATATTGATTCACACCACTATCTTGTATTGCCGTCTATTATCATCAATAGCTAAGGTATCCAGTACCATCAATCATCAATAGCTAAGGGGAGTACCAAGCAGGGTTTATCGCATACTTAGAAAATTAAGCAGATTTCGGTAATTTTTTACCGAAATTTAACAGCTGAACGTTCGGTAACTGAATTGATTGCTGTTAGTTCGGCAATAAAATATTTGTTGGACTGGCAAACAACTACCGAACAGTTCTGTAAATCAAATGGAATCATCATTTAACTTGTCGACATGAGCTCTTCAAATGGGTATCGAGTTCTCTATGGAGAAAACTGAGCTGGTAGTATTTTCAAGGAAGCGAGAACCAGCACAATTACAGCTTCAACTAGGGGGTGAAACCATAGCTCAGGTCTTCACATTTAAATATCTCGGGGTCTGGTTCGATTCCAAAGGCACCTGGGTATGTCACATTAGGTAATGCCAGCAAAGAATCAATTTTCTTCGCACAATAACCGGAACTTGGTGGGGTGCCCACCCAGGAGACCTGATCAGACTGTACCAAACAACGATATTGTCCATAATGGAATATGGATGCTTCTGCTTCCGATCCGCCGCGAACACCCATTTCATTAAACTGGAAAGAATTCAGTATCGTTGTTTGCGTATTGCCTTAGGTTGCATGCAGTCGACTCATACGATGAGTCTCGAAGTGCTCGCGGGCGTTTTACCATTGAAACATCGATTCTGGGATCTCTCATATCGATTGCTAATCCGATGCGACATCTTGAATCCGATGGTAATTGAAAACTTCGAAAGGCTTGTTGAGCTCAATTCTCAGACCCGTTTTATGTCCTTGTATTTTGATTACATGGCTCAGAATATTAATCCTTCTTCGTTTGTTTCCAACCGTGCTCATTTCTTGGATACTTCTAATTCTACTGTGTTTTTCGACACATCCATGAGAGAAGAGATTCGTGGAATTCCGGATCACGTACGCCCTCGTGTAGCCCCAAATATTTTTTATAACAAATTTAGAACAGTCAACTGTGAAAAGGTGTTTTACACTGACGGATCAAACATCAACAGATCCACAGGCTTCGGCATCTTCAACCAAAACATCACCGCTTCTCACAAACTCAGTGATCCGGCTTCAGTTTACGTCGCAGAATTAGCTGCTATTCAGTACACTCTCGAGATCATTGAAACCTTGCCCAAAGACCATTACTTCATTGTCACGGACAGTCTAAGTTCAATAGAAGCTCTCCGGGCAATGAAGCCAGGAAAGTATCCCCCATAAAAAAGTCCTGGCATTACATTCCTTCTGTGGAATTTGGCCTTTCTGTTTCAACAGACTTCGCAGCCGATTCTTAGTGTACAGAATCATTGCATGGCTAGTACTATGGATCCTACTGACACTAAGAATCCTTCCAGGTCGGGGCTCGAACATACGACAACTGGCTTGTAAGACCAGCGTCCTATGCATTGAACCGCCAACCCGGGGTATCCCCCATATTTCCTGGAGAAAATACGGGAACACCTGCGAACTTTATCTGAACGGTCTTATTCAATATCGTTAGTCTGGGTCCCTTCGCATTGTTCCATTCCGGGCAATGAAAAGGCAGACTCATTGGCTAAAGTGGGCGCATTGGAAGGTGATATTTATGAAAGACCAATCTGCTTCAATGAATTTTTCAGTATCTCTCGTCAGAAAACTCTCGAAAGTTGGCAAACTTCATGGAGCAATGGCGAACTGGGACGATGGCTACATTCCATTATCCCCAGGGTATCGACGAAACCTTGGTTCAAGGGGATGAACGTGAGTCGTGATTTCATTCGCGTTATGTCACGACTCATGTCAAATCACTATACATTCAACGCACATCTCCGGCGTATCGGGATCGTGGAGAACGGGCTCTGCACCTGTGGCGACGGTTATCAGGACATCGAGCATGTCGTGTGGTCGTGCGTAGAGTATCGTGACGCCAGGTCGAAGCTACTGGAATCCCTCAGGGCCCGAGGTAGACCGCCTGAGGTGCCGGTTCGGGATGTGTTGGCGAGTCGGGATAGTTCATATATGCTTCTCATATACCAGTACCTTAAACACATTGATATACAAGTGTAATGTGTTATTCCTCGATCAGAAAGTATAATCTCCACCTACAGGTTCGACACTAACATCCGCCCGATTCTCTCGATCCCCGTCCCTGTCCACCATCTTCATTGGAACTAGCAAGATCTTTTTTTTGTCACTAACTTTTTCGTTCCCCCTTCCCTGTCTCTTCACAATCACGATGGCAATTAATTAGATCTCTGTCGTTTTCAAACATTTTGTTCCCACATCCCCTTTTTTACCACGTTTTCCACAATATTTACTTCTCTTTTATTTTCTTCGGCAATATCATTATCACCACCCACGGAAGACCGCTTCAGTCGAAAACCAGCATGCGGGCCACCCGCCGGGCCCTTGTAGCCTGGGGGTGTTTCCCGCGGACCCACACGGACCAACCCCATCTGGAAGACTCATGTCGACCACTGCCGATCGCCATTACGATTTACGAGAACCCGAGACGACATAGTCTAATGATACTATTATAGTTTTAAGTTAGTCGTTAATTAAGATTAGAAAATACCCTTGGCATCTTAGAGCTTAAGCAGTGTGCCTAAAATTAAAAAAAAAAAACAAAAAAAAATGGAATCATCTAACGAATGGTTTGGTAATTGTTTTGTTTTGATGGAAATTCTGGATTTAAATGGATTTTCGGATTCCAAAAAGCAACATCAATTACCCCAGGCGCAACGTTTTTTTTTGGGGTCGGTCAAACCACCTGACGGGCCCTTTCTTTTTGTTCACTAACCGATATTTTTTCTTTGCTCGCTAGAATACTTCCGACAAATGGGTGGCCGCAAATCAGTAGTTTGCCCCGGGCGTTTATTATCCTAGATACGCCACTGGTAGCACCGGTTGTTTTCTATAACCATATGACCTGGACTAAGTTGGCAGAAGATGAACGAACTCTTAGTATTTTAGACTTAGGCGTATGAGACACAAATTGCTACAGTTGTTTGAAGAATCACCGCACAAGCTTGGTGACTGCGATGAACTGGGCATGGCATTAGGAAGCCAGACGACAACCCAACGAGAATGGTTCTTGTTTCGGATTCGATAGTCACAAGAAAAAAATGAGCACCAGTTGGAAAATTTGCGCCGTTCGCACCAAAAAATGGCGGTTGGGTAATGTCAGAGACATAACCGAATGACGTAAATACGAATAAAATGGATGGTTCAATTTGAAGACGATCTGAGCCGAATTTTGAAGCCGAGAGCTAGAACAGAATTCTGCATCTGGAATTAGAAATTGAACTGAGTTCTGAACCTGAATTTTGGAACAGAATACCGAATTGAAATTTCGGATCTTGATTCTTAAACTCAGTTTTTATGCTAGATTCTGAAATTGAATTCTAGAACTGATCTCTGGATCTGGATTGTTGTACCTGAACTGAAAAAGATGTTTTGGATTTGAATTCGAGACCAGGATTTTGGTTCGCACTGAAGTCTGGACCTTGATTCTGGTCTGTAGCTGAACTTTAGTTACACAATTCTGGTCCAGGATTCTGTTTTCAAACTCGGACCCAGAATTCTGTTCCGAAATTTAGTTCTAGAATGCAGATCCGGAATTCAGTTCAGAAATCTACAGAATCCAGAAACCTGAACATAGTTACACTTCTAGAATTGTGGAACTGAATTTTGGAATCAAAGTCTAGATCTGGATTCTGGAACCGAACTCTAAACCTGGATTCTTAAATGCATTTTAGAACTAAATTCTGGATTTAAACCATAATGGATCATTTTTATGATTTATGATCAATTCGATACAGATTGCGGATGATTCACAACAAAATTTGTCTAATTAAAAAAGAACCTTGAGTAGGCCCTGAACATGGCCCAATAGTTCGCCTCCGGGATTGCCTTCAGCAACTTTTTCGATTCGGCTCATATCTCTTCAATCGTTTTGAAACGCGTTTTCCGAAATCACCTGTTTAGTTTTTAGAACAGTCAGAAGTCGCACGGAGCCAAATTAAGTGAAGAAGGTTGTTGTGGAACGATGTTTGTTGATTTTTTGGTGAAAAACTCAGGTAAAATCAATTCATCGGTAGTCAACGCAATATCATGGTTCAGTCTTTGTTGGTTCATAATTCTTATTTCTTGAGGCGTATAGCTTCACGCTAGTGACGCATAATACCAAAAAATATTTGTTCGAAATGCTCTCCGATGTATTTGTCTTCCTAGAATTGTACCAATCAAATCAATCAATCAGACCCCCCGCGAACGATCACAATTAGGTTAAAGCCGAGTATAAATAAACGATATAAAAAAATAAATTAGTGTTCGTAGTGATTCTGCAGCGGTTTTTTCATTTAAAAAAACCAAACTAAATTACACTTCCTTGTTGCAAAAATTAGACATGGTACCAGCCCCACTTTTACGTATGAATGGGCCCGGGGGCAAGATTTATTTGGGTGCCCCAAAACAGACTGAATGACCTTTTCATTGCTCGCTGAGTCCCGTCAAGTGCCCCCGCTGCCCCTCTGTAAATGCGGCCCCGCATCGTAGAAGTCTAAAAATTCGTTAAAAAAATATGCGAACCCAAACAATTGCTGATTTTTTTGCCTTAAAGTTTGACATGGATTTCGGAAAAAAGAGCCGGTTGAAAATAATAAACTGTACAGTTTAAATTTTCCGGGCATGTTTCGGACACAGTAGTGCTTGTTTCCAAGTGTAAGGATGTTCTACAGGGTGATTTTTTAAGAGCTTGAGAACTTTTTTAAACAATAAAACGCATAAAATTTGCAAAATCTCATCGGTTCTTTATTTTAAACGTTAGATTGGTACATGACATTTACTTTTTGAAGATAATTTCATTTAAATGTTGACCGCGGCTGCGTCTTAGGTGGTCCATTCGGAAAGTCCAATTTTGGGCAACTTTTTCGAGCATTTCGGCCGGAATAGCCCGAATTTCTTCGGAAATGTTGTCTTCCAAAGCTGGAATAGTTACTGGCTTATTTCTGTAGACTTTAGACTTGACGTAGCCCCACAAAAAATAGTCTAAAGGCGTCAAATCGCATGATCTTGGTGGCCAACTTACCGGTCCATTTCTTGAGATGAATTGTTCTCCGAAGTTTTCCCTCAAAATGGCCATAGAATCGCGAGCTGTGTGGCATGTAGCGCCATCTTGTTGAAACCACATGTCAACCAAGTTCAGTTCTTCCATTTTTGGCAACAAAAAGTTTGTTAGCATCGAACGATAGCGATCGCCATTCACTGTAACGTTGCGTCCAACAGCATCTTTGAAAAAATACGGTCCAATGATTCCACCAGCGTACAAACCACACCAAACAGTGCATTTTTCGGGATGCATGGGCAGTTCTTGAACGGCTTCTGGTTGCTCTTCACTCCAAATGCGGCAATTTTGCTTATTTACGTAGCCATTCAACCAGAAATGAGCCTCATCGCTGAACAAAATTTGTCGATAAAAAAGCGGATTTTCCGAACGGACCACCTAAGACGCAGCCGCGGTCAACATTTAAATGAAATTATCTTCAAAAAGTAAATGTCATGTACCAATCTAACGTTTAAAATAAAGAACCGATGAGATTTTGCAAATTTTATGCGTTTTATTGTTTAAAAAAGTTCTCAAGCTCTTAAAAAATCACCCTGTAGAGAAGAAATGATCGAAAATAGCAAACAAGTTCCCTATCCGGTAGGCGATTAGCGGATGTAGTTAAATAAGCGCTCTCTTTTTCACTTCCAGAACAATCAACGGTGCGATTTACATGAAGGAAGCATTCGTTGCTATTAATAAGAAGACATAAAGGATCAACTCTATTTTGGTCTAATCTAGCATCCTGCTACTACGTTCGATACGTGTTGGAGTGGTTGCGAGCCAACGGAGTCAATTTTTGTGCCGAAAGATATGATCCCACTAAATGTACATAAAACTTCGCCCAATAGAACTAACCTGAGCAATACTAGAATGTTATTTTCATGTTTCGTCTTCGACTCATCCGGGCATCAGTAGATTATGTTGAAATGCTAACGTCACCTAGCGGTTCAAAATAAACCACAAAGCTAACCTGATGAGTCGTACACGAAACGATAAAACTAGAGAATTGTTATGTGCTTTTGAAACAAACCAGTAATTCGTGCAGTCCTAAAACTCCTAAATAACTACAATATGATTTTACTCATTATAAGCAAAACATTGCCCATAGTTTTCTTTGCTCTAGATGAAGCCGTTCCAGAGATATTAGAATATGTAACATAAAAGATTAATGTATTGCAGCTTTATTGCAAATCGTTGTAGCTAGAAAACTATTGACTTTACAAAAGTGATGAAAAGGCGGTACAATTAAATTGAGTTGGTCCTCTACTAGAGTATACACTGAGAAAAAGCCTGTTTTTATCCACCTAGTGGTGTAATGATGCCTTGCTCATAATCTACTATATATTAAGGAATTATTATTCATTATCTCCTATATATTACGGCAAAATAATAAAAATACTGCACAGTTAAAAATATCTTGTGATTTTACATCTTTTAAGATGCATATAACTGGAGCGTCGTTTTTAATACAAATTTATATACAAGAACATGTTAAATTGTATGATATGAAAATTATTTGAGTTGAAATCGAATGAATTAAAAAAAACAAAACATCGATAGCAGCAGCGCAACTTGAACCGAGAAACATTAGATCACAAAGCACCTCAGTTAATCGACTGAGCCACAGAAGCTCATATCTGCTTGATGATTAACTGATACATATAAATCCACACAGCGGCACTTGGTAGTCGATTGCAAATTACATTCGAAGCCTGTAAAATTCTGCACGAGTGGAATATTGCGTCATTTCAAAAGTTAACGAATAACGACGTATTGATTTTTTGATCGAATGTAGTTCGATCGAATCATAGCTACCTTTGATTTTGCTAGCGTTATGGGGAATACAAATGGAATACGAGCGAAAAAACGATACGACGTTATTCAGAATAAGGGCGATTAATTGTATCGTTTGCAGAACTATATCACCTGCAAAAATTTTGTAATTTTTTTTCGGTGTACAAATCAAAAAGTTGAGAATCCAGTTTTCAACATTTCTTTTGCATGATATTACTACATTTATAAACTATATTTTTAATTCAAGCTAGTGAAAATCGATTGAACCATATTTGATAAATTGAAATGAGCTCCATTTTAAAGATTTTGATAACTATTTTCCTAATTCCCGGAACCGAAAACTGGATACCGATAATATAAACTACGAACTGAAATAGTTATATTCCCAATTAAAAAAAAGTACTACAATTTTCTGCACCTTTGATTTAAACAGTGGTTTTAAATAAATGACGGGTCCAGTATAACTACACACTTCGGAAAAAGTCCTGTGATTTTACATCTTTTTAGATACTGATAAATGGAACATCGAAGTCCACGCAAATTCAATGAATAAAAAAATGAATACTGGATAACGACCGCCGCGACTTGATCCGAGAATCGTTGGATCGCAAAGTACGTCTGTTCTTCTGTTACGTCGGAATCGACGAATCCACAGAAGTATACATCTACATCTACTTGGTTGATAAAAGGTGCATATAAATTCATACAGTCACACCTGCTAGCCGAACGCAAGTTACAGTCGAAACCAGTAAAACTCAAGTTTATCTATCATTAGGTCATTACAAATGAAATTTTCCGTCATTTGACAAATTAGCTCTTTATGA
Organism: Malaya genurostris; assembly: GCF_030247185.1. Classification (NCBI taxonomy): domain Eukaryota; kingdom Metazoa; phylum Arthropoda; class Insecta; order Diptera; family Culicidae; genus Malaya; species Malaya genurostris. Next base: position 57,133,482 of record NC_080571.1, read on the forward strand.
ATTACATCGTATGAGGGATTAAGTCACCTGTAAAATTCAGATTTTTTTTTGGTGTGTAAAAGCAGTTCGTATTGCCAAAAACTAACATGACCTACAAATTGTAACAGTTTCGAGAATAATTTTAAACACATTTTACGATTTTTATGAAGGTTTGAAGTTGGGAAAACTTATTTTCTTGTAATGCTAGCACTGGAAGTCGGACTTAGATATTTTTATGGGACTATCAGTCCTGTTTATTTAAGACTAAGTATTCGAAAATATATGGGTTTATTTGGCCACAGACCAAACTTGAGGAAATTATTAGACTATTAAAAATTGATTTCACGTTTCGTCTTCGACCCCTAAATTAATGCGAGGTGCACATATCCATTTTTAAATTGCTTTTACGGTTCGTCCTTAACTCATAAGTGCGTAGCAGTTTATGTTGAACTGGCGTAGGTACGTGTACCTAGCATTAATTTGGAGGTAAAAAAGTAAGCTTTTTTCCCCTTGAAATTACCAAAATCTGTTCGGCTAGAGATCTGTTTCGTCCGAGACATCAGTTTAAACATTGCACTTCGGTGTAATAGCAATGAAATGCTATGCACTGATAAGTCAAAGACGAAACGTGAAATCAATTTGAAAATGGGTATGTGCACCTAGCACATATTTTTGGGGGTAAAAAGTAAGTTTTTTCCCTTGATATTAGAAGTTTTCGCTACTCATCACATGGCTACTTACGAAAAAAATACTCTTGAAAATGACATTTGTAACTCTTAGCACCCTATTTCCGAAACCGGAAGTTAGATCTGAATATAAATTGGGATATTCTGATGATATCTGAGGACCTTTTAGTTGAATCTAAGGTGGTAAAAATCTGAAGAGTTTTCCTTGAAAAAAAAAAACTACTGACATTATTTTCATTTTTTTGGTGCCACTGGCAGTCGGATCCAAATGCAATTTGGGAACTTTGTATAAAATCACAAGCCCTTTCATTTGCATCTAAGGTTGTGAAAATCGGGTCAGCCGTCTCCGAAAATAGTTAGTTTTTACCTTTTTTTATATATATAAAAATAGGTATAGAATTCGCTCAAATTTTAGAAAAATGTTCCGAGGTCCGGAGGGCCGAATGTTATATACCAATCGATTCAGCTCGACGAACTGAACAAATGTCCGTGTGTGTGTGTGTCAATTATTTAAAACTCCCAAACATTCTAGAACAGAGCTAAAGCTAAAGAAAATTTGGGAAAAAAACTGAGCTGTACTAAATTTAGTGGGTGTAGTGAAATGCGGCGTTGGAGACGAATCGGATAAAACCTTTTTTGTGAACCATAAATGATTTATAGTTTTTAAACCCCTGAAAATTTCAAGAAAATCGGATTAATTTTTGTGAATAAATATAGGTGCTCCATTTCTATCGAATAAACTCTTCATCTCTATCTACGAGGAGAATTGTGATATCGATAAATGAAAGCTAGTCGATATTTCATACGAGTTTTATTATAATTTTTCAGAACAGTCAAGCTTTCAAAGCATGTATGAGGTTATTCAGTTTGACCAACTGGAACAGGGAATATAATATTTGGTTTAAAACTCGCTCGGTGGCTTTATTTTCTATCCTTTGGTGGAGCTTAAAAGCACTCAGCGCTGAAATAATAACGAGAATGGGTTGGGCTAGCCAATAATATTTAAACATGATTGACCAACTTAATTTGATAAAGTATAAGTAAAAAAATAAAATAAAATAATTCAGTTGAAAAAAGGCATTAATAAACGAAACCAAACAGAAGAGAAATAAAACAAACAGGTTGTATATTTTTACATAAAATGCATAAGACTTTTTCGATATCTCTTTATTAGGGCATGATTACAATTAGTATATAGTAAAAAGAGAGAAAACAGAAAGAAAAGTCTATTCATATAATTACATATTTTTTCTCGCGTGTTTTGCTCCTCACGGTTTGGACACAGCGGATGTTCCACCGTTCGACTTGCGCGTTCAATCACTGAATAAGCCAGCAGTAGCCAGCATTCAGGTGACTGGCTATTCTCATTATCGATCATTCTTCTTCGCTTGTTTTTTTTTTTTGTTGTTGTCCAATTGTCTGTCATCAGTTCGAAAGGTTTTTTTTAACCTTTCTCTATTACTGCTGTTACGCGGAAGCTCCTTGGGCAAACAATCATAGGAAGCTTCGGTTTGCAGAACTCTTTCACACACCGGGGACTCGGGGAAAAGTGCACTCACATTCGCTCATTCACTCACTCACTCACTTACTCTCATTCGCGCTCATGATTCCAGTTTGCCATGGGGTTTTTTCCCGTTCATACTTTAGAACTCGATTGCGTTGATTTTTTTTTCTTCTTGATGACTATTCATTGTTTATACTTGTCTCTTGTTAAATTAATGTAATATTTTTTATTCACTACACGATAAAATTGATAGAAAACGACGATATTTTACTTTAATAATGTGTAAATCTGGATTTGTATAGCAGTTCGTCCGACGGTTCGGGAATCGAGGGAATGGAATCGAGTTTCGCCTTTAAATCAGAGGCGTGGAATTTTCGCTCGTCTCGGCTGTTCGTTTAGAATTGTTCCCTTACTGTGTTCTAGAAAGCTAAAATAGTAAGCCTACTGTGTATAAACTTTCGCTTAGTTTCATATTTTTTTTATTCATAATTTATCATTTTTGTTAGCATTTTTGTTGTTGTTGTTGTTGTATATTCATCACAATGATTAATATTCGTTCGAATGTTTTATTTCAACGTTTGATAGTTGCTGCGTTCTATCGCTTTTAACAGAAATTTGGTTCGATAGACATCGAAAAAATAAACAATGGAATCATCAGTGGTTTTGGCAGCTGGAAACTAAAATTCTTCGTTCATTAATTCAATTGCTTCTAACCGCTGCTGTTTGCTTTCTTAGGTAATCTAAAAACTCTAAATACTGCACAATATTGTCTTTTCTCGAAAAGAAAAAAAACTAATCTTTTGTTCGATTAAAAATGACGGTCCAACCGATGCTGAGTTCTGTTCTCATACTAGGAGTAAAGTGATTTTGGGATGTATCATAGTGAATGCATATTCGTTAGCAGGTAGGTAGATGGGTGGGTCGTTTCATACCCCCCTCCTTTCGTTCACGCAGTGATAGCAAATATTCACGATTTCAAGCATAATCCATTTACGATGCTTTACCAGTACATAATTACACGGAAAAAAGTTTAAACCACTACTACACAAGCTGCTATAATTTAATAATCGTACTTACGTGGGATCACACACGCACACACCTCTAAAATAGTAAATCGGTGACCCGCGTTCCCTGACTCCAGTTGACCGTTTGTTCGTCCGAGGCCGGCTTCAGATACTGTATGCTTTCCGGTTCACCGGCTTCTCCGTTCATCAGCAACAGTCCGCAGTCGGTTCCGCCATTCATTCGATCTGACTGTTGTAGATGTTGTTGTTGTTGTTGATACATTTGTTGTGGGTGGTGCTGCTGTCGTTGCTGTTGTTGTTGCTGATGATGCAGATGGTGCGGATGCAAACCGGTTCCATTGGAACCTAGTGGACTACCGTTGCTCGGATGGGTCGCATGATGATGGTGGGACTCCTGCGGCTGTTGTTGTTGATGGTGTTCGCTAGTCGCAATGCTACTACTGCTCGTACTGCTGGCGGTACTCGAGGGCGACGGGGTCCGTGTTACGCCCAGTTCGAAGTTAGTATCTATGGCGGCCTTTACTGGGGTATAACTAGCAAAAGGAGCGGAGCCTAGAATTAATCGAGGTGTAAACTCAGAACTTTATTCGGGGTATTACAAACAGAAGAAAATTAAAAGGTGTAGGATGAAATCGAGGTTTCAGAAAACAACAACATAAAGATTAAAAGGAAATATATTTGTTGGAAAGGAAAACTGTATCAGGATAAGTTTAGAAGTAGTCAATCGATCGGTTCCGTAACTTTCAGTACCCAAATTTGATATATTGAACTTACTGGAAAAACTTTGGCACAAAACTGGTTAGGTAACAGCAATTCATAAGTAACGTATCAATAATTTTTCATTTTTGACGTAAGAAAACGTGTCTTTGGAAAACAAACCCATGCAAAAACTGGTCAGACTTCCCAGTGAAATTTGTCGACCCGTATAAGTCCGATCATCGGCCCGATTATCGGACCGATTGAGCACGATATGGGGCCGATCGTAGCGCTTCGATCGACCCGCCATCGGACAATTTTGCACCATTTGCATCAACCGCGTCGACCTAAAAAAGTTTTATGTTTACATTATGTATCGCTATAGGAACAGAGCGAAGGAACATCAAACAAGGCATTTTCGAGCCGACGTCTCCCGGATAATGTGTGAAATATATTCTTTTGTTTCGATCATAGAGGCTTTAACCTTAAGGTCATTCGACTCTTAGGGCCAGAAAAACTCTGGCCCTATGTTCGGAGTTGGAAATCCAACCCCGATATATCCCACCCCCTGAGTATCAGACATCCGCTCTCTGCTTTGGTAATTCTTCACTCTATTGTTCTACCGATACACTATGTAAGCTCGAAAAGCAATCAAAAGCTTTCTTGCACGATGCGTCCGATGTTCGGATTTTCGGAATTCCCCATGATCGAGACAAAAGAATGTTTAACACTCTTGCACACCCTATCGGGGAGACGGCGGCTCGAAAATGGCTTGTTTGATATTCCTTCGCTCTGTTTCTCTAGCGATACATAATGTAAAAATAAAGCTTTTTTAGGTCGACGCGATTGATGCAAATGGTGCAGAATTGTCCGATGACGGGCCGATCGAAGCGCTACAATCGGCCCTATATCGTGCTCAATCGGTCCGATAATCGGCCCGATGATCGGACCGATGCGGGTCGACAACATCCACCGGGTTTGAACACATAAAACATGGCCAACTTTGATCCGATTTTCAATATCATTAGAGCAAATTCAGCAGCTGCCAGATTCATATGGGTGGTCTATAATATAACTGAAACTGAAACAAACGTATCCCCAGCAAGCCGTTTTAGTTTTGTTTATTCGAACAGTTCTACTGTCAAATTTAAAACTGGTCTACGCTGCCGTTCTATTTATTCTATATTTGAAACTCAGATAAAACGCTGCTGGAGCTGCCAGTGTGTTTTGTTATAAATTCTAGATTTGAATTTTAAAACTGACATAAATTATGCATCTAGAACTAGAACACTCCTGAGCATGCCCTTAGAGCAAATTCAGCAGCTAGAAGTTCTATATGGAAGATCCATAATAGAGCAGAAACTGGAACAAACGTATCCCCAGCAAGCCGTTCTAGCCAGTTTTTCTTGTTATAAAATCCAGATTTAAATTTTGTAACTGGCATAAATTATGCATCTAGAACTAAAACACTACTGAATATGCCCTTATAACTGTTATTTGAAACCGTTTCTATGCATTGATTCATGCAGGTAATACTGTTTTTTTTTTGATAAACAGTGATCGAAAGTTAAATTATCGATATTTATATCAATTTTTGTACTCAAGACTGTTATACAGATATGTTCTTTTTAAATAACGATAATTCCGTTTATATAAAGTTAAATACCAATTTGTCGGGTTTTGTGGTTGATTACATTGCTTCAACATGATGGTGAGACCTTTTTTTTGCTCACAAATAGATTTTTGTGACCGATACAGATTTACTAACTAACATTATGAGCTATGTTATCGACCGCTTTGTGCCTAAGCGATCCAGTCGGAATTCAACCAAACCGAATTGGCAATCCACCGAACTAAGACGTTTAAAAACAGTAAAACGGGCAGCATTGAAGCAATACTCTAAGCATGGTGGATTTGTCTTACGGCAAAATTATGTGCAGATAAACCAAACGAACAAGAGGGCCGTGAAGCGTTGCCACGATAATTATTTGCGGAACGTACAACGTATACTAAAGTCGGATCCCGAAAAATTTTGGAGCTATGTCATCGAGCAAAGGAAAGAATCTGAGCTACCTTCGTCAATGCGTTACGGAGAATTCACAGGTTCAAGTCCGCAGTTATTTTCCCAGAAGTTTGCTAGTGTTTTTTCTGATGAAAAATTGTTACCGCATCAAGTATCCCTTGCGGTGCAAAAAGTGCCATTTCTATATCAGTTAAAATGCTCTGCTAGTTTAGCAGCACCTCTTAAGTCTTTGTTCCTCAAATCGCTAACTGCCGGAATATTTCCCGATCTGTGGCAGTCCTCCTTTATGTTTCCAGTTCATAAAAATGGGAATAAAAAACTTGTTGACAACTACCGTGGGATTGCATTTCTCAGCGTCATTCCAAAGCTTTTTGAAATGATCGTTCTTGAGCCAATTTTCAATCATTGTAAACAGTATATTGTACAGACTCAACCTGGATTTATGCCAAAACGTTCTACTGCTACAAATCTGCCTTCGCTTACGAATTATGTTACAAATTCTATGTCCGTTGGTTATCAAAGAGACGTCATTTACACGGATCTGTCGGCAGCCTTCGATAAAATAAATCACGCTATCGCCATTGCTAAACTAGACAAACTCGGTTTTGGCTCGATCGTACTTCGCTGGATTGAGTCATACCTAAGCGATCGACGTCTTGCCGTAAGAATCGGTGATTGTGTATCTGATGAGTTTTGCGCTTCTTCCGGAATTCCACATGACAGTCATCTACGACCACTGATATTCTTGCTGTACTTTAACGATGTGAATTTTGTCCTGGAAGGTCCGCGGCTTTCATTTGCTGATGATGTAAAAATGTATACCATAATCCGGAAAATAGATGATGCTGTATTCCTGCAACGCCAACTGTTAATTTTTGCTGACTGGTATTAGATCAATCGAATGGTTCTAAATCCCCAGAAATGCTCGATCATAACATTCACACGAACGAAAAATCCTGGTCGTTTTGAATACTGTATTGGTGACACTTCAATTGAAAGGACGACATGTGTGAAAGATCTTGGCATTTTCCTCGATGAGCAACTGACGTTTAAGCAACATGTTAGCTACATAGTTGCGAAAGCTTCCCGATGCTTGGGATTTGTAATACGGATAACCAAAAACTTCAATGATATTTACTGCCTGAAAACTGTTTACTGTTCGTTGGTACGCTCTATTCTTGAATATTGCTCAGTGGTATGGAACCCGTACTATCTCAACGGTGTCAATCGGATCGAATCGATACAACGCAGATTTATTCGCTTTGCACTGCGCCGGTTGCCTTGGAATAATCCACAACAGCTCCCGACTTATGAAAGTCGAGCGATGTTAATTGGAATTGACACACTGCATGTTCGACGTGATTTATCACGAGCAATGACAATATCTGATATTTTAACTGATAGGATCGATTGCCCCGCACTTCTTAGCGAAATCAAATTAAACGTGTTCTTCGTAACAGTTTGTTCCTTCGCTTGCCATTTCATCGCACTAATTATGGAATTAACGGTGCTATTACAGGAATGCAGCGGTTCTTCAACAGAATTTCATCGGGATTTGATTTCCATCTGCCACGCCGTGCCATACGATCTAATTTTTTAAATATACTAAGAAATAATCATTTGGACTAAATTATGTCTGTTGATTCAAATAAATAAATAAATTATGGTTTTCTGGTCTAACTTATGCTGTTCTCCCAGACATTGCAATGGCTTTCCCTAACAGAGACGACAACTGAGAACGACAAGTTTCATTATCTATAGCAAAGGTTCCCAAACTATTTTGGGTCATGGACCCCTTTACTAAAACTAACTTAGGCCTCAGACCCCCATCAACAAATTTCTTTGAAAAATCAATTTCTTGCCTTTTTATTATTGATGTAAAATACTTACCAATTTCTGCGGATGGTCAAATAAACACAACTTTTTTAGCGTAAATATTTCAAATAGAAACTTACATCGAACAATAGAGGGTCGATTTCTAGACCTCGTCGACCCCCATAGTCAGTTTTCGTTTACGTCGACCCCCGCAAAAAGGATATCGACCCCAAGGGGTCTATATCGACCACTTTGGGAATCCCTGATCTATAGTGTTGATTTTATATCCATGAAAATAGGGCTGATAGATTTTTGGTGCAGGTTCTATCAGTATCTAACGAGAAAACAAAAACGGATTAGAAAAAAATCTGACGAATGCAGAAATTCTATTTTGCGCCCGCCAAATCGTGCATAAATGGCAAATAAATTTTGGCACGACCCGCTTCGATTTGCACGAAACTTTGCGTATCTGATTGGTATAGCAAATAAAGTATTTTTCACTGGTCTAGAGATTTTCATTATTTTTAAACAAATTTTACTCGAAATTTATAGCTTCTACGAATATTTGGTCCAAAAATAAGCCGTAGGCAATCAATTGAACACTTAAAACAAATATTCACAAAAAAATAAAATTCTTCCAATTTGTTGAAAAACCAAAAATAAGACAATTTTTTTTAAATTCTTAGTTCTTCCATCCAATTTTTTTTTCATTTTATGCCACGAAAAACGTCAAATTACAAAGAAACCAATGAATGTTTTAAAAAGTTGAAGAGATGATCTATAAAAACTTTTTCCGAAGAAAAAGTTGTTGTTGATTTTCGAAATACGATGTTTTAATAGAAATAAATGTATCCGAGCAATCAAGTATTGTTCTTTAAGCTACAGTCAATGAAAAAGTGCATTGAGAATTACTACCTAAATGCAGCCATTTTCAAGATATATGAGAAACAAAATCGAGAAAATGGATATTTCATGAGAATAGGCCTTTTTTATAATTTAGTCTGGGTTCTCAATCGCCAAAATTTATCGTTTTTGTATTCCTCATGAATTTTTGTACAAATTATTCTTTGACATCAAGACGATGCGAACAGTTATTTTCGAGATATTACAAAAACCTTTTTAATCCACCACTAGGGTGTAATGATACTCTTCTCAAATTACTTTTATTTTCAAAAACATCACAAGAAGATTTTTCCAAGATCTTTTATTTTCAAACTTGAATAAAATCGAAAACTTTCTTTGGGTATAAACTACCATAACTTTTTCGCGATTTGTAAACTGTTATGTCAAGTTAACGAAAATTGAAATGTGGCAATCCTGCACGCTAGGGGCTGTCCATAAAAGACGTCACGCTTTTTTGACGATTTTTGACTCCCCATCCCCCCTTTGTCACAAATTGTCACAGAAGCAAAGACCCCCCACCCCCCCTATGTCACATGTCACGACTTCAAAATAAATAAAATTCATCTTAATACATTCTCAATATGTATGACAAACTATACAAATATGAGGGAAAATCGATTTATTACATGCTGTCATTAGATTAAAAAATATCCCTAAAACTACAAAATCATCGGAATTATTTTATTAATATCAATTATATAAATTAACAAAAGTTTTGGTTGGGATTGATGAAACATTTAAATCATCTGTTTTATACCTCCTAGGGGTACACAGATATATTATTGTTTTAGATAAAAAATAATATTTCCTTAGTGTAGCATACAGGGTTGAGAAAATAAAGACTAAAACCTCATCAAAACGAGATCACTGCCGGAGAATCTTTTCATGATCAGTTGATCAGTGAATTTTAAATCACATCGATCAATATCGGTACTGATCTTCCGTCACACAATGGGTAGTGATTTTGAGCTAAAATAATTCTTGATTTATGTAAGTTCAATCATTGGATGATTCGATAAGCTTTGGTGTTGGTGGAGGAAAATCACATATGATCAAGATAAGACATGACATGATCTACGTCTGAAATCGTTGATCTCCCGCCCTTTTTCAAATGGAGTACAATTGAATAAACTGCATCAGAATCAGATAAGAGAAATTCTTATGATATACTATTATCAATGCTAGAAAATCAAATTACTGAAAAAATTGTCAGTGCATAACTTAAGTTAAACCGTTTGAAGGCATCTTTTTTTTTTTATTCATATTTGGCGATATTTATTATTTTCGCTAATTTATTCGCTCCTCCGTGCACTTTTGCTGATCACAACAGAAATGATTCCCTGCATCATTCATTTCCGAATTTACAAGAAGAAGCTTTTACATCAACAAATACACGTTTTCCTATAGAATGTAAACGTTTATTTTGGAGATTTTTTTCATGAAATAGAGCAAAGCAGTAATATAATTAGGTATTTAAAAAATGCGCTTATTGAAAATATTGGACGTCACAGTCCAAAAACCTCCTCCCCCTTCCCCTGTCACAAAAGGTCACGTTTTATGAAACACCCCCCTCCACCTTGCGGCGTGACGTCTTTTATGGACAGCCCCCTTTACAAAATTGAACAAAGCACGCTGTGTTCTAGGCGGTGTCGTTTTCTACTTCCTGGTACCAAAAGTATCAAAGTATCAAAACTTTCCTGACTGTCATACAAAATGATGCAAAATCGATACGTACTGGTACGCACGTATCGATTTTGCATTATTTTGTATGACAGTCAGGAAAATTTTGATACGCATTGCCCTATAATTTCGGAACTGGGAGTCGAATCTGGTTGAAATTGCACAGTATCTTGAAAGACACTGAGAGCTTCAATTTGAATCAACATTTGTGAAAATCGGTTAAGGCGTTGCTGAGAAATCGAAGTGAGTTCGGAAGCGGAAACCGGGGACTAGTAGTCCCTAAGTAGATTTATATACCCACTAACTAACAAGATCTGCCAATTAGATGAATTTACCAGTAAATTTTATAGTTTCAACTCGTATCTCACCCAGTTTCCTTCTTTCTGAATCATACCCAGGGCCTTGAGACGTTTTGAAATGGCTTGCTGACTCACTCCCAACGATTCGGCAAGCTCTTCTTGGGTTTGGCACGAATCTTCATCAAGCAATGCTTCTAGTTGTTCATCTTTGAAGATTTTTTCTCTTCTACCACCATGTTTGTCTTCGACATCGAAATCATCATTTTTAAAACGTTGAGACCACTTCCGACACGTTCTTTTACTCAGAGCAGCATGACCGAAAGTTTCTGAGAGCATTCGATGCGCTTCAGCTGCATTTTTTTCGAATTGTAACAGAAAAGTAAAACTTCCCGCAAATGGCGAGAATTGGGCACATAAACAGACATTTTCGAGCGTGAATAATACGAAAACAAGAACAAATATCACTGAAACGGCGATGACAATTCGTTAGGCACTGTACACACTCACTTTAAAGACATTATCATCTATGTATTTTGACCAGCCTTAGCCGGCACAGCCACCTATCGGAAAACGGCGGAAGCAAAGTTGTACACCTGATATTTGCATCTTAGTTTGTAAAAAACGGTTAAGAAATTTTCTAGAAAATTGAGCGCGCATTTTCTAATGAGAGAGGAAAACTACCAACGTACATAATTTTTGTAAGATTTGTTTCTGTGGGGACGGGTATAGCGTGATGGGTATAAGTCGATGCCTTTCACGCAACCCACCTGGGTTCGATTCTCAACCCCGCACATAGGGTCAGAAAGTTTTAATAGATTAAACCCTCTAGATTCGAATAAAAAAAACAATTCGTCAAACAACAGCGAAATTAAATCCAGACTGTGCCAGACTAAATTTAATGAGTTGAATGAGATATCGTTTTCGCTTGATGATCACCCCTAGTTGAATCAGAACAAATTGGCTCAAGTGGCACGTTCTCCTGGTTATTTAGAAATTTGTGCCATACATTTGACAGCAGTTGTACTGAGAAATTTGAATGGGTTATGTTACAAGTGGAAATGCAATAAAACTGAATTCAATTCAATGTCGACAAAACTATTCGAACATTCTGTTAACACAAATAGTAACGACATCCACTTTGAGTCATTTGAAGTTAATAAGTTTATTTTATAAAAAAAAACTTTATTTATTCACGTCCTATTCATTGTTAGTTGAGAGCGTTTTTGGGTCTTTCGACTCAACAGGCTCCCGACTCCTGGGTTATACCAAAGAAAGTTAACAACGCACGCAACGATTTTGATACTATTTGCGTATGGCCATAAACCTCTACAAGACGCATTTCACGCCAACTCGAACAAAAACCTTCAAGGGCTGAGGCCAGTAGGTCGCGTATAACCACGTGTCGCGCTTTGCGTATTACATTTCTCTCCATGCTCTCTCACAAATGTGCAAAATGACTCTCGATGTGGCCGGGTGGCCAAGAAAGTTGTGATATTTTAGGTTACACGTTTAACTACATCACATAAAATCCAATAAAACTACCGCTTGTTTGGCAGCCTTGCTGAGCCGATTTTATTTCTCTCTCTCATGTTTCGTTACGTTACTAGGAAACAAGAGCAGAAAACAATGGCGCCGCCATAGAAATCGATTTATCTTCACAGAAATAACATTCACTTCATCAATCGCTTCGAAATTAGATTATCTAGACATTGTCAGGATAGATTTTTAATCCATGCTTTTAAAGGCGAGATATTCAATGAACAAGTTGAAAGACGGCGTTTTCGGGTATGCAATTTTTCCTTCAGAAAAAAGACTTTCTCGACCGTTAAAGTCAATGAATCATTCTGAAATTTTCACAGAATAATCTAAACTAATTTTCTAAGAGATCGTCAGTTGGGTGTCTGAGAAAATCAGATTTGAAGCGTGAAAGTGGCCCTCTAAAACGCCCTAAAACACACAGGCCTCAGCCCTTAATTATTCAAACTGATTTTGTTGTCAAGCGTCTGTTTATCGAAAGATAAAACTAGAGCTCAATTAATGTAGAGAATGCTCTACCACTAGTTGCCCGATATTTGGGTAGTTGAATTCTGAACAAGAATTACAACGTGAAATTCGTTCCCAGTTGCCCACTGTGAAACTCGTGGAGTGTTGAGAGAAAAAAAATCGCTCCTGATTGCTTTGTTCCCAAAGCAACTGAACGTATTCAGATACAGGAATTTCAACTGAGATCGTATTTTGTATTTAGCTATGCAAGTAAATAAAAAAAACGTGTTCGGTTGAAAAGAATAGTGTTTGATGAAGTTTCATAGCAACTTCAACAACGATTTATTCGATATACTGATAATATTAGACTACAACAACAGAATATTATTGCCCAAAATTCCTCAATTGGTCGAAGTTGTGGGCAATTTGGTGGATTCATGTCTTTTGGGACGAAAGTGACATTTTTTGTAGTATACCATTCTACCGTTGATTTCGAGTAGTGGCAAGAAGCAAGATCTGGCCAGAAGACAACAGGCTTCGAATCATGGGTAGAAGTCGTTTTTGTAAACATTTCTTGATCTATATTTCGCTGTTCATTGAAGCAGTGGTGATGAAGGGAATCGAAATCTTACCGCAGCTACAAATTGCTTGCCAGACCATAGCTTTCTTACCAAATCTTTCGACTTCAATCGATGTCTCGAACTGGTTTAACGCTTGCCCTTCTCACGCCGTATAATATTGTGGTCCTGGCAAGGATTTGTAATCGAGTTTCACGTAGGTTTCGTCGTCCATGATAATGCAGTTCAAACTTCCAGCAAAAATCGTATTGTACAGCTTTCGAACCCTCGGCCTGATCGATGCTTCTTGTTTCGGACTACGTATTGGTTGTTTCTGCTTCTTCTAGGTTCGAAGATTCAAACGTTCTTTAGCACGAAGAACATTTGACTTCGAAGTGCCCACTTTTTTGGCCACATACCGAACTTCTTCTTTTGCTCGAACGCCTTCAGTATACGTTTATCCAACTGAGGGTTAGCAGGACCTTTTTTCGGCCCGTTTTCGGTTTATTCCCAAAGGTGTTATCCTCACCGAACTTCCTGATTGCATTTTCGCAATTTTTAGACGTTGTTCTGCTGAAAGTCCACGCATTTCGAAACAAACTAATGAAAAAAAAGTATTTGGGAACACTGTTCAATTTGAGTTTGTTGTGATTTTCGGTCCGTATTTTATGCGTTTTTAAGTTGTTTCTACGTAATCGTTTCGCTTAAGTTTTTGATGAGTGATTGACCGTTTGCTGTCTGAACCGGTTTAAAGTGTTGTTTTTGGCCGTCAGCTGTAAATCGGATAGTGATTTGCATTCTTTCGTTCTGTGCCTAGTGCTATACGCTGTGCTGCGATTTGAACAATAAGCAACCGACTCGATCAAGCTCCCCGCATACCCCTGTTCTGTGTGAAGCCTAGTTAAAGGCGCTTTCCTGCCGTTGAGATAAGCATGGAGAAGAATTGTGCCAAGTGCTGCCAGGTTATCACCGGCATCGACTCAGTTGTCTGTCGTGGATACTGCGGTCGTATGTTTCATATGGCATGTTCTGGTGTCTCCCGTGCTCTTTTGGGCTATTTCACTACGCATCGTAAAAATCTCTTTTGGATGTGTGATGACTGTGCGAATTTATTCGAGAATTCACATCTTCGATCTATTACAAAAGCGGCAGATGAAAAGTCTCTATTGATGTCACTCACGGAAGCAATAAACGGCCTACAAAGCGAGATCAAATCGTTGTCCAAGCCAACACCACAAGCACCTAAACCGTTCAATCGGCCCTGGCCATCCTCTGAATATCGTCGTCCAGCCAAGAGGCCTCGCGGACCTGATCTCGAAGGTTTTGCGTGTCAAACCGGGTCGAAACAAATAGGGGAAAGTGTCGTTTGTGTTCCAGTGTGTGAACAACCAATTGATAAATTTTGGTTGTATTTGTCACGCATTCGCCCGGATGTCACCAACAATGACATTTCCGCTATGGTACGTGCCAATTTGGGAATGACTCAGGATCCAGTGGTAGTCAAGTTGGTTGCCAAAGGTTCTGACATTAGCAACATGACGTTTGTCTCGTTTAAAGTTGGCCTCGATCCTGCTTTGGAATCCGTTGCTTTGGATCCAGCAACTTGGCCACAAGGTATATATTTTCGAGAATTCGAGGAAAAGTCTACTCAAAAATTTCGGAACCATACTCCTGCAAATTCGTCTCCAACGCCTACATTAACGGAAGTAACGGACGTAGCTGTCCAGCAATAACTGAATGCAGAACACTGGGACGCACTGTTGATGGCAATGTGGAAGCCTCCGACCCCTCCGACCCAGTCCTGCCGCCGCAGCCAGCGTTCTTCAGTCGTCCCGGTCCTGCGGGCGGATGTGGTGAAGGGGGCTTCCAAACTTTCCACCTTGGCAAGTATTCGTCAATTTCTAGTTTTGCTTGTGCTGATTCGTTTTCCGGTTCCAGTTCGATTTTTTCAATCCAGACACCGGGACGCACCGCAGTTGGTTTTATGGAAGCCTCTGACCCGCTCGCTACAGTCGAGCCATTGCAGCCAGCGCTCATCAGACGTCCCGGTCCTGTGTGCGAGATCGGTGATGAGGTCTTCCAACCCGCCACCGCCGGCAAGTATACAAAACGTTTGGACAATACCGGCATTGACTTCTTTCCTGCTTCCAGCCCGCAATCGGTTCTATTGTATTACCAAAACGTCGGCGGTATGAATACATGCCTGACCGATTACTTACTGGCTTGTTCGGATGAATGTTTTGATATTATCGCGTTAACGGAAACTTGGCTGAGTGATAGTACCCTCTCTACGCAAGCATTTGGCACCAATTATGAAGTTTTCCGTGGCGATCGTAACCCATGCAACAGTTCGAAGAGTTTCGGTGGTGGCGTGCTCGTTGCTATTCACCGCCGCTTGAAAGGACGGCTAATTATTAGCGCATCTGGGAGTTGTGTCGAGCAGGTATGGGTGCAAATTAAACTGAGCGACTGTTCGTTGTTTCTCTGTGTGGTTTATATTCCACCGAATCGGACTCGCGATTTATCATTGATTGACTCGCATATTCAGTCATTAGAAGATGTCATTGCTGCCCATATGCATCCGGCAGATGAAATACTTATCGTCGGTGATTTCAACTTTCCAAGCCTGAAATGGCTCACAGCTTCCGATGGTTTTCTGTTTGCAGATCCAATGCATTCCTCGTTTCACGCTGGTATTATCAACTTGCTTGACCGGTACAGTTTTAATTTACTGCGTCAAGTAAATCACGTTAAAAATGAGCACAATAGAATCCTCGATCTATGTTTTTCAAGCAACTCGGACTGTGCACCTAAAATCAGCGCAGCACCCTCTCCTCTGGTGAAGTCCGTTAGGCATCATCCTCCTCTGCACATTGGGCTTGAATGGAATCGATCGTTGAACAATTGCAAGATATCTCACATCGTCAGATATAATTTTAAAAGAGCTGACCACAATAGTATTATTGCATTTCTTACAAGCATTGACTGGAGTGAAATTCTTGACAATGGCGATGTTAATCTTGCAGCTCAAACATTTTCCAACGTTCTGATGTATGCTATTGACCAATATGTCCCTAAACAAATTAGTAAGCCACCCGAACAAGTACCGTGGCAAACCGTAGAACTACGACGACTGAAAAGTTTAAAAAGGACAGCACTAAAGAAATATTCTAAGAACGGAGGTTTGTTGCTCCGGCGAAACTACGTAGAAATCAACAAAGTTTACAAAAAGACAGCTGAACGTTGCTATGCCAACTATTTACGCTGTGTACAGAGGAGATTAAAGTCTAATCCAAAATCATTCTGGAAGCACGTTAACGAGCAAAGGAAGGAGTCAGATCTTCCTTCATCTATGTTTTACAATGAACAGACAAGTTCTAGCATGCAGGAAATTTGCGAAATGTTCATGAGAAAATTCTCTGAGATATTTTCTAGAGAAATCTTAGCACCTTCCCAAATCACCCAGGCGGCACTTAACGTTCCCGTTTTGGGACAGTCAATGAATTCAATGAACATAAGCGCAAGTTCCGTAAAAACAGCAATCGCAAAAATGAAGTCTTCATACTCTGCTGGACCCGACGGTATCCCGGCAGTTATTTTGAAGCGATGCTCTAGTGGTATTATAGTACCTCTATGTCTTCTGTTCCGACTGTCACTCATGACTGGAGTATTTCCTGATATCTGGAAATCTGCTTATATGTTTCCTGTGCACAAAAAAGGAGACAAGAAGAACGTCGACAATTACCGTGGTATCACCGCTCTTAGCGCCATTCCTAAATTGTTTGAGCTTATCGTTTTGGAACCTATTTTTAATCACTGCAAGCAGTACATCGTTGAAACTCAACACGGGTTCATGCCGAAACGCTCAACGGCCACTAACTTACTAACTTTCACGACGTTTATAACGGATGCTATGTCTAAAGGTCATCAAACGGACGTTGTCTACACGGATCTCTCTGCTGCTTTTGATAAAATTAATCACGCTATCACTATTGCCAAATTGGACAGACTGGGCTTCGGTTCCAACATTCTTCGGTGGATTCAATCGTATCTTTGCAATCGACGGCTGGCGGTTAAGATCAATGAAAATGTTTCCAAGGAGTTTTTTGCTTTTTCTGGTATTCCACAAGGCAGTCATCTCGGACCACTGATATTTCTACTGTATTTCAACGACGTGAACTTTTCATTGAAAGGTGCACGATTATCTTTCGCGGACGACCTAAAGTTATTCCAAATTATCAAGACTCTTGAAGATGCCTGTCTCCTTCAAAGTGAGCTTGAAATTTTCTCCGAGTGGTGTGAAATTAATAAAATGTCGCTAAATATCAGCAAATGCTCGATTATCACCTTCACACGAAAAAAAACACCAATTCGTTTCAATTATTGTCTTCGAGGATCAGTGATTGATAGAGTCAATTGTGTCAAAGATCTTGGCGTTCTTCTCGACGAACAATTGAATTACAAGCAGCATATTTCGTACATCGTGGCAAAAGCTTCTCGTCTAGGATTTGTCATGAGAACCGCCAAGCAATTCACAGATATATATTGTTTGAAATCTCTCTACTGCTCGCTTGTACGGTCAACACTCGAATATTGTTCGTCAGTATGGAACCCTCACTTTCATAATGGAGCTTTAAGACTTGAATCAATACAGCGCAGATTCGTTCGTTTCGCTCTTCGTCGTTTGCCCTGGAATAACCCTCACCAGCTGCCTAGTTATGAAAGCCGTGCGATGCTCATCGGACTCGATACTCTACAAGTACGCCGAGATCTGTTCCGTGCAATGCTGATTGCCGATATTTTGACGAACAATATTGATTGCCCTGCACTACTTAGTGAAATCAACATCAACGTTCGTTCTAGAGCTCTTCGCAACAACAACCTCCTCAGAATGCCTCTACGTCGTACTAACTACGGAATCAACGGTGCCGTTATTGGATTGCAGCGAACCTTCAATGGCGTATCGATGGGATTCGATTTCCATTTTCCTCGTAGCAGAATAAAAGCGAATTTTTTGAATATTCTTAGAAATAATCATTAGGACTTTAGTTTGTCTGTTGATTAAAATATATAAATAAATAAAAAAAAAACGAATAAACAACTGCACAAGTGGTTAGAGAAGAGCGTAAACAACAGGACGCAGCCATAAAATTGACAGATTCTGAACCATTGCGAAATGGCAGCGGTTTTTGGTTGCGTCCATACTTTCTGGGACAGTCTTTAGTGTGACTATTCTCATGACTCCAATCATTAGTGTACTTTAACCGACTAGTCTCACAGCTTGAATGACTCCGATTAAACAATTGAAGTAGGGTGATGTTTTCTTCTAACATTAATCACTAATGCTCACCTGTTTGCGTGTTGTTAAATTTGATTTTAAGTATCGAAGTATAAAATTTCTACAGAAGTTCAAATTTATTCCTAAATCTGATAATTCTAACTAGATGATGCGATAAGATGTTTAAATAACAAGAAAATTGACTACTTAATAGAGCTACGTAGTTTAGGCTATTATTCTAGCAGATCTATTCAGTCTCTAATCGAACTAATGGAATTCAAAGTCGTGGTTCAATAATAAATAAACGTCCCAAGCATAAAGTATAGCGAAAGGAGTCACACTCCCCATTTCGTGATTGACCCTTGGCCCGAGGAATCAAACGAACGACTCGCTGCCCCCACCAACTGGCCCGCTACGAAGCGCTAAAAAGTTTTCGAAGACTTTCTCCCCCGCCCTGGTGCTGCTGCTGAGGTCAGCCGCAAAAACTGTCGATCGCAGCAGGTGATGCCTGTTGGAGGCTGCCAAACGTCGCCGTCGTCGCAGCCGCCATTGCTCATTAGCAGCAACGCCACCCGCCGTGAGCATGACGTTCCGTAGTAGCGGTCTTCTGGGTTCTGGGATTGGACAATTGGTGCATACGCATACGGTGCACGTTGGTGTGGCCCCACGTATCCACGTTTCAAGGTGGGTAGCGTCGTGAGAAAAAAAATAAAAAAAATGAAACGGTGAAAGAGAAAAAGTGTCAATTATTTTGCTTCTTTGAACTAAGGCCGGCGGCACGCGCTGGAGGTGAAAATGAAGATGAAATGAAATTTAATCAACATCCACCCGAAGGTAACGGTGAGCAGTGTGCGACATCAAGTGCGACGCTCGATGATCGTCGAGGAGGGTCTCGATGAAGCTCGTAGCTCTCTACTCTACTACGTGACGTGGTGCTAAGCGACGATGCGTGAAGTGTGAGTTAGTAGTTGATCCCAAACAGAGAAATACATAATAATAATAATAACAATAAAAAACACACAATTGGACATCCACCATCCGCTTGTGAAGGTCATTGACTACGTGGGGAGGGCATTCCGAGAGAGGACGCTTTACGGCTTTCTATTTTGATAGCGGCACGACTTCTCTACGCTTCTGTCGTAAATTGAGGAGGAGAAGGAGGAGGCTGGGGAATTGGATCCAATAAACATTTTAAAACATAATCAAACTTCTAGCAGCGCGAAAGTTTCAATAAAACCGACGTAACCGTTTAAGTTATGGTTTTAATGTGTGCATTTTTATTGAATGCGAGTTTATGCAAATTAAGTTTAAATAATTCGAATAATATTTATAACTATATGTTATTTTCTTCTTTCGAACAGTATCTACGGCAGCTTTCGAAATGTCACAACCTTATTTATGTAGCGCTACAAAATTTTAATTTAATCTACTCAAATGAACTGAATGAAAAGTAGAGATCGAAGTAAGCGACGAAATCGTGTGACAGCAATGTTTTCAAAGCGTCAGAATTTCAATAACACATCTTTGTTTGCTGAATAGGAGTGCAATTTAGAAATTCATAATGGGTAGGCATATAGAAACCCGGGTTGGCGATTCAATGCCAGTTGTCATATGTTCGAGTTCCGACCTGGAAGGATTCATAGTGTCAGTAGGATTGTAGTACCAGCCATGCAATGATTCTGTACGCTAAAAATCGGCTGCGAAGTCTGTTGAAACAGAAAGGCCAAAGGAAAGGAATGTCAAATTGAGTGACACAACACTCAAATTCATAAAAAGTGCACGCACTCTAAGCGAATACAAATAATAATACCCCTAAGTCCCATATAAACGAATCGCCAATGTTTGGTTCACAGCATGAACAAGTAAGCCTAGCAAATATCTCCCTTTCGTTGTGATAGCGTGAAAATGTGAAAGGAGATCGTTTCTGGCAACGCTTTATGCTAGTTGCTACGTGCAAAACAAACTTGTTTGTTTATCGTTGCTGTATTAAACTGCAACAATCAGTCTAAATATCGCCGGCTAATAAACCGAGAAGCTTTCGAAATGGTGAAAAGTTGCTTAGTAGAGGGATGTGACACACGAACAGGGTCGTCCGAAATTTCGCTCCATAGTTTTCCTAAGGATCAAAATATGTAAGTAATATGTTTACATATTTTTCACTATAATAAACAGTAACTATAGTGAAATTTTTCTTACCCTTCAGTGTTTCTAGTTTTACAGAAAATTCGTTAAAGTACATTGTCACTCTGACAGTGTATCATGACAATGTACCGCACGATGCAAAATGTGTCCTTGAAAATTTGTCGGAGTACTCCGTATTATAATATGTATTTGCTCTAAGCTTGAGTTACTATCTACTCATTTTTGAGTTAAGAGACGAAGCTGTCAAAATTTGAGTTTTTTTTAAAAATAAGAAAATATTTAAAGTTAAAGTCATTCTTCTTTCTTTTAAATGGGAAGCGCAAAAAAGTGATTTAAAACCATTTCCATCTGACTGGTTTAGAGGCAAAATTGAATGATTTTGATATCCTTATATTAGACGTCTCTCTTAGCATAATTGAAATTGCGAACTTTCTATTGAAAACAACTACCATTGATGATTCCTGTTTTCAAAAACCGGATCTAGAAACGGCAATGAAAAATGACGTGTATTCTTGCATTCCTAAATTCGGTTAGAATATTCCGATAATGAAAACGTACTGAACTGCATGAAGTATTATTTTTCTAGAATTTATGACCTGAGTAAATTTTACTTAAATCCATACTCAAATTTTGATATATTGTTTTGGTTTATAAATTTGAGTAATCGCAACTCAAACCATGAGCTATGTTCAAAGAGCGCGTAGGAGTGTTTATTCTCCAGTGAATTTTCATTTATTTGCGGTTGAAATTCGAATGATCGAAGAATATTATTTTAGAATAGGGGAAAAACCGTTGATTTCTTTTAATTAGAATTTCAAATTAATAATAAATCTGGTCATTTATATCACACAGTAGTTGTTTAAACCTTCGATTTCGAGTGTTCGCTTTTGTATGGAAATTCGCACTCGACCGAGATACAGAATGCAAAATTTGAAACTATATATATGATGGAAACTTTACACACACAATTCGTGTAAAGTTACGTCTTTATAGATGAACATCAAAGGAGCATCGTAATTCGATTAAATTTAAAATTCAAAGCTTGTAGAGGTGAATGGGGTAAAACGTACCCCTTGAGGGAATGTTGCTATATCTTAACTATAAAGAATAACACGTACGAATTTCATGCATCTTTATCAATTATATTTACGAACAAATACTCGCTGAATGTATTGAAAAATACATGACATCTAATCTTTTAAAACCCTTAAAAATTTTCCAATGAAATATATGCGGGGCATGACGCCCGATCGTAATAAAACATAAAAAATATACATTTTAAATTACGCGATGTCACGGGTATCTTAACATAGATGTAGCATGATCTTAAACAACGGGAAAACATCCATCAAAACAACGGATTAAAGCTCATGACAACCACGGGGTGAAAGGCACCCTCATAAATCTTCTTCTTCTTATACCAGATGGAAGATTGCTCACTATTATTAATTGAATTGTTAAAATCCAAACCCGATCCGTTCCGAATCCGAACATTTTTCTCTTTACAACCCAGATCGAACTCGACCATCTCTACTAACAACCAATCGTTCTGTGCTAAAGTCATGCTATTATTTTCTTTCACTTTCTCGTTTCATCTTTGACTGTCAAACTTGAACTACTAAGTAAACGTTGAATTTGATTTTTCAATCTGTCTAGAGTATCACAATTTGAACTGTTTAAAAGCTTTGTTGCGAAAAAGGGCTTACAGATGTATTATTCAAAGTATTGTCCGTCGCTAGCGACAACTTTCTCCCATCTTTCCGGCAATTTTCGGATCCCGGCTCGAAAAAAGGAGTCCTCTTTCGACGCTATCCATGAAGCAATCCGTTTTTCCAACTCTTCGAAGGATTGAAAATGTTGATCTGCCAGGCTGTGTGCCATCGAACGGAATAGGTGGAAATCAGAAGGGGCGACATCTGGGGAATACGGCGTGTGGGGCAAGACTTCCCATTTCAGCGTTTCCAGGTACTTTTTCACCACTTTTGCAACGTGAGACCGAGCATTGTCGTGTTGGAGGATGACTTTGTCATGTCGCTCTTGATATTGTGGCCGCTTTTCTTTTGGCGCGCGACTAAGGCGCATCAGTTGCGTTCGGTAGCGATCTCCTGTGATGGTTTCACCCGGTTTTAAGAGCTCGTAAATCACACCGAGCTGATCCCACCAAATACAAATCATAACCTTGGCACCGTGAATATTCGGTTTTGCCTACGACGAAATAGCATGCCCGGGCTTTCCCCATGATTTTCTGCGTTTAGGATTATCGTATCGAATCCACTTTTCATCACCGGTTACGATTCGATGTAAAAACCCCTTACGATTTTGTCTTTGAAGCAGTTGCTCACATACAAATAGACGGCGCTCGATGTCCCTCGGTTTCAACTCGTACGGCACCCAGTTTCCTTCTTTCTGAATCATGAC
The DNA here is from genome assembly GCF_030247185.1 of Malaya genurostris. Classification (NCBI taxonomy): domain Eukaryota; kingdom Metazoa; phylum Arthropoda; class Insecta; order Diptera; family Culicidae; genus Malaya; species Malaya genurostris. The sequence goes on from NC_080571.1 coordinate 57,156,470, forward strand.
CAGCGCCTTGAGACGTTTTGAAATGGCTTGCTGACTCACTCCCAACGATTCGACAAGCTCTTCTTGGGTTTGGCACGAATCTTCATCAAGCAATGCTTCTAGTTGTTCATCTTTGAAGGTTTTTTCTCTTCCACCACCATGTTTGTCTTCGACATCGAAATCACCATTTTTAAAACGTTGAAACCACTCCCGACACGTTCTTTTACTCAGAGCAGCATCACTGTCTTTTCAGATGCACATAAAAGGAGCGTCGTAATTCATTTAAATTTACAATTCAAAGCATGTAAAGATAATTCATATCTTAAACTTCACAGTTAATTCAGCAGAAGTTTACCTCGAAACAGACACAAAAATTATTTTTACATGTTAATAGATGTAATATTGTGTCATCACCGAAGAAATTATGGTATGTTTGAATTTACATCAAGCGTATATTTCTTTTTTTTTTCTAAGAGTGTAGGTCTATGAAAATCTCCTTGGATCTCCTTGGATTGGGAGAAAATCTAACGACATACGGATTACTTGCTTCTCGAATGAAGGCGGCCTCTTGCTATAAATCCAGATACCAATGGCGATACATTAGCCATTTTTTCGCTTACACTCTGTTAATGGAAAAGTTTCGCAACACACCAAGCAAGTTATGTAGATATGCTCTATGGATAATGAATACTTTCTGGAAATTTCTATTGTGAGATTTTATCATTAATCAATCTGGGAAGATCAAGAGATTATTTTTTGAAGAAAGTAAATCATGGAAGCATGATTCTGCCAGGCCAGGCTCATTTCACCAAAAACCGTTTCATCGAAAGCCAGTTCGTCGGAAGGGTCATTTCGTCGAAAGTATGTTCTCGTCGAATCGCACAACTGTCTTCATAGCGTATAGAAGTTGAAATCAAATAGATAGTTTCCTTTTGACGGAATGAAATTCGTTCATTTTGCCGAGAATGCAGTTTGTTACCGTTCGTTCGAATTTAACCATGCCAAAGAAACTAGCTTTGCGTAAACCAGATAAAACGTATAAATCTAGACAAATGTGAATTCCGCTGAGTACATTTTTTTAAGAGTGCCCAATCGATTTCCTACAACCTCTTCTTGAACACTATTTTTGTGTAAATTAAAGTTTTCGAATTACCACGGTTTGAAGAAAGTTCATGATGAAATGTTGCCTTTTTTTTTTTTTTTAAATAACTATTTATTGGAATATGAGTTAAAATTAAATTATTAAGATTTAAATTGGGTGTTCAGCCACAAGTGGTGACTTTTCAGCCCTGTTATATATATATATATGATTTGGTTATTACCATGAAGACATCATTTGCTTCCGCAATTCTGAGATTTTTGTGTAGGGAAAATTCTAAACCTACTTGTATTGTGTAATGGGGAAAAGGAACTTATATACTAACTTACTAACTAATACAGAGAGCGAATCGATTCAATTGAAGATTGCATCGATTTTTGTCGGAATTTGCTTATAATATTATGTGACATTACATCTAATGGTTCTATATTTGTGAGTCTGTGTAACTCATTTGTACTAAACCAGGGAGGACGCTTCAGAATCATTTTCAGAATTTTATTCTGAATCCTTTGAAGCGTTTTCTTCCTGGTGGAACAACAGCTTGACCAAATTGGTACCGCATAAAGCATGGCTGGTCTGAAAATTTGTTTATAAATTAACAATTTGTTTTTTAGACAGAGCTTAGAATTTCTGTTTATAAGAGGATATAAACATTTAATATATTTATTACACTTTGCCTGGATTCCTTCAATGTGATCCTTGAAAGTGAGTTTTTTGTCATACGTTAAACCTAAGTATTTAGCTTGATCAGACCATGTCAATTCCAAGCCATTCAATTTGAGAATGTGATTATTGTTTGGTTTAAGAAAAGAAGCTCTTGGCTTGTGAGGAAAGATAATTAATTGCGTTTTTGCTGCATTTGGTTTAATTTTCCATTTTGACAGATAATCACTGAAAATATTTAAACTTCTTTGTAGGCGACTGCAGATCACTCTTAGATTTCTACCTGTGGCTAACAGACTTGTGTCGTCACAGAATAGCGATTTCTGACAACCAACGGGTAGATTTGGAAGATCAGAAGTGAAAATATTATACAAGATTGGAGCTACACTCGAACCCTGCGGAACACCGGCTCGTACGGGTAGCAATTCAGATTTACAATTCTGATAGCTAACCTGAAGAGTACGATCAGTTAAATAATTTTGAATCATTTTAATCAAATAAATAGGAGACTGGAAATCAGACATTTTTGCTATTAAACCTTTGTGCCAAACACTGTCGAATGCTTTTTCTATGTCTAGAAGAGCAACTCCAGTGGATAACCCAGAAGATTTATTTGATTTTATCATGTTCGTTACTCTGACAAGTTGATGAGTAGTTGAATGTTCATGACGAAATCCAAACTGCTCTGGTAAAAAAATTGAATTCTCATTTATATGAGTCATCATTCTTAACAAGATAATTTTTTCAAAAAGTTTACTGATAGAAGAAAGTAAGCTAATTGGGCGATAACTTGATGTTTCTGCTGGGTTTTTATCAGGTTTTAGGATAGGAATTACTTTAGCGTTTTTCCATCTTTTTGGGAAGTAAGCTAATGAAAAACACTTGTTGAAAATTTTAACCAGGAGTCTCAAGGCAACATCGGGAAGATTTTTAATAAGAATATTAAAAATTCCATCATTACCAGGAGCCTTCATGTTTTTGAGTATCCTAATAATTGATTTAATTTCATCAAAATTCGTCTCAATAATGTCATCTTGTGATAACACTTGGGTTGAAATATGATCATACTTCAGTGAGACTTCATTTTCAATAGGACTCACAACGTTTAAATTAAAATTGTGGACACTCTCGAACTGCTGAGCTAGCTTTTGAGCTTTTTCACCATTTGTAAGAAGTATTTGATTTCCTTCCTTGAGAGCAGGAATTGGTTTCTGAGGTTTCTTAAGAACCTTAGAAAGTTTCCAGAAAGGTTTAGAATATGGTTTAATTTGTTCAACTTCTTTAGCGAAATTTTCATTTCGCAAAAGAGTAAATCTATGTTTAATTTCTTTTTGTAAATCCTTAACTATGTTTTTCATAGCAGGATCACGAGAACGTTGATATTGTCGTCGACGAACATTCTTCAACCGAATGAGCAGTTGAAGATTGTCATCGATGATAGGAGAATTTAATTTAGTTTGAGCTTTGGGAACTGAAAGATTTCTAGCTTCGATAATATAATGATTCAAATTATCAATTGCTGTGTCGATGTCCGCAGAATTTTCTAAAATAGTTTCATGATCCACATGATTTTCAATGTGAGATCTGTAATCCAACCAATTAGCTCTATGATAGTTGAAAATAGAACTAATTGGATTAATTATAGCTTCGTTGGAAAGTCTGAATGTTACAGGAAGATGATCTGAGTCAAAATCAGCATGAGTAATCGGTTCACTACAAATGTGACTTTGATCTGTTAGAACCAGATCAATTGTAGACGGGTTTTTCACGGAAGAAAAACAAGTAGGATTACTGGGATGAAGAACTGTGAAGTAACCAGCAGCAGTCTGATTCTGAAGTATTTTAGGATAACTGTTATTTTGCCACATGCTTATTTTGGACATGCTTTGCATTTAAGTCCCCTATTACGAAAAATTTCGATCGATATCTTGTAAGTTTTTGCAAATCGCCTTTAAAGAAATTTAATTGTTCGCCGGTGCATTGGAATGGCAAATATGCTCCAGCGATGAAATAAATTCCATGAATGGTTTCAACTTCGATTCCCAAGCTTTCAATAACTTTAGTATTGAAAGAAGGTAAAATTCGATGTTTAATTTGCCGTTGGACAAAAATGGCAACTCCACCACCAATTCCAGTAAACCTGTCAAATCGATGAACCACATAATGTGGATTACTTTTCAATTTTACATTTGGTTTAAGAAAAGTTTCTGTCACAATGGCAATATGAATTTTGTGAACTTTGAGAAAATTATAAAATTCATCTTCACTCGATTTCAAAGATCGAGCATTCCAATTTAAAATATTCAAATAATTATTTAACATCACTGTTAAATTTTAAATTCATTATAATATTATTTGCAAATTTCCATCCGATTTGAAATGCTTCAAAAAGTGATGAAGTCGAATTCATTTGGATGATCATTTGAAAAAGTTGATCTTGTAGGTAGATCATTTTATTTTCAGTTATATCGCCTAAATCGACTTCATTTAAAGAAGCGAATGGCATTGAAGGAATATTTGTAGGTAGACTGCCATTAGAAGAAGATGATTTGGCCGGTCTACCTATTAATAAATTGTTTTCGTTAGAAGAAGAACTGCAAGGCGGTCCTGTGTTTTGATTATTTACATTAGAAGAAATAGGAGATAGATTTCTACCTAATATACCAGCATAACTGACATTAGAAGAAGATGATGACGAGGTCGATCTACCTGTCAATAAATTGTTTTCGTTAGAAGACGAATTGGCAGGTGCCTTAGAAGAATTTTCAGGTATGTTCTGTAAATTTAAGGTCGTTGATTTGACTTGTTGTCTAAGCGAACGAGCGTTTAAAAGTTTTTCCCTGACAGGACATTTCAAATAATTGGATTTATGATTTCCATTGCAATTTGAACATGAAAATTTATCAGTGGTTTCATTCATTGGACAAACGTCTTTCGAATGCGATTTACCACAATTCAAACACCGTATATCCATATGACAATTTTTGGTTCCATGGCCGAAGCCTTGGCAACGACGACATTGCGTTAAGTTTGCAATACGATTATGCCGTTTATAATGTTCCCAATGAATTTTAATGTGGGAAATGAAACGTACTTTTTCTAAAGTTTTCAAATTGTTTACATCACTTCGATTGAAGTGTATTAGGTAAAGTTCATGGGAAATTCCAGAGCGTGGTTTAGAAGTACCATTCGCTCTTTTTTTCATAAGTATTACTTGGGAAGGGGCAAAACCAAGCAATTCTTTTATTTCATTTTTAATTTCATCAATACTTTGATCATTTGATAATCCTTTCAAGACAGCCTTGAAGGGTCTGTCTGATTTTATATCATATGAATAAAATTTATGAAGTTTTTCGGACAAATATCGAATAAGACGTTCGTAATCTTCCAATCCATCCACCAAGACTCGACATTCTCCTCTTCGTCCGATTTGAAATGAGACTTTTACTTCCGGGAGAAAAGTAGAAAGCTCAGTACGGAATGTTTTGAAGTCGGAAATCATCACCGTCACTGGTGGCATAGATTGATGTTTCTTCCCAGAACGACAAGCGTCCATTTTGGGAATTTTTGAAGAATTTTCTTCTATGTCGCTACAATCGGATTCAGGAAGAATCTCGTAAATATTGTTAGACGGCATAGGATCAACGGAAGGGAAATCCGTCCGTTGTCTTTTATTTTTACATTCAGATTCTATAAGATCGTGAATGTTATTAGAAAAATGTTGAATAACGGATTGTGATTTATTCCGTATTGAATTATTTTTAGCCTTAGGCTTGTTGCCTTTCCGGTTGGACGCAGGCATTTTTGAAATTAATGAAATTTTAAATTAAATTAACTAGGCTAAATTAGTCTTCGATTAGACTCCTAGCTAGCCTTAAAAAAGGCTGATTAATTTCTTAGTCACTCTAATATCACTCTTTGTATCACTTAGTTAGTGATTCAGGTAGCCTTGAAAAAGACTGAAGCCTTGAATCAATGAAACTCTAGGTAGCCAGAAAAAAATTCCAGGAGCCAAGAGCTATACGCGTGCGGTGCGAACGACTGTTCAACACCGACTGATGAAATGTTGCCTTGATTTTTCGCGGAGTGCGACGAACATCTCTAAGTGTCGATTATTTCGGCTTTCCCTTGGTTTGAAAAATCATTAGCTGCTCGTTTTGAGCTCCCCATCCCTTGTAGTACACCATATGTTTGAAAACAGACAAAAATTTTTCTGTTTAACTAACTTGGAGAACATTTGCAGGATTGTCCATTTAACCGATCCATCGTTTTATGCATGATGACAGCATTCAGAATCCGTGAATTTGACCCCGTTTTTTTGATATAAACATCAGCATCTAAAGTACGATTCATTATCCAAAATGATGAATTTTCCATTCACAAAGTTTTTACGGTGAAGTGAACGACAGCAAATTGGTTATTTTGCAATGTATTTTGCTGCTCGTTTACGTTTATTATAAACTTCTTTGTTTTCCTTCAAAATACTTTGGTCAGCCGAATTTGAAATGCAATATTTTCTTCCTAATTTGCAAATTTTCTATGTCCTGGCACTTAAATTTGGTGGGTCTCCAAATCCAAACCAAACAAGTTGGCGACAGGTTTATGTAAATTCAGCTTATACGACATTTTGTTTGTAAACAACTGCGCAATTTGAAGTTACCGATGCAGTATGGGAACAGTTGTTTGACAACTCACTCGAAAATCGTATTTTTTAAATTGGAGAAATAGAGATTAAAGTAGCAACAAAATGCCATGTTCGGGAAGTCCTACAGTAATATTCACCCTTATTCTGAATAACGACGTATTGATTTTTCGATCGAATATGGTTCGATCGAATACTAGCCACCTTTGATTTTGCTAGCGTTGTTAAGAATACAAATGAAATACGATCGTAAAATTGATACGACGTTATTCAGAATAAGGGCGATTATATCGAAAAATACATTAAACAAAAACGAAATGTAAAAGCTAAGATTGAGTCAACTTAGGAATGATTACCAAGTGCTGGTTTGTGTAGTTGTAGTTATTTCATTTGTATTCCTAATTAGAGCTGTGCGCCGCCGCGCCACGCCGCCGCCGCCGATAATTTCGACACGCCGCCAATTTAAGAAAAAGATGATCAGCGCGCCGGTTATCACATTTTAATCGTGCCGCCGATAATATTACATTAGCCGAAAAATGATTTTATCAATGTGGAAAATTGTTTACAGTTTTCATGAAAACTCATTGAAAATTACAGTACAGTTACTTTCCTCCTACTTATACTGAAAATCAGTACTACCGATGTCAACCGAAGGCAATGTCATTTGATTCAAAGCCTACTTTCTGTCTTTATTTAAAAGTTTTTGAGCTATTGGCACATTATCGGTCGCGACATCTGAAAATGAAAAATGGAACCAAAAAAGGGAGGGTTCTTCCGAAAAAAATAAATAATGTTAGGTTTTTTTCCGATTAATATTTTTTTTTAGAAACCAGTGTAGTGTTGATTTCTCAGGTACTAGAATGTTTAGTGATCGAGTACCATTTATTTTGGATACTTTATTTGTTATTTCCGGGCATTTGAAAAATGGTATTGAGCAAAATTTCATGATCCATTCTAAATAAACGTTAGTTTTCGCACAATAGATTAAGATCAACGTTACCAACTCAAAGTAAAAACATTTTCTTCTACTTCTACTATGACTTTTCAAATGAATTTACCCGTTTTTATAAGAAATCGTAACAAATGTGAAGTAATTAAAATTTGAATTTGTTAATTTGATATTATTTTTGATATGTGAATGAATTTGAGCGCCTAATCGATTTTATGTTAATCACATACGTACGAAAAAGATATACTTATTTTTTGAGTTGATAAAACGATTTTTATACATGATAATTATCAACTATGTAAAAAGCGATTTGAAAAATAGTTCCGAATAAAACTTCATATTTCTTGCTCATAATAAAAAAACCCTTTGTATATGAATGAAATATTTATTTAAACAATAGTCAACCATCTCCAAATATCGCACTTATATTCATCTCAATTTCTCCTCTAATTCGATGCATTCGAAAACATTTACCATCTCCATTCACTACGTTGGCTTTAATGGATCACATAAACATTAGGATCGTTGATTGTAGGTCGACAAAACAATAAGATAGCGAAATTGTCCTGTGTGAAAATTTTTAATATGTTTATAATTGATTACGCCGAATCGCGCCGCCTCCGCCGCCTCCGCCGCCGATGTTTTCAGGAAATAGCGTCACGCCGATTCGCCGCCGCCGCTGGTCAAAAAGACGTTTCAGCCGCCGATGTTGACAATTTTGATCGGCGCACAGCTCTATTCCTAATAACGCTAGCAAAATCAAAGGTAGCTAGGATTCGATCGAACCACATTCAATCGAAAAATCAATACGTCGTTATTCAGAATAAGGGTGAATAGCTCAGTTATGATATCATGTGTTGGCTGATTTCGGCAGCCGGCTGCCGAAAACATTTTAGAATTTAATTTCTCATATTTGTTCAATTTATAAACATAAATCATTAGTAGATCAGCAACGTATCGTTTAATTTCGCAGTGAAAAAGCACTGATCCAACGCAATTTGTGACATGAGTTTACTATATCCGTATTATCATTGCAATATTGAAGCCTGACCAAATGCTGATCAATTGATTTCACCCATCAAGTCCACATTTCAAGGAAGTATCCGCTATATTGCCGTTTTGAATTCGTGTGCAGAGCAGAGTTACAATTCGGAAATCAGTTGTTCAGACTAAAGCGCTGCGGTGTACTCATCGGCAGTGCGTGAAAATACCGCACTACTCAACCAGACTGCTGATACATGTGTCGTCGCTGCGGTTGCTTCAATGTGTTTTTTTTGCTTACTTGCTTCACGGTTTTCTGCTGGAACAGGCGTGGCGTGGCGTGACGCGGCGTCGGTGGTGGCAACATGCAATGGAACTAGTAATTAACCAAACGGACAGACTCAATGTGCTCAATCCGTCCGTGCGCATTTCAATGGTCATTCAGCTATGAATTCATTCAATCCCTCTCGGGACTGGTTCTGTATCTACTGCGGAGGGTCGTTTCGTTACGGTACGTACGGTGGTAAGCAAAATTGTATCTTGGAGCTGCGAACAAGCACGCAAACTACCCGCTGCAAAATGTATGATGGTGTGAAATGCTCAAAGTTGGCTCTAGGAGCAAATTCTAAAATCTCAATTTTTTCATCAAAATCTTGAGACAATTTATAAAAATTCTAATATGTATGATAGCTTAGAGTTGATTTGACATTCTATCGGATCTGAAATTCATACTTCTGGACAAATGTTTGAAAGTAACGAATTAAACCGGTATTCCGAAAATTTATTTGCAAAAAGAATGTTCTCTGTATTTCAACTCCTTAAAAAATTGGGTTATTTTAGTTAGAACGGGAATTTCAGAAGGGTTAGCTGACTCAAATCGTACCGTAATGCTTTGGTGTACAAACCGGAAGAATTTTTACTAACTGATCCCGATGTCGTTGTTGCTTCAGAATTAAGTCAGCCTTAGAATCTAGCTTTGGGTAAACCGGACAAAACGATTAAACGTAGCCAAATGTGGTTTTTACAGGAGAACCGACGCTTCCTACTCAGTCTATGGCCGTTTTGATTTGAATGCTTGAGAAAGAGCTTTAATTAGTATTGTTATTCGAATTGAGTTATTGCGGCGAAATTCCTTTATTGGTGATCGAAGTCCGTCATCGATGAAACAGCATTCGGTAAAATGACCCGCTGTCGTACTCAAGTTTTATTTGTAGAGTGATTGCTTTCGGGGGACATTCACAGTCCCTCCACAATCCCACTTTGTTAAGTTATTTAGTTGCTAACTATTTTGTGGTAGCTGCTTAGGTAATGCTTTCACTTGTTCGCTTACATGATTGTAACGGTGCACCTAAACCAAAGGACTTATTCATGTAAATAATATTTTAACACACCGTTAAATGAGGCGGGACCAAAGAGACTAGAAACCTTCAGTCCGCGATAGCAAACTACTATCAAAGTTTATTTTACTACCACTGCTTTAGACATTGTTTTTTTTCATTGAAATTACAAAATAATGCTTCAATTTTATATAATAGCTTACTCTGCAATTTGGAGACAATATACCTTGAGTAGGTATAAATTATTATAAAAGTTTGATAATTTCGGGAAGTTTTAGAAATTTTCAGTGTTTTTAGTTTTATGAAATATGAAATGTACAAACTTAGTGAAATAGTTATTCATAGTTGTGTATTAACTGTCATTCATACGGTATGCATGAAAAAAATTTTTTTTTTTTCGAATCCGTCCAATCGTGTTCCCTCAAAGATAATTCAAATACATATTAAGTTTAGTCACTGTATTCTACATTTCAATGTTGCTGTGCTATTGGTTTGGTATTGGAAATACAATTGGAAGTACGCTGAGGTCTTTTTTTATGCGGTTTTTTATGCGAATTTTCAGAGTTATGCGGTTTTTTTATGCGAAGTTTCGGAGTTATGCGGTTTTTTATGCGAAGTTTCAGAGTCTTCAGTGTATTCTGTTTAGCTATTTTAGCGCTTAATTCAACCTCACGAATATCAGTTTAAGCTCTTTTGCTAGTCGGAGACAAACGCATAATAAGGTATGCATTTACTTTTCTCTTCTGATCGGGTGCTGACGTTGGCATTCCAATAGAAAAATATATGAAAAATAGTTCCTTGGGATCGATTTTGGGTTCATTTATGAACTAATTCAAAGCTCCTGCTTCGGAATATTGTTTAAAGTGATTGCCATTGCCATCAATATGGACATCAACTGAATGAAAAGCATCTATCTAAATATTTGCGTCAGATATACCGACAATGAGGCGGAACTAATGAGAGCAGAAATACTGACAAAACTACCGATCGATGTTTGGTTCTTAGAAGAACCGAATTGTTGAATTTATTTCATGCTGACCTAATTAGAGTGCATTTTTCTGGAATGCAAAGCTTCTGCTGCTGAACATAGCCACTAGTAATGTGCGAACGGTGCTCAGAGTATTGAATAAATTCAAATGCATTTTTTATAGTGAAATTAATCAGTTCAATAATGTTGGATACAGTTTTTTGTTACTGTAATCATAGAAGAACTAGTATTTTACATCCAGTACGACTATCTATGGCGGATAACAACGCACTTAAAAAATCCTGCAAATTTGCGTCTTCTAAGAATGACATATTCGAGCGTAGAATATGACACATTTTACAGTTGATTTGATTCATGTTTCAAGGTATTTGACATAGTTTTAGGTCTAACAAACTTGTAGTCGTACGTTGCTGTATGAAAAGTAGGGTACGTTTGCCACAGATTCAGGTCATTTCTGTAACCCATCACTCAAAAAGTCACGTGACTGTCGTTGTCAAATCCTTATAACGTTCATGAAGTATCAACTCAGTCAGAAAAAAGTGACAGCCAATTTCAAAACAATGGATTCAAAATAAACTCGTGTGTTAATTTATCACTGTACAATCTCAGCAATGCCTTCAAAAGTGTTATCCGGATTCTGATGCACTGAAAGGAGCCATTTGATATTGATTAACCAACTTTAAACGTGGTCGTACAGTACAGTTCACAAATTGTTTATACCTAATCGTGAATTGAAATTGCGTGAGATAGCTGAGGCCGTGAAGATATCAGAAGGCAGTGCGTTTACAATTATGCATAAACATTTGACCATGAGAAATCTCTTTAAAATGGGTGCTGCCTTGTTGTATCGAAGCAGTGCTTGATAATGTTTACAATAAATTGGGGTTTTTTGAGTCGATATGTGAAAATGGATGAAGCATGGATCCATCACTTCAATCAAAAACGATTATCACTTCAGTGGACTGCAGCCGGTGAACCACATCCGAAGCGTTCCAAAGGCACAACAGTCAGCTTATGGCGTCAGTATCGCAGGGTATTATCTTCATAGACTATTTTGAGAAAGGAAAAACAATCAATAGTGAATACTACATAGTGTTGTTAGATCGTTTGTATGCAAAAAATCAAGGAAAATCGACCTCATATATCAAAGAAAAAACCCCTGTTCCACTGAGACAATGCGTCGACTCACAAGTCGATGGTAACGATGGTTAAATTGAACGAATTACACTTCAGCTTGCTTCCTCATTCACCATACAGTCCATATTTACCCCTTGGTGACTACTGGCTATTCGCTGATCTGAAAAAAAGGTTCCTGGTAAGAAATTCAACTCAAATGAAGAAGCAATTTTCGAATGTGAAACCTCTTTTGAGTTGAAAGACAAATCCTTCTTGTAGAAGGATGTACGGTATCGAGAAGTTAGTGTTGGAATGATTGTATTGCAAGATTGAGATGGCAAAACAGTTCATTTCAAAGAACCGTTCAGTGATTCAGAGTTCTATTAAAAGAACTAGTTCTCGAGAGCCGTTCGTTCGTTCTTTTCATAGTTAGTTGAATGCTTGTTGAATGAACGAACCGAGACACCATTCTCTTCGGAGTCAAAATAGAAAAAAGGTCAACGACTTTGAACTGAAGAGCTACCGTTCTCAAACAAAGAACTATTGGTCGTTCATTCTTTCAAAAGAACTAGTTCTTTTGAACCGTTCGCTAACGAATTGCCCATTTCTAGAATAAAATCGATTTTGGCAAAATAAAGTAAATTCAGTACATCACATCTTATTAGCAAGCGTTATGAAAGCTCCCAAAAGCGATCATTCAATGGACGAACTCCCACCAGAACGCCAACTAGCACTGTCATTCACATAAAAAATATAGAGAAACGGAACCCATGTAGCTAATTCAAAATGTTGCCAAATCGTCATGTGAAAAAGACAAGCGCTTTTCTGATAAAGTAAATAATTATTTATAACCACTGGAAGTCCATGTTAGTGGAGCTTGTCTGAAAGAACATCAAGGGCAACTACATCGAAAGCTTCTTTAGGTCTAAAAATACAGATGCCATTTGTTGTCTTTGAGCGAAAGAAATTTGGACGTCAATCGAGAGCAAAGCAAGACAATCATTTGTTTTTAATAGATTCAATAGATTTTAATTTTTTCGAACAATTTTCTAATTCTAATTCAATGTAGAAGAAGTTTTCCACGGCTTTTGAATGGCGATAACTTTCACTTGCCTTCAGTAAGGTGGGTAGAAACTTTTTCTGAAGAAACTTGTTGACAATATCAACTAATCTTTACCAAGTAAAATTTAATCCTGTTCAACCCAGGAGCATTGTTGTTACAAGACAAGAGTGCTATAGAAAATTAAATCATTCAAAAGGGGTTATCCAATGGAACCATTATTTCGAGGAGACTCCCGAATGTTGCTCTGCGTGGGAACAAAATCTGGGCAAACTTTCCTAGCAAAGTCAAATATGTATCGGTTCGAGTATTTCTTGGTCTCCTTGCCCACGTTATGAATCCTCATTCGTCTGAACGTGTTTCAATTAGTCGTTGGATCAGGAAATCGTTTGGTTTGAGATTGTTCCGCAGCCTTCAGAATCAAACGAATGAAGATGTCATACTCTACAAGCGAAGAGAGTTGTTCAATTGAGAATTGGACACTGGAGATATTACTTTCGTATTGTATCCAGTCAACATCGTTACCATGTAAATCAGGGAGTACTTTCCAAGTGCAACCTAGTCGATCTGGAGACGAGCTAGGAGATAACTCTAATGTACTTGGAGGTCTTGGGATACGTGTCATGCTGTCCATATTTAAAACTATCATTTGAAATTGTTTTAAATGTTATATAACAAAGAGGATCCATTATCATTACAGAGGGAACTCCATTTATTTAGCATCAGGTTCGCATTGCATTGTTACGTTTAAATATAGATAGAAAAACATGCTCCCAAAGCAAGATAGCATTGTTGTTACTCAGGGTAGCAATATGGGGCCATTGCATTTCCTGCTATATATCAATTACATTAGTAAGGTAATCTTTTATTCTTGCTTTATACTAATATAGATAAAATATGAATGTGGATAGATTCTACAATATTTCTATAAAATATGCGTTCTTTAAATGTACAAACATCTGAATACTAATCATTTAGGTTCTGCGTTTGTTTTGAGAAAACTGTTTCACAACGTAACAACTTTTTGCTTTCAGGACAACAGTATCAAGGGATTTCACATCCGAAGTACCTTTAAAATTTATGCCCCTTTTGTACGGTACATAAAAACAGATGTTGTCTTAAATTAACACATCAATCGAGAATCATAGTTTGATTTATTTGAAAACTAATGATTGCAATGAATTATTTACATACTAAAGGGTGATTTTTTAAGAGCTTGAGAACTTTTTTAAACAATAAAACGCATAAAATTTGCAAAATCTCATCGGTTCTTTATTTTAAACGTTAGATTGGTACATGACATTTACTTTTTGAAGATAATTTCATTTAAATGTTGACCGCGGCTGCGTCTTAGGTGGTCCATTCGGAAAATCCGCTTTTTTATCGACAAATTTTGTTCAGCGATGAGGCTCATTTCTGGTTGAATGGCTACGTAAATAAGCAAAATTGCCGCATTTGGAGTGAAGAGCAACCAGAAGCCGTTCAAGAACTGCCCATGCATCCCGAAAAATGCACTGTTTGGTGTGGTTTGTACGCTGGTGGAATCATTGGACCGTATTTTTTCAAAGATGCTGTTGGACGCAACGTTACAGTGAATGGCGATCGCTATCGTTCGATGCTAACAAACTTTTTGTTGCCAAAAATGGAAGAACTGAACTTGGTTGACATGTGGTTTCAACAAGATGGCGCTACACAGCTCGCGATTCTATGGCCATTTTGAGGGAAAACTTCGGAGAACAATTCATCTCAAGAAATGGACCGGTAAGTTGGCCACCAAGATCATGCGATTTGACGCCTTTAGACTATTTTTTGTGGGGCTACGTCAAGTCTAAAGTCTACAGAAATAAGCCAGTAACTATTCCAGCTTTGGAAGACAACATTTCCGAAGAAATTCGGGCTATTCCGGCCGAAATGCTCGAAAAAGTTGCCCAAAATTGGACTTTCCGAATGGACCACCTAAGACGCAGCCGCGGTCAACATTTAAATGAAATTATCTTCAAAAAGTAAATGTCATGTACCAATCTAACGTTTAAAATAAAGAACCGATGAGATTTTGCAAATTTTATGCGTTTTATTGTTTAAAAAAGTTCTCAAGCTCTTAAAAAATCACCCTTTAGTAACATTCGCAAAATAAGTCAAACGAACGAAAGCGTAAAACTATATGCTTTTTGGATGCTCTAATTATGTGCATTGGTTTTAACTCAATTTCCAATCAATTTTTTAATTACAGTAATGTATATTTACAACCGTAATGATTTACATGTCGTTTAAATTTCACCACTTTTTTGTTTTGTTTCGCTGTGCGCGATTGTTCGGCTGCTTGCCTGCATGTCTGCCAACAAAACAAGGTGGAAGCGCGCGGAAGGTGTAAAATCATCGACCATTCAACGAAACCGCACTTCGGTCCGGCGGCGATCGAGACAACGGTCCAATCCTAGTTCGTAAGACCAGAAACAGGGCTCCATGAGAAAGTGAATCATCTACGTATCGTACGTACAGACCCAAGTGGCAGTTATAGCGTGTTTCATTTCTCCATTTTAGCGCGGTGCGACGATGTTGGTAACTTTTCCTAATGGGCTGTGAAAACCACCCGAAACATCGTCAGCCGAAGCACGCAAAATTCCAATCGAGATGCGCAAATATATCATCACCAGACTGTTTAGGACTGATTAATCGATTCTGCTGGTTTCGCTTTTTCGCAGTTTTCCTTTCGATGGAATGAACACAGAGAAAACTGTGGTGCTGGTCGGCGCTAATAATTGAACGAGCGATGCCGGTCGAACGCATAGTCGGTCACGCAATGCGTGAAAAGTGGCGATCTTCGTCGATAACCTCACTTTGCTGCTGAGAAAACAATACAGACCAAAGGAAATGATTTTTTCTTCGGTTGGTATCAGGTTTGTGTCGAAGGAGTTGAGTTTCTTACCGGCGAGTATTTTTTTTTAACAGATCAGTGAATAGCCAGTAGTCAGTTGGGGCCAGATCTAGACTATATGATGGATGAGGAAGCGATTCGAAGTGCATTTCGTTCAATTTAATCATCATTGCCGACAACTTGTGAATCGGTGCATTGTTTCGATGAAACAGTATTTCTTCTTCAACATATGAGGTTGTTTTTCCGTTATTATTTTTTTGCATACAAATGATCTAATAGCTGTTTGTAGTCATCGCTATAGATTGAAAAAAATACTGATGCCAAAATCTTACCAGCTGACTGTCGGGCTTTTGGACACTTCGAACGTGGTTCACCGGTTGTAGTCAACTCAGATGATGATTGTTTTGATTATGGAGTGAGGTAATGGATCCATGTTTCATCCATTGTCACATTTCGATGCAAAATATCTTGTAGGCATACTCAAACACTGCTCCGAATTACAACACGTTATTGTTTTTTTTATATCGAGTGGGAGTGATAGAAATAACAAAAGAAGCTTCACTTAAAAGACTGTCACTTTTTTCTGTCTAATCGAAATGTCACGAAATTTATGTCTTATGGATTCGCAAAAAAAGCGCCATTTATGTGTCAGTCATATGACTGATTGAGTGATGTGCTAGTGTTATCCTCACGCCACTATCCATTGCAGGACATAATATCACAATTCTCTGCGCACATAAGAATTTCGACGGGACGGGTATAGTGCGATGGGTAAGTCAAGTCGTTGCGCCTTTCAAGCAGCCCACCTGGGTTCGTTTCCCAAACCCGGCCAATAGTCAGAAAGTTTTTCTGGTCCGAAGAGGCAAAAAACCTTAAGGTTAGAACCTCTATAAAAAAAAGAATTTCGTACGACAAATTCTGTTACTAACACATGGGCTGAAAAGTCCGGGCCTAACAAAGAGAGTACGATTTTTTTGTTCAAAATTAACTTTATTCATCAACGTAATCTCTATTAAGAGCAACGCAATCACTCCAGCACCACTTTTTTAGAACGCTGCCTCAGTTTCAGCGATAACCTCTTCATTCGTGCGAAATTTTTTACCGGCGAGCCTTTTTTTCAGGTCTGCGAACAGCCAGTAGTCGCTGGAAGCCAAATCTGGCGAATACGGTGGATGTGGAAGCGAATCGAAGTTCAATTTATGTAGTTTTGCCATTGTTTTAATTGACTTGTGACACGGTGCGTTGTCTTGATGAAACAAAACATTTTTCTTTGCAATTTCAATCTTCAAACGCTCCAATAATGCTATATAATATTCAATGTCAAAGGTATTTCTTTTCTCAAGATAGCCGATAAATATTACACCACGCACATCCCAAAAAAACCGAGCTTTCCAGCCGAATGGTGTGCTTTCGGGCGCTTTGGACGATGTTCACCAGTTGCTGTCCACTCAGATGACGGTCGTTTTGATTCCGGAGTGAAGTGATGAATCCATGTTTCATCCATTGTCACATATCGATGCGAAAATTCCGGTTTGTTGCGTTTAAACATGGCCAAACACTGCTCAGAATCATCAACACGTTCTCGTTTTTAGTCAACATTGAGCAAACACGACACCCACTTTGAATAAAGCTTTCTCATAGTCAAATGCTCATGCAAAATAAAGCCAACACGTTCTTTCACGTGGTGTTACCGCCTCATTTGGACCACGTTTGAAGTCAGCAAACCAACCAACCAATATTTTATTGTTGTTTCTGATAAAGCGGAGTCTCCATAACACTTTTTCCAAGCCATTGCTTCGCATAAACAATATTTTTTCCCATCAAGAAGCAGTGTAAAATTAAAATACAAAATTGTTTTTGATCCATTGTTATAAAAATAACAAAAGTAGCGTTACTCTTAGCGCAATAAATCACAAAGTAATGAATAGAAAATCATGACATTTTAACAGCTGTCTTTCAAAGGTTAATATTAGCTGAAAAAAGTGACTGCAATAAAACTGACTGTTAGGCCCGGGACTTTTCAGCCCATGTGTTATAGGTCGAACTCGACAACGCTTGAGAAATCAATTGACCTCGATTGCAGAAGAGGCTTTCGATGTGCTTTTTAATCGTTAGGATTTAAGTCACAAGAGCTAACGGAGCCCCTTAAATCACGCATTCAATTTAACGTAAATGATATAACCGAAACTGTTGCTATTTGATGGCTTTAGATACACAGTTATACAGTTTATTTAAAACTATTATTAAAACCGTGTAGTTGAATAACTATACTGAACTCAGCCGTAAAACACATACTGCCAAGCAGACGGATTGGGCATAGGAATAGGACTGGACAATACGACCTGTTTTCTCGGTTGTGGAAATGGCATCTAAGCAAGAGTAGTGTCAAAATTTTGCTTGTGCATCGCGAAAACCCACACTACTCGCTCGCAAAGTAGTCGAAACTGATGAATGTGACCAAACTAACGGTTTCTAATCAAATGAAGGTATTCGGAGATCGTTTGTCTACAGCTAGTAAGTTCAGATCGGGAAGGCGTCGAAAGCCGGATGTCGCAAAAACGTTAAGAAAAATGCGCATCTGTTACAAGCGGAATCTCAACTTCGAAATCCAAGAAATATTGTCTACAACCGTGTATCGAACTAATAATCTAGTATATTTACGACTTACAACAACGTGTGGACTCTGGATCGTGCGATAAGCAAATCAAGTCGGTTGTTCTCGCAAGAAGCTGATAAAGATTTATTACATCATCAAAAACTGTCGGTTTCTTTTTTTCGAGCAGTACAAGTTATTTTTTTTTATCTGTTCGCTTTTTTTCCTTCTTATAAATCGAGTATTGGATGATTCCTCGTTCTTAACATTATGTGTATCGCACAAAAACTCGCATAGCTGGGAAAATTCGCGTAAAAAAGCCGCAAAACTAGATAATTTTTTTGTCAGATGTTTTAAAAACATATGAAATTGTCGGACCTTTGGACATTTAGGACGTGGTTCGCCGGTTGTAGTCCACACAGATGATTATGATCGTTTTGATTGAGAAGTGAAGTGATGGATCCATGTTTCATCCATTGTCACATATCGATGCGAAATATCTGATTTATTACTTGCAGACATGATCAAACGCTGCTCCGAATCATCAACACGTTGTTGTTTTTGAGCGACTGGGAGTAACCGATGCGCGTTCCAACAATTCCGATTCGAGAATGTCAACCTTGACTGTTTTGTGTAATCGTTTGTAATGAGCACCGATGCTCATGTGATATGGGAAGTTTGGAGAAATCAGTCAAAAAAAAACTATAACAATTACGCGATGGCGAAAAAATATTGTTATATATAACATAAAATCTTAAGTGATATCATATTATCCCTGACCTTATGCAGGAATTGGATCAGATTGGTTCAAGTGACACATTCTTTTGAATATTTGGAAATTTCTGCTTAGTTCAATTGGGAATCCATAGCAAAAATGGTTAAATTTACTGGTAACGCAACTCCTCATATGACACAGTTTATAGGAACGTAATTCGTGGAAAGACTGAATTTCACGACAATGATATGACTATGTGTCAAAAGTTACCGGTTTTAAGGGAACGTGAAGATATAAATGTGTCGATGAGGAATATTTGGTGTTAACGAGCCTTAATTGATGTTTGTTTGGTATGACATCTGCCAAACATATTCAATATTATCAAAAGCGAATTTGTAATTTTGTTACAAGACAATGCACCTGAACACAATTCAAAGCCGTTTCAAGATATATTAAAATCATTTGGCTGGAAAGGACTACTTCGCCCGCCGCACTCGCCAGGCTTGGCCCCTTCCGACTACAATTCGTTTTCAACAAAGGACCATTAGGGATGTCCGATACCGAGTCGATACTTTGAGGTATCGATACTTTCTTTCAGGAATCGGGTATTTTTGGTATCGATATCTCATAAAAGCGATACTGTTAGTATCGATACTTTTGGTCTCGATACTTACAGTATCGCAACAGATTGAAGTCAATTCCTATTACGACGGAACATTTTTTTTCAATCATAGAGGCTTTAACCTTAAGATCATTCGTCTCTTCGGGCCAGGCCAATGTGCGGGGTTGGGAATCGAACCCAGATGGGCTGAGTGAAAAGGACGCTATCAGAGCTAATAAAAGTCATTCTCAGCTGCGATTGCAAACTATGAGAACGAAATCCATGTCCAGTCAATAGCATAAGCGGGATAGTAGTTTCGAAATTGTGTTCTTTCTTTAATTTGCTCTTTCAGTCATTTGGAGGTTTCAGTGAAAATCCCGTAGTGTGCAGTGTCGATATTTAACCGAAGCTTTGAGAATCTAAAATGACAGAAAATGGTTTCACAATGACTTTTACCTGTTACTGCTCGAATTTGTAGTAGTTTTAGTTTCCAAAACGGTTCTGGGATGTAATTACTTCGGTTTGCCATAATTTAGTCACTTTTTATAACCAAGCGTCACAGATTTTCATTACGTCGATGAAAAAATGAGAATTGAAATTGTGCTGATGCTTCCTGAAGACGTTAGTTTGGTTTCGTCTTGTCATAGAGGAAAGAGTGACGTTGGCAACTGTACTCTCTCTCTCTCTTTTCAATGAGAATCGTGAATGATTCGTCTCTCTTCATTTGTTATTTTGTCGGTCATATACGAATGATATAGAAAAATATCGAAAATGAGGCTGTTGGATTGAGAATGATATACCCGTCCCCAATAGAACTTTTTTATTTCTTTGGCTTGGACGAAGCGCCAAGCTCGCGCATGTATTGATATGACGTGGCCTAGCCGTCGTTGAAATTCGTTCTCGATAATTTCGCTTTTTCCAACAGGTGCGCTCATAATCCTCATAATCTCAGAGGATTCACCCATTTAAATTTTTCACACTCATTGAACTCTCTTTCAGTGCGCCTAAAAGCAATAGGCATTGGCTTTTAGTGTAGCATTCGTTTATCGACATAAAGGTTATGACATGTAAATTGTTGAAAAAATAAGTGAGAAGTGGCGTGCGGAAATTCTTTGATGTGGACCAAAAGCCGCGAAAGACGAAGTGCAATCTATGTGGCACGGAATATGCTTATACTGGTGGCAAAACAAATTAATGAACAGCAAAAAAGGGAATTGTAACAATCTTATCAAATGCAATAATATTCAGTTTTCAAAATATATAGCAGATAAATAACACTTTATTACAACGAAACAACATATCGAGTAGATTACATCAGCTTGACTGAAGACTTAGACGCAGTCACGTACCTAGAGGGGGGGCCCGAGTGGCCCTGGCCCCTCCCGAAATCAAAAATATATAATTATTTAGAATGTCTTAGGTGTTACAGAAATAACAAGACAGTGAACGTAATGAAATGTAATACAATATCAGTTCCAGTGGAACAGTTTAAAGTGTATGTTAAAAACAGCCGTAAAAGGCACACCGAGAATTAGGTACATAACCCAAGTTGCAATTAAAACTTGTTATAATAGGCATGTTTCACATGCCTTCATATCGGTTATTTTTGTTGTATATGTTAGACAATTAATTCAACACGTTTTTGTAAGGGATGTAAAATTGATTCATATTACTGCTTGTGAAACCAACTCAAAAACCCGAATGGATTAAGTTCCACATCCGGTTTTTCAACTTACTGTACAACAAGAGGATTTGAGCAGTTTCAATTCCGATTTCCACTTAGCATTTATTACTGTTGTGAAACAAGAAACTTGTTGCACATCATTCAAGAAAAGTGCGCTTTTCCAATCGCATAATCGTTGCGAGAAGAGTTAATTAATTCAGTACTAGAACAATGTTTGCTACTTGGGAAGCAATCTTCAGTAACATTATTTTTGAATCTTTGGGCCCCTCCCGAAATGAAATCCTGGGTACGGGCCTGCTTAGACGATTCTGGTAGGAAATTATGCTCACTACTGATGTACAGCGTTTACGATATAATATTACAACAATCTTGGTGTCAATCTAAATGTTGTAATATTACACGAAAATATGCATAATTTCTCATCAGAATCGTCTAAGTATTCAGTCAAGCGGATGTAATTTACTGATTTCGATGTCACAACGTGTGATTTATCTGCAATATTTCTTGAAAACAGAAAATCATTGCATTTGATATTCAATACGTCTAATATTTTTTTCACATCGATTAATAATCACATTGAGATTGAATGTTTTTTTTTTTGCTGTGTGGAAACATCTTTCTGTACATCATAATGATTGCTGCGCAAGTATCAATTGATCCTTACAGGTATCGATACTTTATTGCCTTTCGACACCTTGTATCGATACATAAATTATCGATATCCCGATACCCCAGGTATCGATACTTTACCTTCCGAGTACCATCCCTATGGACCATACACTGGCTGAATAGCACTTTGCTTTCTACAAAGAAGGTGAAAATTGGGTGTCATTGATTTGTTGCAAAGGACGAAAATTTTAATAGGAGAGGTATCCATAAATGTCAAGATATGTAGAAAGCAATGGTCAAAATTTAAATAAATTTTTTTTTTATTTCTGGTTATCGCTACCCAACTAGTCAATTGTAGATACTATAGTCTAAAATAAACCAAGATGAGTCAAAATTGTGGACGAATTTCTTCGGTGATGTCAAAATTTTTATTAGAGTAGAGGAATCAGGGTCATGTCACCGAAAGCCGTTTCGCCGAAAGCCATTTCGCCGAAAGCCATTTTGCCGAAAGGGTCATTTCGTCGAATCCTGAAATCGTAATTGGAATTAATTTAAAACAAAGACAAATGAAAGATGATAGCGTTAACGCCCGTTTTGTTGACCTACAATTGTACTTCTTGAAAAAAGATTGATTCTTGTACTCTTGAATAAAGATTGATTCGTGAACCTCGGAAAAGTTCCCAAGAAAACTTTTTGACTATTAGCTACTAAGCCTCAAAGCAATTGCATAGGTATATCTACGAGGCAAATGTATGTGGTATTTTCCGTTTATTAGGTGAAAATGAAAAGATATCTAATGCGGCTACGCCACACCATTTTGGTTCATGTGCTGTCCGAACTTGCTACCGCTCGTTCGGACCTAACTAAAGCAAAGAAACCTAGCTTTGAGTAGACCGGGCAAACGAGCCGGTTACAGGTTTGCATGCAAGAGGCCGCCGCTTCCGACGGTGGGTCGGCGGCCAATTCAGCTGGTGTCGCCTCGGCGGTTTTGTGCCGCCGACCCATCTTGGCTTCTGTTATGTGGCTGCGCCACATCAGTTATACAGGAGACATAACATACAGAAGACATGACCTTTTTTGGTGAAACGACTTTCAGCGAAATGACCTATTCGGCGAAACGACTTTCGGTGAAATTGCATTCGATGAAACCACTTTCGGTGAAATGGCTTTCGGCGAAATGACCCACTCCCGAGTAGAGAACCATTGAAATGGTTATGGCTTGGTAGCACCAGTAAGAACTCCGACAGTTCGGGGCAGCACATGTTTCAAAGATTTACTGAAGCGTAAAAATATTACATCCGTATGCCGGTAATGATAATCAGCAAGCAGAACAGTCAAATGTTTCACTGTTTTTGCCTACGCAAAACAGATAAAACGTTTACCGAAGGAAGCGGACATTGTTTTCGCTGGACTGGAGAATCTTCGTGCTCCAAATTATGTTAATGAAAACGAGCACATAATTTTCACTGTGCATACAAAAAGGCATCGCGCCGTAAAAAAAATACAACGCATCATTTGTCGTTGGCAGCACGAAACCAATCGAAACGGCAGCCTTTTCGATGTTGTGGAAAATTGAAAAATCCGACCGGTGATTCGATTGGGGAGGTTTGGGTAAATAGTAGCTAATTTCGATGTAACCTAACATAACGAGTTGATTGGTACATCGGCGATTTCACAGACCAATATGATCAACCGGAACAACAGTTCCGTGGCATTTCGTGACTTTGCAGTGGGCTGCCAAACATTGTTGCTGTTTTCAACTACACAATAATTTGTTCATGATGTTTGGGAATCGCTATAAAAAGTTATTGAACTCATGCACAATTCGTTCTACAATGTCTTACAAATGAAGCAGGTTCGGGTAGGAAAAAAACACACACAGCGAATGCCAAATATAGGTTGTATTTAATTAATACATACAGTCCACTTGATGTGGAATGGAAAATTCGTTGTATCATAGGAAGTATATCGAAAGGCAGTAATTGATCTCGCTTAAAAAAGGAGCATCGCTTAGACGTATTTCCTCCTAATGTGAACTCAAAAAGTTTAAGTGTGAATAGAGCTATTGTACCTAACTCTCATCGTATAAGTCAAGGCACCAAATTATTCCATAAATTATTTGGTCTACAATCAACTGATTAGTCGTAATTAGAGCCAATATCTTTGCAAAAATTCGAGCACTGAACCTAAAGAGTAGATCTCCTAAACCTAAACAAAGGTTCAGATTGTTGAAATAAATATGGATCGTGTATCATTGGTTTTGTTCGGTTTTTTGTTTATTTGGCGAAAGGTAAGTGCGATGAGCCTTTGCTTGGATTTTCAGGTTTATAATTGTTTTCCGCCTTCCCGGAACTTCGCTCTGTTCGAGTTGTCTAAATAGGATTCTCAAAAGAGTGTTTTGCAAGCAAAGGTGTTCAATTTAGTAGCTTCTGGCAATTCGATCTTTGTTAGAGTGCAATTTTATTAAGTATCCCACTTAAAATTTACTTCGATGAATTTCACATTTCCGAGCCGTTTCATCATGATTGCACTTTGATTCCAGCTTGATTTGCTCGATTCATTACAGAGGCATGTCATAGAGTTTCAACAATTACTTTTTTATTAAACATGAAAGACGATTTTGAAGCTCCGGCTGCTCGGCTACCAATGGAAAAAGACTAGATAGTCGTGTAGTGTCGGTAGCGGTTCACAACTGGCTAAGAAAAACCTCCACCACACAGGTAAGCCGTGTGGCATCCGGCGGTTTTATTTGAACCAAGAATTGATCCACTGGTTTCCTGTTCTATGTCGTAAAAAGCCACTCAAACGGGAGTTCCCTAGTTAAGGTGTATTTCCGTGTCGCTGACTGAATGACTGCCGGATGCAGTCGTAAACGGAACATTTGTGGACTTTGCTCTTGCGTATCACAGTTAGACTATCTAGTTGAAGGCATAGACAGAAAATATGTCCATTTTTCGGCATATTTGCCGTATAACAGGTCTCCGTCGAGCGGTGACTTCGTATTCTTCATATTATATGAATTCTAGTGGAGATCAAGCCAGTGTGTTAGTTCATCACACTGCCAAGCGTTATATCCTACATAATCTTTCATATATCTCTTGAACAGTTACGATTATGAGTCGTTTGTTGGTTTTGCAAAGCAAAAAGCTTTTGGTAAGGCTTGTTAAGGTGGCTACGTAATTCACTCCAGCATCTGAATTTCAAATGCGGGATGATGTAACTATTGCATCTTTATCTTACGAGACAGGACCTCATAAGATGGATGATGAAGTTGGGATTTCATCCGCCGCTAAAAATTCGTATACTGGAAATTGTCAGTTATCGATAATGCTCGTATATATGAACAAACTTTATAGTACCAGAAACTACCATTAACCTTTTTTCGGAAGCGACTTTCGGAATTATAGCATAATGAGTCTAGAAATGTCTATTTCAACGATAACGAACCGAAGATCAAATGTCCTCTGGCCTCCGGTGCCAGAAATCATCAATAGTTTAATAATTTCTTAGATTACATTATTGGAATACATTCCAATTATAACTTACCATGCAGTTAAAATTATTTAGTGAATCTTTTCTCAAGCACATATTTGTGGCACGAAATTAAATATAAAGATATTTCGTAGCTCATTATTATTCAATCGATTTTGAAAGCAAAATCAAGGGTTGATTCATTGTATTAATAATTATTGGAAAATCAATGAATTCCAATAAGTTTTCATGCTGACTGGATCGAAGCTGACCCTCAATGTTTATCACTTTGTTTGTATATCAGGTTAATGAACGATAATATTTGGCTTGTATTCATTTCATTCAGTAACTTGTCAGTGATGAAGTTTTAGTTTTGCTATAAAAATTGCTACACTCTAAAATAACACCTGTTATACAATATTACACAGCCAAGCTTTATTGCTTCTGCAACATCAGTGCATTTAAGTCAACAGAATTGGACATTATTAGCATTATAAATGACAGTTACTTAGAAAATAAACGATTTCTTACAATACCCATTTTATTGTATTCAACTCGTTTTTATTTCAACACAAAACCCAATGCTGCATAAATTCGCGTCATTATTTTATATGTAATTTTTGCTCACGATATAATGCCATCGTGCCCACCGTGCATTTCTCACACCACCTCAATACAAAACAGCAGCGCGCAAGCAATAAAAAAATTCGGAAAAGTTTATGTGAAATTTTTCAAATTTAGGTTATTTTAGCGAAAATTTTATAATTTTGAGTTGCATTTTAGATTCTTTGTGAAGTTCTGCTACAAACACTACTTTTCAGTTCTAAAATCATCCCCGTGGAACGGAGCAGTAACCGTTTATACATTTCAAAAACCAATTACGGCTCGGCGAAGCAAAATTTCAAAATTCTAAGAATACTTAGTTATGATAAATTTGATTTCGAAAACTTAAGTGTTTTTGGTTTTTCGAAAATCGGTCTAGTTTTTGAATAATTGATCAAAAACGCGATTTTCGCATTCCGCTACATTTCACCTTAACAAGACAAATCGTGAAAAGCAAATAATTATCAAATGATTTTTTTCATAATCTATTTTTGATTTCCTTTATAGGGCATTTTTAGGCTCAACAAAAACCAAAAAATGCACGAATTATTCATCAAACATTTTTTTTAGAAACGTATTATTCTTTTTGGTTGAGACATTTTTCTTATTTTTAATCATCAAAATTTCGCTAAATTGTTGTGACGAATGATTAATGAAAAAATTTTGTTAGCATGTGCCTCTATTCACGGGTTTTTGGTGCTCCATACATGGTTGAATCTGTGTATGGTGAACTAAAATTGAAGGATATTCTATCGTTTTACACCCAATATTGTAAGGACCAATCGTTCATCTTGGAGTGAATGAACTTCTTCTGTTTTTACCCTAGAAGGTTTTAGCGGATAGATACCCATAAGGGTGCCGAATTTGCTTCTCCTCATACATGTTGCGAATCCTCCTGCATTCATCCAGGAAAGCAGAATGGTGTCGTAAAATTTCTAAACCCTATCGGGGGTTTGGAGGCTTTAATAAATGTGCATTTTGGCTCCTTCAGATCGTTCAACATCCTTTCGTGGATGTAGAGCGGTTTATTTCTTTTATTTTGTGCTGTTCTCCCACTTCAACCACTTCACATTTTCTTCCCCTTCCCATTAAGAAAACAATAAGAAGACACGGCAAGGCACAAACCTCTAAATAACTAGGGGAACGTGCCACTTGAGTTCTGATTCCTGAACTGCTTTTGACCATAAAAAAATGTGTTAAATACCTTTTACCAACTGAAGTCGGCGTATGCAAATTTGCCTCGCTGACGTCGACGAAAGTCGAACGGTCATTTTCTAGATAGATTTATCGTAAATATGTTTGGTTGCCCTGCCAATAACCGATATCTCCTGAATCAATTTTTTATGACCAATAACTAACACGACGGTACACAACATAAGTTTTATTTGGCTAGTTCAAAGGGGTTAGCCTATGTTTGTGCTTAGGGCACATAATCGTTTTTACTGTTCTTTACGTTTCGTCTTAGACTCGTCAGTGCAGAGCAGTTCAAATTGAACTGCTTACTGCAAACTTAAACAGTTCAATCTAAGTTCGGAATCTAAGTCTAAAAACATATTCTGTTTTCAAGGTCAATTGTGACAGATATTGTCGATAAACTGAAAATTTTGACATAAAACTTCATATAACTCAAAAAGTAAACATTCTATCTCGAAACCATTCAATAGCGTTCAGGGTGACGGGGAGACCTTGCATTTGCGACTAGTTTGATCAAAATCGGTCCAGTCATCTCTGAGATCTCGACCTCTTAGTTGACAACACACACGGACATTTGCTCAGTTCGTCGAGCTGAATCGATTGATATATGACAATCGGCTCTCCGGGCCTCAGAAAATTTTTCTAAAGTTTGAGCGAATTCTATACCTATTATTTATATATATAAAAATGGGTAAAAACGCGTAATTTCGGAAATCCGCATTAAAAAATCGCGTAACTTCGAAAATCCGTGTTAAAAAATAAACGCGTAGCTTCGGAAAATCGCGTTACTTCGAAAATCCGTGTTAAAAAAAACGCGTAGCTTCGGAAATTCACGTAAAAAACGCGTAACTTCGGAAATTCGCAATTAAAAATCGCGTAACTTCGGAAATACGCATTAAAAAATCGCTTTACTTCGAACATCCGCGTAAAAAAGCCGTGTTGAAACCGCATAAAAAAGACTTCAGTGTAGTACAACATTAATCCGAAAAGATATTCGGAAACACCTAGTAATTTGATCGCATGCTCAATACGAATTTTTCAGGGCGTTTCTGGCCAAAGTCATATAAATAGGGAATTTCGTTTTACTTTGAAAACCCTGAACTTTGTGTCGTCCGAGGTAATGACGCAATTCCAAGATAAGGTGATTGGTTAAGAAAAAAACGTGGCGACTTATTACCTATTTAAATTGTCACAAATCTGATCCATTTCTGAGTCGATTTGAAAGTTTTCAAATTGACAGCGAAAAAAAAATAATGCAACTGCAACTGAAATGTAGAAAAGTGATACTAAACTTCCGAAGGTCCGGGAGTTTGACGGATTTGTTACAGAATTTGCAGTCAAGATATTAGAAACATTATTAGGTTTACTTGTTAGGGAAACGATTTTAACCGATGTAATTTTGAATGACTCTTCGTTAATCGTTGATCCACCGATTAAAAAATACACTACTCTCAAAAACAATCTACAAGTCTACAAGTCTAGTCTAGACGGCACACAACAACTTGAAATAGAACTTTATTTCCCAAAATGAGTGCAAAAGTAAAATCATTTCATTTCGTCATTTATGATTGCTTCCTGGCAGCCCACAAGGCAAATACCGGTTCAGAATATCTCCGTTTTAGTTCCGTCCGTTCTACACCACAAAAGTCTCTATCGAACATATGGCGTCGTTGTTTTACAAGCGGCGAGAATGCGACTGCGACTGAAAACGTCGCCGCAGCTGTACAAAAGATGCAAGGTTCAGGATCTACAAACTCCAACCCCGGTTATGTTGTGTGTGGTGGCAGAGAGTAGATGCGGAAAATAGCGGGGATTGACAAAGCACAACATCCGCATTTGAGCAGTGCTCCGTGGAGAGAGGCAAACAAAAAAAAAACTGCAACTAAAGTGTAACTCCATACTTGGCTGCACTCTGTGCAAACAAATGCGAAAACCTTGGGCTGACTGACGGCCTGTGAAACTTGCATTTAATTGCCAGCTGGCAGACTGGCAACGATTTGCAGAGAAATTTCCATCGTCGAGCAAAGTTGAACAACTGTTAATAATCGTATCCTGAACAATTGATGATTGATGCTTTGTGTTTGTAATTGCTGTTGATGACCACAGACCAGTTGTATGAGCAAGATACTGTTTTACATTGGTAGTACACTGCTGTACGGTTCAATTGCTAGCACTTTGAACAGATCCCCAGATATTTAGCCGGGCATCTGTACTAGCCTACATCTGTCTGATTGATTGATTGATTGATCTACTTCGGGCCAAACTAAGGATAGCAATAAAAATGGATCAGGGAATCGGTAGGGGGGAGGGGGGATGCGATGAACACTTACCTAGTGGCATCGACGAAAGCAGGTTGTTCTTGTGCGACAGCAGTCCGTTATCTCCGAAGGCTAGACCGCCGGTTCCACCACCACCGCCGCCACCGCCTCCCACATCACCCGTGGATGGTTCACCGTTGGCAGCATCCAGCAGTCCCAGGCTTTTGGCCCCGCTGGGAGAATCATCTTCGAAGCCGTTCGTCTCCAGCAGTGATATTTCCGATGGATACTCAAAGGTCGATGTTAATGAGTCATCGAATTGGATTTTGAACTGAAAAGAAAAATGATAACAGTGTTTTAAAAACAGTGATAATTAAGGCCAAATATGCACACTAGAAAGTCCACTGGTTATGGATTTGCAAGGTGCAGCTAATAACCGTACAAATACCGTGTCGTTCGTCCGTCGGTAACTTCTTACCAACCGACTACCGGACGGAAATTAGACGTGAGCGCGATTACACTTAAAAACGGAATTAATTTCTAAATATCACGTACGATTTGGTTCGGCTTAACGCAACAGCACATCGTTAGAGGGTGTACAGACACACACACACACACACACACACTCACCCACCGGTAGCTATCGATTCAAGTAACACTTCGAGATGAAACCGTGAGAAGATGCCGTTGAAACGGCCAAATAACGGTGACTTGAAGCATACTTTTTTTGTGTGTGAGTGGTGTTCAAGTGGTAAAAAACACAACCCGTGATTAGTTCCCGTGAGCGAAAAAGTCAGGGTGAAGGCCAAGAGACGGGCGGCAAAACTTGAATCAGTTTCAAAAAGGTTGTTTTGTTTCGTGAAGAGACGACGTGCTGGCACGCGACCGGTAAACTTATGCCTGTAGCAACAATAGGTTAGAGGGAACGCCACCGTGATGTATTTACTATGTATGGGCAGAAGAAAACATAATCAGCGCATATGCACTATCCGACTATGGCTACGTGTGCCTGACGAAGTGTGTCGAAACTTTTATTTATATATTATGAAATTTCAGTTCTGGCATGGTATGCGGTTTGAGTCAAATGATCAGTTGGTGTGTAATAATCTAATTAGTTTACAATTTCCTGGCCCGGGTTTACGGTTCAATGCATAGGACGAAGGAATCTTAGTGCCAGTAGGATCCATAGCACTAGCCATGCAATGATTCTGTACACT
Organism: Malaya genurostris; assembly: GCF_030247185.1. NCBI lineage: Eukaryota > Metazoa > Arthropoda > Insecta > Diptera > Culicidae > Malaya > Malaya genurostris. Next base: position 57,187,104 of record NC_080571.1, read on the forward strand.
AAGAATCGGCTGCGAAGTCTGTTGAAACAGAAAGGCCAAATTCCACAAAAGGAATGTAATACCAAGACTCTCTCTTACAATTTGAACTTCACCTATTGATACCCAAAAAAGTCAAAACCAAAGACTGTGCCTCCTGGTTTGTCAAATTCACAAACCAATCCAGGATCTAGTACAGAAAAAGATAATAATCCAGTGGGCTCCATTTCACAGCCACCAACAGGATTACTTAAGTTTTCAGAAATTGTAGAATGGATTTTTACAGCATTCAATATATCTGAACCCTTAAAGACCCTTATAACGGCATTCCTTCCAATAGCTAAAACTTTTTTGAAGCAGTTATCAGCTCAATGGCCAATTGTCTCAGGGTTTGTATCTTTTGATGGATAATTTATCACCCGCCGCAAATGATACAAACACTGTCCTGCAGTGGAATTGTGGAAGCATCATGCCAAAACTTGATTCACTTAAAGTTTTATTACACAGTCAAAAATGTGATGTATTTGCTTTGTGCGAAACATGGCTTACTTCAAACATAGCTTTAAATTTTAATGACTTTAACATTATACGTCTCGATAGAGACTCTCCGTTTGGGGGAGTGCTTTTGGGAATTAAGAAATGCTATTCTTTTAATAGATTAAACATTCCTCTTCAACTTCTAGTATAGAAGTTGTTGCTTGTCAAATAAACAATAAAAGAAAGGATATTTGCATTGCTTCATTTGCATATATTCCTCCAAGAGCTCAAGTTGGACAACGACAGCTTAATGAAATTGTCGAAGCCCTCCCTGCTCCACGAATTATGTAGGGTTCCGTTTACAATGATAGAAGATCGTGGCATGACACGGATTCCAAGACCTCCTGCACCCCCAAGTGCTCTAGATTTATCTCTTTGCTCGACTTCAATTCGACTAGATTGCGCCTGAAAAATACTGCCTGATTTACACGGTAGCGATCATTTATCAATCATCATCACAATTAGCAATAGCAATTGCATTGCTACTTCAGTTAATATTCCATATGATTTGACAAAAAAATATTGACTGGATTAAATACCAAAGTAGTATCTCTAGTATTTTAAATTCAATGGAAGAGCTCCCTCCACTTGAAGAATATGACTTCCTCGTCTGTTCGATTCTGGAGGCAGCAGAACAATCCCAAACTAAACGCTTTCCTGGGCCAACGACTAACAGAAGGCCTTCCAACCCCTGGTGGGACAAAGAGTGCTCAGAGGCTAAACTCGCGAAACAAAATGCTTACAAGACGTTTCTAAAACGGGGAGGAGGAGGAACTCCACAGAATTTCGAAAAATTCATGGCTTTAGAAACCAAGTACAACAACATACTTCGGGCCAAAAAATTTAGTTATTGGAGACATTTTGTCGAAGGTTTGTCAAGAGAAACCTCAATGAGCACTCTTTGGAACACGGACAGAGGAATGAGGAATCGTAACGTGGGCAATGCGAGTGAGGAATACTCGAACCGATGGATATTTAACTTTGCTAGGAAGGTTTGCCCAGATTCTGTTCCTACGCAGAGCATTGTTCGGGAATCTCCTCCAAATAATGGTTTTATTAATAGTCCCTTTTCAATGATGGAATTTTCAATAGCACTCTTGTCTTGTAACAAAAACGCTCCTGGATTAGACAGAATTAAATTCAACTTGGTGAAGAATCTGCCCGACCTCGCAAAAAGACGTTTGTTGGAATTATTTAACAAGTTTCTTGAGCAAAACATTGTTCCACCTGACTGGAGACAAGTGGAAGAGGGTAAACCAGCTTCCAATCACAAATCATATAGACCCATTGCAATGTTGTCCTGCATCAGAAAATTGTTCGAAAAAATTATTTTACGACGTCTCGACACTTGGGTCGAGACGAACGGCTTGTTGTCAGATACTCAGTTTGAAATAAAGGGACGAATGATTGCCTTGCATTGCTTTCATCAGACATCTAAATTGCCTTCGCTCAAAAACAACAAATGACATCTGTATTTTTGGACATGAAAGGAGCATTTGATTCAGTTTCCATTGATGTTCTTTCAGACAAGCTCCACCAACATGGACTTCCAGCGGTTATAAATAATTATTTGCACAACCTTTTGTCAGAGAAACGCATGCACTTTACAAATGGCGACTTGGCAACATTCAGAATTAGCTACATGGGTCTCCCGCAAGGCTCATGCTTCAGTCCGCTCCTCTATAATTTTTACGTGAACGATATTGACAGCTGTCTAGTAACCCCCTGCACACTAAGACAATTGGCAGATGATGGCGTGGTTTTAGTTACTGGACCCAAAGCTGTTGATTTGCAAAAACCATTGCAAGATACATTAGACAACTTGTCCGTTTGGGCTGTTCATTTGGTTATCGAAATATCTGCGGAGAAAATAGACCTAGTCGTCTTTTCAAGAAAGCATGATCCCGCGCAGCTTCAGCTTGATATGATGGGAAGAATGATCCAACAGGTTTTGACTTTCAAATACCTCGGGTGTGGTTTGATTCCAAATGCACGTGGGGAGGACACATTAGGTTTCTGATAACAAAATGCCAACAAAGAGTAAATTTTTTTCGAACAATAACAGGATCTTGGTGGGGTGCTCATCCGCAAGATCTAATAAAATTGTATCAGACAACGATACTTTCAGTGATGGAATATGGATGCGTTTGCTTTCGTTCCGCTGCAAACTCTCATATTATCAAATTAGAGCGAATTCAATATCGTTGTTTGCGAATTGCTTTAGGCTGCATGCATTCGACATATACAATGAGTCTTGAAGTTCTGGCGGGAGTTCTTCCTTTGAAGGATCGTTTTTGGAAGCTTTCATCACGACTGCTAATAAGGTACTGAGGTACTGAAACCCTGATTATTAATAACTTCGAAAGAGTAGTCGAGCTTCAATGTCAAACAAGATTCATGACAGTATATTTTAACCATAGGTCCCAGGAAATAAACCCTTCAAGATATATTCCTATCCGTGTCAGCCTCCTAATAGTCCCTGATTCAACTCTATTTTTCGACACATACATGCAGCGCGAAGTGCGTGGAATCCCGGAACACCTACGCTCGATGGAAATCCCAAAAATATTTTCTAGTAAGTTCAGGCATATTGACTCTGAGAAAATATTTTACACGGACGGATCACGAATTGAATAGGCGACAAGGTTCGGTATGTTCAACAATAATGTTTCGGCCTCATTTAGGCTTCAAGAACCTGCATCTGTTTATATAGCAGAGTTAGCAGCAGTTCATTATAGTTTGAGTGTAATCGTCACATTATCTCCAAACCATTATTTTCTCTTCACAGATAGTCTGAGTGCAATTGAAGCCATTCGCTCAAACGCTGCTGACAAAAATGAACCTTTTTTCTTGGGGGTCCCGGCTCATTGCTCCATTCTAGGCAATAAAAGAGCCGATATTTTAGCCAAATGTGGTGCTATTGACGGTGAAATTTATGAGAGACCGATTGCTTTCAACGAATTCTATAGCGCGACTCGCCAAAGACCACTTGCCAGCTGGTAAGCTTCTTGGAATAGAGATGATCTGGGTCGGTGGATGGACTCAATTATTCCGAAAATTTCGACAAAGGCATGGTTCAGAGGACTGGATGTGAGTAGGGATTTCATTCGTACAATAGTCTGGGCAACTACACGTTGTCCAATCACTACACGTTAGACGCACATCTCCTTCGAATTGATATTGATCATGTCGTTTGGAAATGCGTGGAGTATCGTGATGTCGGATATCAACTAATAAATTTTTTGCGTACCCAAGGTAGACTATCCAATCTTCCAGTTCGAAGCATTCTTGCTTGACGTGACCTTTCTTACATGAAACTTCTTTATCATTTCATAATGACAATTGGAGTTTCAATTTAATAAATGACCCTTTTAAGACTTAGTTCTGATTCCAGCTGCGATAATGCTCGGAATAGTTTATGAAATTATCAACAAAATATCTGAAAATAACAGCTAATACCGGACGTTCATTTTAGCAACTCCATGTGAAAAAGATATACGATCTTTCAGAAATTTGTGATAGTGATAGTGATACGATCGTTCTCCATCGAAAAATATTAGACTATATTTCTTCATTTTGCAATTAGGGTGATAAACGAAAAATATTAAAATATTAAGATCATTAGGGTGGATAAAAAAACGATTTTTGTTAGATTTTTTCCAAAAAGCGACTATTTTGATAAATTAATTCACTTTTTAGCCACTGAGCCGAACTCGCTAAAAATTTTTTTTTAAAGCAGTCTACTCTGAGACTTTGGGAGATTTCCGAAATCGAAAATTTTTGTTGATGTCAAACGTCTTAGTAATGCATGAAACGTCGAGATCAGGTGTAATCTCAAAAAAACCCTTTTTTGACGAAAATCGATAATGTGTTAGTGTTAGAGAGTTGACATAAAAAGATTTTTTCAGGATAATACAGGGTGGCAAGTGAATTGCCGATTTCAATTTCCCGGCTCTTTCCCGGTTTTCCCGGTTTTTTGATATAAAAATTCCCGGTTTTTGAAATAGGCTCAAATCTCCCCTGTTTAGTTTTTTTTCAACATTTTTTAATTCAAACTTTAAACAAATATCCCATGTCCGAAAAGGATCATCGTAATAGGTCCTAAACTCTTTCCAGGCATTTTGATGTATAAATAGAAAATATTCATTATAACATGTAAGAAAAGTAAGCCTTTTTCAAGTCATTCGCTTGCCACTCGGAGAAAACAACAACAATCTATGCTTGCAACTTCAAATCATTTTGCACAGAGCTTTCTTCGCTCATTCCGAAAGTGAAAGTGAAAATCTCAGTTCGGCGGGAAAATTATAAACGGCATGATGGCCAAGGACGACTTTTATCGTATCAAAGAACGCTATCTACCAACTCTTCACACGATTCAATCAGTGCCATCAAAGAGAGACGGATATCATCTCAGCAACAAAACACCGTCATGGTTCATATAACATAGAATGGACACCAGTGCGAGAGCGAATTTCTCTTGATGACCTGTTTGAGAACCAAATGTTAGCACGCTGCTGTGAGGATTCTTTCTGAAGCAACAAACGGTCGCTTATTCCCGTTTTGTGATCCGATTCTATACAGGAAGTGGATAATTGCGAAAGAATCATTTTACTATTGCCGCTTATTCTAACTATGTGCTTATAACCTTTGTATAAGTTGTATATATGAAAATAGATGTGAATGCTCCAGACCAGGGTTTTGAAATATTGTATATTGTAACCAAGTATCAGAATCATCAAGTCGAATTATTTGCTATAATTATCAACTTGCGATTCTCTCTTGGTAAATTCCTCACAGCGCCGATCATAGCCGGACTGTATATATTTTGTTAAGGGCTGTGAAATACTCAGAGTATGAAGTGGAGCGAAGAAATGTAGAAAAATTATCTTCACAGTTCAGATGAATTATCATGCTGTGATTGTGATGAAAACCATAAAACCAATTATTAACAAAGTCCTGTCAGACCAAAAATTCAAATTTTCATGTAAAAGAATTGAGTTTAAAATCATTAGATGTACGTATACCGTTCGGGTGCCACGACTTACTCTTTTAAAACACATTTTTTTAATGTATCTAATGCACAATATATCGATCTGTTTTTTCCTAATAGGATTCTAAATACTCGTAGAGTAATCAGAAAAATAATCAAAAAGTACGAGTTTTTCATGATAAACTCTCCGCTGGTTTTAAACCAGTTTTATTCCCAATAGCTTAACTAATTTATCTTCTATGAGAAATCTTTCTAAAATTGATCTGATTCTAGCAGATCAATCAATAATATTCATGGTTTCAAATTAAGCAATGAATAGTACAATTAGTTGTATATTCTACCGGCTTAGAATTAATCGACTATAATACTATCGAATGTAAACCCTGAAATTATTGTGGGAAATATAGATATAGCCGTATATAATTTAAATCATTACTTTATTGAAGTTCCAAAAGCTCAAACTAAATTATATTCACCTTCATCTACATCAATATCAACGTTCTTGTGATCCTACTATGGAATAGTTGAGGACCTTTAAGAGAAAATGAATCATAGATTCACTGAACAAATCAATCCATTTTCTAAATCTTTCTAAGATTCTATACTGGTCCTCAGAAACCAGTTTCAATAATTTTATTAAAAATTTTCCCTATGTTACCTAGGGATTTTGTCATAAATTTTGCAAGTGTGTTGAATACTTATTCAAAAATTTAATAAAAATTCAACAGAAGCATCCAAATTATCCTTATTTTTCAAAATGAGCTTTCAATATGCTGTTATTGATAACAACTAAAAAAACTCTTATTCTTCCTGTTTTATTTAAAACTGCCTGCAAGCTTCTAAAAATCGTTGAACGAGACATGGGGTGTTGGCCCAATTTCCAATGGAATGTTCAACATAGAAACTGTATGGAACAATAAGTTGTTTTAGCACTTGTACTGAACATTTCACTCAAACGCAAAATTAGGTATTGTCTCCTACTTTTCAATTGTTGAAAAAAAAATCATTATGCTGTTATTCATAGGTGAGCTAGTAATATTTTTCCCGGTTTTTCACCACAATTCTCGACTTTTTCCCGGTTTTTTCCGGTGAAATCAAATTCCCGACTTTTTCCCGATTTTCCCGGTCACTTGCCACCCTGATAATACCATGTCTCGACGTTTCATGCATTTCTAAGACAAAACAAAAAAAAACGAACAGCCTTGAAAATCAGCGTAACTTTGGAAATCCGCATAGCTTTGGCAATTCTGCGTAAAATAAAACCGCATAAAAAGGAAGTAGTGGTTCCAAAATGAAAAATCCTTTCTTTTTAATCATCTCACTTGGACCCTCGACCCACCTTCAATCGACTCGAAATGCGTTCCCCGAAGTGACATTTGAATTTGGAGAACAGCCAAAAGAGAACCAAAACCAATACCAATTTGGCACTAATCGAGATTTGACTCGTTTGAGGCCCAAAATATCCTTTACTGACCATTTTTAAATGCTAATATCGCCTGTCGTTTCTTATTGATATTTTTTGACGGTTTCCAAATTTATTCTCGTTGTCCGTCAGTTGATATGAATGTTTCACGGGAACGCGTTGTTTTCACAGTGGTTATTCCGTTAAAAACAAAACAGTGCTGCCAAAAAAAAGAACCGATTGAAAAAATATTACGCGAAATTTAAATTTGACCGATTATAGGTTTTTTCGGATATAGGTATTTGAATATGAGGGAATGTAATTTACATGCATGATAAAGTAAAAAGGACCTAGATGAGAGCCCTGAGGGATGAAAGATGTCACATAAATCGTTTCATAGACGTTTCATAGAGTTTGTTCAGTAGTAATGTTTCCTATCGTGCTGAATATTACGATCAATTACTTTATTGAAGTCTGTATAAATGATTTTTGAATCGATACCAGAATTTGGATTTTTGAAAAACTCGTCGTGATCTGGTGAAAATCATAATTGGGGCACAATCTCTTTGTGCTTCGGAGTTTTCCATGCAAGATGATTAAATCTTGACTCGAGACATTTAGTTTCATACCGAATTGTAGTACAAAAAGTTGTAGCAGAAATGAGATCCAAACAACTTTCATCTATTTCCGATCAGAAATATGTCAATGCTTTATCTGTTTTTGATAATAGTTTATAAGTTTGATTATTTAAACTATTAACGAGACCAAATTTTTGGACGAGAAATGGTACCGCAAATTGGTTTTTGTATAAACATATTAATACTTGCTGACCGTGTTACCAATGATAGCGTGTTTTTCAAACATGTGATGGTTGTCAAGTGCCGTGTTTCATATGTCGAACAATTATTGCGTTTGACTTTAAAACTAATAACGTCAAGGTTGAATATTTATTCTTCAACGTTCAGAGCTAATCTTTCTTTAATGAACCCATTCGTGGCCAAGATCATGCGTGGCTTGTTCACCAAACCAGTTCTGTACAGAAATGCAGCTGCGCGGTACTTTGAAAACGCAAAATCAAGTGTCAAGATGGCGGTCAGTAAGAGACTTAATAAGTTTGTCGGAGCGCTACGTTTTTTTTTGCATTCTACAAAGCATCCGTTTCGTGGCCTACTGGGTACGTACGGTGGAATGTCAGGTGCTAACTAATTTAGTAATCAGCAAGGTCGCACTTAATATTACCCAATTAAATGGTCGATCGCCCAACAAAGCGCCCCCCGTCTGCTAGTACCTGTTTGCACCGATATTAACAGTGTGCTTGCAAATTACTCCCTTGCTGTTCTGCAATTGAAAAAAAAACTTGCCGAGTCACAGTCGCCGGAGTAGTGAAACCAACTCATAACTAGCAAGCGTATAATGAGCTGTAATGAATTCTGTTGGACGACGGCCGTTCTGGTTTCGTACCGGCCACATTCCGCCAGGCTGGGAAACCAAAGCTGAACCCGCACGGATTGCTCGGTTGGTTATGTGAGAAGGGTAATCTTCCCCTCCGAATCCCCGAGCCTTCCACGCATGCAAGTGAGTTTATTTCGTTCGGAATGTGGTCCCGAAAGAAAGGTTAGACACGATAGTTATCATGAACCTCAAGAAGAGCTGAGAAAGGCTATTTTGCGAAATGAAATGACTTTTGTCGCTCGTTATAATCCGGTTAGACAGGATTTGGATTGTCTGATGTTGAGTTTACTTCTCTAGTGGCACCAGTGAAAAGTACAATGCCGTCCCGAGGGCATTTTTGACTGGTTTCAAATCTTTCATACAGGTCAATGTTTCTGCTTGGAGCTAAGAGCTGAGACAAGTTTATGGTAGTGAGCTCCTTTTGACACTGGAATTATGAAGGTATTGTGTGATTTTTTTATGATTTTTCCGTTATAAAATTTAATTTGATATATTTTGTTGGAAGTTTCAAATATTTAGAATTAGACTTGCTGAAAGACGGTAACCAATATGGTGTGTATTCAATAACTTTGTACATACGAAACCTCTTTCAGCTTAAGTGACGGGAATATACAAATATCGTTTCTTAATTGCTTTAATCGAACGTTGAGTTATTTAGCGGCTTTTCAGTTAACAGTGGATTAAAACGAATATTTCAAAGTTTCAACACTATTGGAATGCGTCTTCTTCAGGGAAAAGCATGTTATTGTTCCTCGTTTTTTCCCTGAAGAAGGCTCAAACCAATAGCGTCGAAACGTTGGGTGTGAAAACAATATTCGTTTTTATCCACTGAAAATCCGCTGAATAACTCAACATATCAAATTATCCAGAAGAAAGTTCTCCAAAATTATTTAAGAACTTAATTGCAAAGTTTTCAATTCGCACTTCTGAATACTTTTTTGAGATATAGTAAACTGGGTTCCCTCGCATTTAATAATTTTCTTGAAGTGATTCAATTTTATCAGGTGCGCCAATTTTTGCGGGGGTTTTCCAAGCGATATCTCTGCAAACAGAGATTAGTTCACCATCGAAACTACTGCGTCATTTTTTTTAAACTAATGTCATACACATTTAGTGAAGTGAACAAGTCGAAATTCGTGTCAAATAAAGAGCAATTGCCGGAAACGTTTTTTTTAAATAACTATTTATTGGAATATGAGTTAAAATTAAATTATTAAGATTTAAATTGGGTGTTCAGCCACAAGTGGTGACTTTTCAGCCCTATTATATATATGATTTGGTTATTACCATGAGGACATCATTTGCTTCCGCAATTCTGAGATTTTTGTGTAGGGAAAATTCTAAACCTACTTGTATTGTGTAATTGCCGGAAATGTTGATTAATTACTTTGCTTAGACAAAAAAGTGCTACTAAATCTCATCAAATTTTTGATGAAGCTCAAGGAACGCATGCATTATAGATCGTGATTTGTGAACGTTTGTTTAAATGCTTTCGAATCGGGGATTTCAGTATAACAACCAAAAACGCACAGGTCAACCAAAAAAAAAAATTGTAGATGCCACATTGCAAGAATTGTTGAACGTAGACAATATCCAAACTTTAAAACAAATGGCAGAGAAATTAAACGTTACTCACCAAGCCATTTATTATCGTCTATATGTCACAAAAAAGATTCAGAAGGTTGGAAAATGAGTTCATCAAGAGCTGAATTACAGCAGGAAAAGTAAAAAATAATGTTTGTTTTCTTTTTCGGCATAAACAAAACGGGTTTTCTGCACCGGTTTGTGACGAAAGATGAAGAAAGGACTTATTTTAAGAGCTCCAAACGCACCAAATCATGGGTTGAACTTATGAGCATGAACTTAGCGAGGCACCTCTCGCCGCTGACAACGCAAGTAGGTGAATAATTTGTTGCTAATTAGTTACGGTAATTTCAAATTTGTTGCTCAATTTATTTTTTATTTTGTTAAGTGCTTCGATAAGTTCATATGAAGTTAGCGAAGCACAAAAAAAATTTGAACAACAAATTCAAAATTACCGTAACTAATTAGCAACAAATCAGCAACTAATTATTCACTGGGCTTTGATTTGTTTTAAAGCATCTTTGGAAGGGGGGCTTCGCTAACTTCATATGAACTTAGCATAGTACTCAAATAAGTTTTAAAAAATGGGCAACAAATTCAAAATTACCGTAACTAATTAGCAACAAATTATTCACTGGGATTCGCTTTGCTTTGAAGCATATTTGAGAGAGGGGCTTAGCTAACTTCATATGAACTTAGCGGAATACTCAAAAAAATTACAAAAAAAATGAGCAACGAATTCAAAATTACCGTAACTAATTAGCAACAAATTAGCGACAAATTATTCATCTATTTGCGTTATCATCGGCGAAAGGTGCTTCTCTAAGTTCATGATCATGTTGGCAACCATCGACATCAACTGCAAAACTCTTCACATTTACTGCATCAGAATGCGTTACAAGACTCCTTATTTCGGAGTAAAAAAACGCCTCTGCACTCAAAATGAAAGTGATCGAAATTATAATTTCTGAACTCGGATGGGTAACACATGGATCAATAAGTCCCTAGACTAAAGCAAAGATGGCGCTCGTAGTAAACCAGTAACCACGTCTCTCTAGAGTACTAACCTTTGCTTGAAACGGGTCAAAATTTTAAGTCGATCCGACCAGAAACAGCTGAGTTATCGAGGTTGGAGTAAAGTCGTTTTGTAGTTTGTTTAAAAAATGGAAAAACCGAGTTTCGTGTTTTGATAAAACATTGTTTTTTAATGGGTAAAAACACCGTGCAAGCGAAACAATGGATTGAAAAATGTTATCCGGACTCTTGTCCATCAAAAGCAACGATTTGTCGGTGGTTCGCCGAGTTTAAACGTGGTCGTACCGACACAAATGACGCGGAACGCTCGGGTAGACCTGTGGAAGCCGTTACACCGGAAAATGTGAGTGAAGTGACAAAAATTATAATGAAAGATCGTAAAGTGAAGCTCCGTGAGATTGCTGAGATGACACAGATATCATATGGAAATGTATTTACTATCCTTCATGAAAAATTGAGCATGAAAAAGGTTTTTTCCAAGTGGGTGCCGCGATTGCTTTCGATGGAACAAAAACAGCAACGAGTCGATGATTCAGAAATTGAACGAATTGGGCTTTGATCTGCCCCAATTCGTTCAATTCCCCACCCCCCATACTCGCCAGATTTAGCCCCCTTTGCTGATCTTAAAAAAAAATCCTCTAGGGAAAAAGATTTGGCTCAAATGAGGAGGTCATCGCTGAAACTGAAGCTTATTTTGAAGCGAAAGATAAATTTTTTATAAACATGGTATTGAAAAATTGGTAAAAAGTTGGAACCATTGTATCACCCTAAAAGGTGATTATGTTGATGAATAAAAAAAAATTTGCAAAAAAATGTTTAGGGGTTTTTTGGTTTGTACAGAAAAGCACATATTTTATTTCAGCTTTCTTCACGTTTCGCCTTCGGCTCATCAGTGCTTAAAGCAGTTCAAATTGAACTGCCATCTCCGCCTAACAGTTCAATTTGAACCGCTAAGCAGACGCAAAGTTTACACTATTTGTGTAACGACTTTTTGGATTTTGCACCGAGATGCTATATCCTTTCTGATGGCTAGAACGAAAACGAGTGACGACTGACTACTGGTCGCCGCAGAGTGTGAACATTTAGGGGTTTTTTGGTTTGTACAGAAAAGCACATATTTTATTTCAGCTTTCTTCACGTTTCGCCTTCGGCTCATCAGTGCTTAAAGCAGTTCAAATTGAACTGCCATCTCCGCCTAACAGTTCAATTTGAACCGCTAAGCAGACGCAAAGTTTACACTATTTGTGTAACGACTTTTTGGATTTTGCACCGAGATGCTATATCCTTTCTGATGGCTAGAACGAAAACGAGTGACGACTGACTACTGGTCGCCGCAGAGTGTGAACATTTAGGGGTTTTTTGGTTTGTACAGAAAAGCACATATTTTATTTCAGCTTTCTTCACGTTTCGCCTTCGGCTCATCAGTGCTTAAAGCAGTTCAAATTGAACTGCCATCTCCGCCTAACAGTTCAATTTGAACCGCTAAGCAGACGCAAAGTTTACACTATTTGTGTAACGACTTTTTGGATTTTGCACCGAGATGCTATATCCTTTCTGATGGCTAGAACGAAAACGAGTGACGACTGACTACTGGTCGCCGCAGAGTGTGAACATTTAGGGGTTTTTTGGTTTGTACAGAAAAGCACATATTTTATTTCAGCTTTCTTCACGTTTCGCCTTCGGCTCATCAGTGCTTAAAGCAGTTCAAATTGAACTGCCATCTCCGCCTAACAGTTCAATTTGAACCGCTAAGCAGACGCAAAGTTTACACTATTTGTGTAACGACTTTTTGGATTTTGCACCGAGATGCTATATCCTTTCTGATGGCTAGAACGAAAACGTGAAAGAAGCTGAAATAAAATATGTGCTTTTCTGTACAAACCAAAAAACCCCTAAATGTTCACACTCTGCGGCGACCAGTAGTCAGTCGTCACTCGTTTTCGTTCTAGCCATCAGAAAGGATATAGCATCTCGGTGCAAAATCCAAAAAGTCGTTACACAAATAGTGTAAACTTTGCGTCTGCTTAGCGGTTCAAATTGAACTGTTAGGCGGAGATGGCAGTTCAATTTGAACTGCTTTAAGCACTGATGAGCCGAAGGCGAAACGTGAAGAAAGCTGAAAAAAATGTTGTTTCCATTGTTAGTCTCGGGACTTATTGATCCATGTGTTACTTTTGCCTACCAGTCTTACTCTCCAGACTGAGCCCCTTCCGATAATCATTTGTTTTCAACGATGTCTGACGAACTCATGCACTTGCGCACATCTAGTTATAAAGATGAAAAAATGGCTTCACAACTGGATTGCTTCAAATGGTATTCGTGAGTTGAAGGAAAGTTGGAAAAGATAAGTAGCTTCTAAAGGTAACTATTTCTAACACTCTTTTTTTACATTTCCGTGCCACACCACTAAGCAGTACTTCTTATATTTATTTCAATTCGACACCTGGTGAAGCGCATGTACCGCCCAATATTTTTTTGTTTTGAAAAATGTTGATTATAGAATTGCAATTAACATCTGAAAAGCATGAAATTTTGTTTACTAGTTTTACTTTTCTCTATAGAAAGAATAAGGATTGCTTACACTCTTGGTCCCGGAGATATGAAGGTATAAGTGACGTAACCGATAATCCGTACTTTTCCTATACACTCAATTTTCACGAAGATGGCTGAACCCATTTCAACAATCAAAGACTCGTTTGGAAGCTTCTGTTTGATTAGTTATCGATTTCGTAGATCAATTAACGGACACTTCTGATTCTAGAGATATAATCGAATAAGTGACATAACCGACAAATTGCAATTCTTGGACGTGACTGGACCGAATTTAACATTTTAAGGCAATCATTTGGATCATTGATCAAGTTCAAAGATCACATGGTAGCCACATTCGGTACCGAAGATGTATTGGTATAAGTGCCGTAACTGACAAGCTGCACTTTTTACAATACACCTGATTTTCTCAAGGACGAATCCAGATTTGGATAAGGCGGCTTGTATAGAAGTTATTATCAAGCCGTTTATCATGTTCGGAAAGCTAATGCCTAACAGCTCCGGCTTAAGAGGTATAATCGTATAAGTGACGTAACCGACGAGCCGCTGTCCATTTTCTTTGAAATGAGCCAATCGATTGTTACTTAGCTACTATGAAGCCATCAATTACGTTCGGAAGTCCCATGGAGAACACTTCTGTTTCCGTAGGTAAAATGGTATAAGTGACGTAACCGACAAACATAACTTTTTTCAATCTGTTCAAACTTCTGAGACATGCCAAAGCCGATTTCTGGCAAACTAAGTTCATTCGGAAGCTACAGTGTGATTACAGTTTCAATGCCGTTTTTTTCTACCGCGTTTTCATGCATACCTATTTCTACTAAAAATGTTTTTTTTGACACCTTTGCGTTTGAATAAAAATGACTGCCTTAACTGCCGGGGTTTCAAATTATTAGTTGAATATACATAATTTGAGCAACATAACGAGAACAATAATTAGAAAAATTATACCTTTTCTTTTCATATCGTTGCTGTCTCATAAGTAAAAATTTAATCTTATTCAAAATCACAGTCAACGCTTGCTCAGCAGCTAAATGCTAAAAAATCAGATTTCTCTCGAAACCATGTTAATAAAATAAAAATGTTGAATACCCAACATAAATTGCATTTTAAAAGCAGAATAACAAAAATATATTCCAACTTGATTTTGAAAAAATCTCGAACATTTTCTTCAAATATCACTTATCATATCATTATTTACTCACTGATTGCGAGCCTGAGCAACTATTTTGTTCCGTCATCTCTTCAACTCTGTTGCATTCCGAGTTACCTTTATCAATTTTTGTGTTCGATTGTCCAATATTTTTAAATAGACTGAATTTAGAACAGTTGGATGGATTGATGCCCCTTTCAAAGAAATCCATCCCGTGAACTCTGCAGCACTTTCCCACTGTTGTGACAGCTTTCCAAATCCACAGGTCCATTATGAACTTTAATGAACGGAAGAATAAGCTCTTTCAAACATTTCTACTTCTACATTCTAATAAAGACTTGTTTGTCACGAAAAACCAAAGGATTTGTCCGCAGCTTCAAATATCTGACCAAATTAGAAGTTTTTTTTTGTAAAATTTTCAGCTTAAACACTGGATACGATCGATTTAGTCATTTTCAACAACCTGACGATTTTTGAACATGACCACGTCAGAAGTTTGAAATGGATGTCCAAAATTAATTTGGAACTTCTTTGAAACAAGACGAATCGTGTAGAAATGTTCTGCACTGGAAGAGGAATTATTTCTTCTGTTATCTGAGCAATAGTTCATTTGGATTTTTTTGTGTTATGGAAGGATGTGGTTGTAATTGAGATTTATCAACGGTCTAGAATTTTTTCTATTTCCTGATAAGTTTGGGTTAAAACATTCTTAAGCAAAATATAACGGTCGTTTTTTTTTGTTGTGAATTCATGCGTTTTTGCTGGTTGAATAGAGGATGTTGTAAAACACATGCTTAGGCCATCTGTAGTATTTGCAATTTATGGGGTACTTTCTCATCATTTGGTCGGCCATATCAACCATATTTAAAGTTTTTATAAAACTCAATGGTTTCCATTAGATATGAATAGTTTTATTTAACTGTTATAGATTTATTTCTTGAACTTAATACAAGTTTTTTTTGTACTTATGGTAGAAACAGGTATACCTTCTGAACATTGTTAAATTCAGAATGAGCTGGAGGAAAATGATAACGCTACATTATGTGAACGCTCATCATACGAAAAGCTCAAATTATTGTGGAGAAATTATTGAGTGCAGTTGAAAATTGAAAGATGTCTTTTGATAACTGTCGATATAAATATTGTAGAATGGACGAAGACTTCCGATTCTAGATATGTAATCACATAAGTGACGTAATCGACAAAATGCACTTCTTTCTCGGAGATATCTCAATATATTTCGACAAACTCGATCTCGTTCGAAAGCTATGATGAAATCACAGATCACGTTTAAACAATTCGTTCCGGTGAAATAATAGCATAAATGACGTAACCGACAAAACTCAGCGATGATTGAACTTGTTCCGAAGATACAATGAAACCTCGAAACTAGTAGTAATAGGACATGGTGGGCACATCCGATTCCGGTGCTGTAACCGATAAATAGCACTATTTTAAATTCGCACAATTTTCTCGATTCAACCGATTTCATTCGAAAACTGCAAGTGAGTAAAGGATCAAGTTTAAATCGAATAAGCAACGTAAGCGTATAAGAATGAGAAACTTTTGAGAATGACCCGAATCGATTCGGAAAATGTAGACTCTACCTAAATTAGGAGGATAGCGATTCACAGCAAAAATGAGTTTTGCTATATATACAAGCAAATAATTCGATCCAGAATTTTTTTCCTCTTCGTTTCAACAATAGAATGATGCTTGAAAGTTATAATCTAGAAAACATCCTGGCATTAGAGTTCCCAAACATAGTAGTAATGCACAGATGTAAAACTTTTTTTCAAATTTTCAGAATCGTTGCTCACTGTCGAAAGCTATACAGATAAACCATTATTAGCAAAACCGCCATCTAAGAGGCAAAATGTTCAGCTTAAATCATACAGAAAGTCAGCCAGTTGAACAAAACGCGTTCCGCTTCGTATGGTTCAATGCTGACGTGAGACTCATATCGTGTATCGCGAGATTTCCTTTTTTTGTGCGATATGAGACCTCTTAGAAGAAGACGCTGAACACAGCCACCACAGTCACGTCGATTGACGACAGCTTCCCCGGTAAAGGCCAAACTCGTGACGGCACCGTTCCGTAACGGTGCGCCGTGCCTCCTTGGCTTGGGTTTATCAATGAATGTTTAGCCCAGTAACAACTGCACTAACAGTTTGTTTGTACTGAAGTATTTTATTTAGTACAGGTTAGGTAAATAATCCGTGTTCTATATTTTGAGTCCTTATTAGGTCGACTTCTTTGCGAATTCAACATTCTCGTTAGGCATATTAAAATCCATTCAGACTATCATACGATGCGATAAAAACGCATCTTGAATAAAAATCAAGGTTTATTGAACATTTTCAAAACGATTTGATTTCAGTGTAGATCTATCAGAAGATATCAACCATTTTGGATTTGTTTATTCACAGAACCAATTATTTGTATTCCGCTATCGGTAATCATCTTCAAAAACATTCGATAATGAAATTACCATTTTATTACAGTTAACTAGATGTTACTCTAGGCGATCTACGTTCGTGGGAGTTGATACCAACTTACTTGAAATACCATCCAGTGCTCAAGGAGATTCTCAAGGAAAGTTTTTGGGATCGAACATATTTGTTCTATACATCAATGATCTCTGAAGTCGTATGAAATCAGGGAATCTACTCCAACTTGATAATCTGAAATCTTTCATTCCATCATTCCAACTACAGAGCAAAGGTGCTTGTTAAATTTTATACTGATTTGTATGAGTAAATGTACCATGATAAAATTCAGACCATCACTTGCGTTATTTTGAATACACAATTCGAAGCACCGCATCTGAAAAAAAATGATGGCATCGTTTCTAAAAATATATTGTTGTTTTCAATCGACACTATTTATTACATATAACATTACTTATTACATACACTGAGGTCTCTTTTGACGCGGAGAATACATACAGAGTAAAAATATCACGCAAAAAATAAACCGCATAACTTCGGAAACCCGCGTAAAAAAACCGTGTAACTTCGGAAATTCGCGTAGAAAAAACCGTGTTACTTCAGAAATCCGCGTAAAAAAGCAATTCTAAAGAATTTATTTTGTGATATCGAATGTCTTAGAAATGCATGAAACGTCCAGATCCGGTGTAATAGAAAAAAAAATTTTTTTGAAGAAAATCGACTTTGGGATTTTCGGAAAAAATCGATTTTGCGATCTCCGAAATTGAAATTTTTTTATGTCAAATGTCTTAGAAATGCATGAAACGGTGAGACATGGTGTAATGGATTTAAAAAAACGACTTTGAGAATATGAGATCGCGTAGCTTCGGAAATCCGCGTAGAAAAAAAACCGCAAAATTAAAGACATTTTTTTTAGTGCCAAATGTCGTAGAAATGCATGAAACGTCGAAATCTGATGTAATGTCAGAACAAAAATTTTTGAAAAAAAAATTTCATTTCATTTTTAAAATTTTTAGAATAGTTAAAAAATTTAACAATTTTTTTTTAATTTTAAAAATTTCAAAAACTTTAAAAATTTTAAAAACGGTTAAAGATGTTAAAATTGTTGAAATTGTAAGGATTGCAAAATCAGCGAAAATGGTTAAAAAAGTGAAAATAGTTACAAAAACTAAAATATGTTACAAATATCGCAAAAATTACAAATATTACAAAAAATCGCAAAATTAGCGGAGGTAGTAAAAATAGGAAAAATTATCACGCAATTTTCTCGGAAGTGGCAAAACTGATTTCAACAAAATTTTGTTTTTATAAAAGATCATCTCTTTAAATATTGAGCCGTTATACGTTTATGATCAATAAGGCGGAACTAACGAGAGTAAAAACTTGAACAGTCGCCAAACTGCACCCGGAGTGAATTACATTAATACGTACACTAGCATTTCAATGATAGAGAATATCAAATAATTCTTTGAAATCGATTTAAGGTTATTAAAAGAACCGAATTGTTGAATATCTTAAATGTTAAATAAATGATGTACAAAAATGATATTGAAATTGTAGCTATATAACAAAAAAGACATATAATCAAGATGTACATTCCATCAGTTTATAGATAATTTTATTTAAATTGTACCAAAATTTTAATCGTCTATAGTGGTATTAATTTATGAATAAAATTATGATAAAAAATTTTGTGTTTTGAACGTTATAGTGAAATTACAATCATTTTTCTCTAATTGAAAAGGAAATGACGAATTGACTACATTTTACGGTACACAATTTTAAACCAATTAAGATTCAAAAATATTATTTTAAGCAAAAATAATCATAGATATAATCGAATACAATCGATACAAATGTTCGATATAAAATCTTGATATTTTTACAACTAACCATAGTTAACAAATTTAACATTTTTAAAAATTTTAAATTTTAAAAATTTTAAATTTCAAAAATTTTAATTTTTTTTTTAAATTTTACGCATTATTTCAACGACAAAACTGAAAGATTATTTGATTTTTTTGACATAGTAAGGTCAAGATGTTCGTAGTAGTGATTGTAATGACGCATTATTCGATTGACTGGACTGTGTTTTGCATAATTTGTTCTTGTATGTGTTTCTAAAAATAATTTCCTGGTTCCTAATTCACGGTAAGGAAATTGCGATAATAATGGAGCTGATTGAATGCGTTGAGAAATAATGTCGCTTATAAAATAAAGCATTGCAAAGTCGCGGCGTTCTTTAAATGTTTTTATATTGATGAGTCTTCTGCGTGCTTCATATGATGGTAGAGGAAATGCTGTCCAGTTTATTTTACGAAGTGCATATAAAAGAAATTGATTTTGTATCGATTCAATGTGTTCTTCGCGAATAATATTATATGGATTCCATACTAGGCTGCAGTATTCCAAAATGGGTCTGACCTATGTACTATATAGCAATTTTATAGTATATCGTTTGATAAACCCCAGCATACTATTTGCTTTATTTATTATTGTATTGTAATGATCCACAAATGTTAGCTTGGAGTCCAAGATTACACCTAAATAAAATTGGTTTCGTGGTTCATGTCGTCGGCATATATAAGCACTGTTAGCTTTTTGAGTCAGAAGAAAATGTCGTTTATATGTGAAATGAAAAGAAGAGGCCCTAGGTGAGAGCTCTGAGGTACGCCAGATGTCACATTAATTGGTTCAGAGTTTATGTCTTGGAAACGAACTACTTGTACACGATTCTTTAAATATGATTTCACTCCAGAAGGTTATGGTTATGTTGCCATAGTTTGTACAGAAGTAATGGCGTATCATTACGGTCGAAAGCTTTACTAAAGTCGGTGAGAATATTAGTGATATACTGTCAGGTCCAGGAACTTTTGAGGTGTCTACGTTTTTCAGTACTGTCGAAATGTCATGTTCTGATTAACGATCGGGATAGACTACACCACGTCGATTATCCGGGGAATGTTTAATCAATGGATCGATTTTTTTTACAATTGATAGGAATTGTTTATTTTTCGAATTGAACGCAAAGTTGAAGACGTGCAGATATTACTTGCGATCATGTTTATTAGATCGTGTGGACTAGAGGGTCCATATCGTATTTTATTATTTTGGTTAAGAAGTATATATCGTAACGTATTGCGTTAGATGTTATTGTTTGATTGATCGAGTATTACGGGTGTCAATTAAAAATAAAACAACGTTAAATGCATGACGGTCGGCTACGAGTTTTGGAAGATATTCGTTTTATACGTGGTATTTTAGGAGAAAGTACATATTAATACAAAACACAATGGAATTTCAACGTATTATCGGTAGTCGGCTACCCAGAGCAATAAACGTATGCTATTTCGTCTGAAATTAATTACCAAATAATCCCTTCCTTTGATATATGTGGGGAAGCAGTGGATTCCTGGTTTCTAGGTGGAAACGCTCGATGGTGCGCTAGTAGTTCGATTTGAATGCTCTAACAAGTCAATCGAATTTCCTACAACTTCAAATCATTGCGAACTAATAGTAAATGTTTCCAACAATGCTTTGGTAACGAGTACAACACGATATCAAATCACTGATGAAACTGAATCGTAATCTTGTTCCAAAATTACAACACGATATCGAACAAAAGTCTACAACTATAATGGACTATTCTTACCACTTTTAGAAAACAGTTAAAGGGGAGACACATAATAGCGTCATGTCAGCAGTAAATAGATTGCATAAAACGATCATTATGGCAACGGCGGCAGGCGGAACCCTCCTCCGATTCGTTCCACATGGCTTCCACTGAGCTTCGTCTAATATTCATTACTCCACTCCACTGACAGACTGATTCAGAACACTTATTTTCCAGAACTGTTTTGTTATGTAAACATACTATGATAAACAAGCACAACAGAAACAGTGCATTACAGAATGGTCTTTTTATGTTGGTATTAGGGTGACGGTAGCCGATTTTGGATGGTTAGCAATTAGAATTAGCTTAGAGGAATTATTTTTAATAGCCATCTTGTTCAATTATTATAACCGTTAACCAGTGATTCACCAATCGGACGACAATCGGTACCGGAACCCTACCGGTTTAGCCTCTGGATTCCGTCAACGTCGCATCATCGAGAACAAAAAGTGGATCTTCGGTCTGATTTATTGATGATTCATCCGGTTGGGTTGACTGGCTCCGGCTGGTGACTGGTGGTGCACTGACAGATGGGTTCGGCCTTGGCATACATAAACAGGAAGCCTGTACGTGAAAAAAAACTGTCCGCTAGTTGATAGTTTGCTTTTTCACTACATCCATCATCACAGTGTTGCACATGCAGTGTCTGACTTTGTGACGAAGTTTTTAGATACACAAACGTGTTCCAATAACACAGGTGCACTTATGAGCGATGATGTTTTGCGGTGTTTCTAATGACAGAAGCTGTTGCACTACATGATCATCCGCTGGCGTTGGACTGTGCGGTGATTGTGAAGCTTGACATGTTCATCAATCAAAGGTTGAGGTGATGCATCAAAACATTTCTAATTAATTCTTCTAATGAGGTAGATCTGTTGTAGGTTTAATTATTAAAGTAACACCGCGACGGAAACATTTGTTTCAGGTAGGTTTGTAACTTTTTATTCACATCGTATAATTAATAACTCAACAATAAATCTTGGACCGTGCAATCGAACTCGTTGATAGTTTTGCTAGATAAAAAAATTATCTATGAAGAGTAATCGCTTCCATATTAATCTCAACTCATCTAACGATCCTCTTATTTGAAATGATTAGTTCAAGTTAGTTGGTCTTCTTTAATGGGGAAACGGATGGAAAAAACACCATTTTTGAGATTTTTGTCGTGGAAAAATATTGAGAAATAAGTCGGTGCTTCCTCACATTTTAAATCGGAATGGCATCTGGAGATTGTGAGGGTCTATCAATTGTCGTGACGTTATTTTCCTCTTGTCCTATCCCAATAATAGAAATTTGGAGTACTGCATTGTGGTGTTTTACGGAACTAAACACAATTTTCAAGGTTGTTCTATGCAATTAGTTATAGATACCTAAATGATCTTTAGTGTGGCATTTTTGTACGTTTTGATAATGGCAACACATTCGTATTTTGTTAGGTCGACTTAAAACACCGAAATCGGTTGGTGCAAGACCTTTTCTGAATCGGCGTGAGATCCATTACAAAAAAAAATGCAATGTCATTCGGCGTTTGTTTCAATTACAGTTTTATGCCCTTTTTTATAACCAGCGGAACGTGCCATTTGAGCTGATTCCTGATTCCCTTGTTTACTCAACAATTCCAACTCGGAAAATGTTCCCTCTACTTAAATGGTGTTCTAGAAGAAATCGTGGGATATCATTAGGACACTCTAAATCGACTGTACTTTGTAAACAATCAACATGGAAGCCGAAAGAAGGGACAAAATTGTGCACAGTTATTTGGAAAATCCATTATGGTCTGCATCTAGGCTAGCTAAACAGCTGAAACTGCCCAGAAATACCGTATGGCGCGTTATACAACGGTATAAAGAAACATTGACGACGATTCGGAAGCCTCAAGCCATTCGTCGGAGTGGAACTGTCGACCGGAAACTGCGTGGTAAGATCTTGAAGACGATTAAGAGGAATCCTAATCTTTCGGACCGTGATTTGGCCAGAAAATTCGGTGCTGCCCATAGTACCGTGAGGAGAACTCGACTCCGAGAAGGAATCAAGTCGTATTGAGCTAGCAAACGGCCAAATCGGACCATAAAACAGAATAGTGTGGTCAAAATTCGAAACTATATGAACAGGTGCTGATCAAGTTCGACGGGTGTCTTCTGATGGATGATGAAACCTATGGCAAGGCTGACTTCGGGCAAATTCCAGATCAAAAATTTTACTTGGCAACGGCTCGGGGGGATGTTCCAGCCAAATTTAAATTTGTTTTTGCCGACAAATTTGCAAGAAAATTAATGATTTGGCAGGGCATTTGCAGCTGTGGCCAAAAACGAAAGTTTTCGTTACAAAAAAGACAATGACATCGGAACTATACCAAAAAGAGTGTCTCCAAAAATGTTTTGGCCAGATTTGGAATGCTGTCATTACAGTAAAGCCGTTCAAGAATGGTATGCAGAGAAAGGGGTCCAGTTTGTTCCGAAAAACCATAACCCACCCAACTGCCCCCAGTTCCGCCCTACTGAGAAATAATGGGCAATCATGAAGAGGAGACTGAAGGCAAAGGGAAATGTTGTCAAAGACATCAATCACATGACGACCTGGTGGAATAAGATAGTTAAAACGTTGGACGAAGAAGGTGTGCGCCGCTTAATGAGCCGTGTTACAGGATTCGAGAATTCCTTCGAAACCGTGACGAATAATTTTATCAGTATTTTTTCTTAAAAGTATGAAGAAAACGCAACATTTGTATAAAAAAAGATCATAAATTCAATAATAAATAACTGAAATACAGGCAATTGTCTTTGTTCCAATTCTATCTGAAGAAAGCTTCAGAATCCTAATCCTAAGATCCTAAGGATCCTGAGAAAAGAATAGTTTCTAAGATTACGGCGATGGATATCAATTTGTAAATGCTGCAAGAGCTCGGAGCAGTCTATTCTTGGTTGGAGGAGATCAGTCACAAAAGTAGCCTTGCTGACATCGCAACAGACAGATAACAAATCGAGATCAACCAGTTTGCATCTGGCATGATAACTTGGAAGGATCCAAGGGTTTGGAGATAGTAAACTCAAAGTGCTCCTTGAAATTTAACTTAGAGTCCAGGAGGACACCAAGGTCCTTCACAGACGATCCAGAACAATTTGTGAAATATTATAGTCGAAACTGACTGCAGACTGTTTGCGACTAAAAGAGATGACGGAGCATTTGGAGGCGTTCAAAACCATTCTGTTGATATTACACCAGTTAGTCAAATTATTCAACTGCTCTTGTAGGAACTCTGACATGAAAGAATTTGAAGTCATCGGCGAACGATAGATTCATGCAATTGATCGAAAAATTTAGATAGTTGAGATAAAGTGAAAATATAAACGGTCCAAGGTGACTTCCTTAAGGAACTTCAGAGGGTCGATTTTGTTGAGTCCTGTGTGTCGATTTAAATGTGTCGATTTAAATGATCGAATTCAGTGGTGGTTTATTTGAAAAATAAATTAAAGGAACGCTTTTTCTTCAGAATAAATTGTCTTTTTTTCGTGTTCTGATTTTTTTAAAGCGTGAAACTTTTTTCCCAGTGTATGATTCGTTCGAATCAATTTTCTAAAATGTTTTCTCAGATATTATTCTCGTGAAACTAAATATTTTCTGAATGACAGTTCAAAAAACACATTAACACTTTCTAATATTCAGTCTTGAGTCGAAATGATCTCTTCATCCGTACAAAACAAATGCTTTGCCATACTGATGATGTTGGAAAAGTTTCATTCGAATCAGAACATATCGATCCTTATTTCACCACCTTTTCTGCTGACAATTTCCGGAATTGCTCCTCACTAATTGATATCAAATATCACCGAAGGTAAATTTGAACTAAATTTGAATTTCATCGAGAAAAACTTTTTTTTGCTGATAATCTTAGATCTTTTCCGCCCGATTCGTGTGTTTTTCCTGAGATGACTTTGAGATAAAATAAGTATCAAGGTAGTCTACTTCCGCTTCTTGTAAACGCCATTGAATAGTGCAAGTAGACACACATATTTCACTTTTTGCCAGTTGAACTTGGACCTGAAGCAGTCAGAGTAGGAATTCTCCGGAATAGCAACCAATTCCTGAGCATTTTTACCATGACTAACTATCTATGTTCGAGCCCCGACCTGGAAAGATTCGTAGTGTCAGTAGAGTCGTTGCACCAGCCAAGCGATGGTTCTGTACACTCTGAATCGGCTGCGAAGTCTGTTGAAACAGAAGGTGAAATTCCACTACAGGAATGTAATACCAAGGCTTAGAACTATCATGTTACTTTGTGGTTGCTCGTCTCGAGTCCCGTGCGTTGTAGTCATCGGAAAGTGTTGTTTTTGTCTAAGCGCTTGGGAGCTAAAGTTTCAGATTTTTTAAAACTCTGTTCCCGATTGGAATGATAAATTGGGCCCACTTTCAAATTCCCAGAGCAATATGACTTCAAAAAAGCGATCACTTACTTAGGGCTCGTTTTGGAAATATGATCACATTTTGATCTGTGAATCTGCGATCAGTAGCTTGCGAAAACAGTGCTATCGAAATATTTTTTTATCAGAAGGTTGTTCGAACATTCAAAATATGTAGTACGCTGTTTGTAAGAGCATCTTAGATTCATAATACAA
Source organism: Malaya genurostris (assembly GCF_030247185.1). Lineage (NCBI taxonomy): Eukaryota > Metazoa > Arthropoda > Insecta > Diptera > Culicidae > Malaya > Malaya genurostris. The sequence continues at coordinate 57,212,519 of NC_080571.1, forward strand.
TAATTAATACTTACAAAAATGTTACATTTGTTTATTACCTGAAAATAAAAAGAAAAATATAAGAGTATTGGTTTTTTTTATTGTGACTCACGTATATGTTTATTTGAGAGTATGAAAATGCCCTTTGGAGGTGAAATTATTCAATCACATTTATATAAATCATATACTGTTACAACATAACCCGAAATATAATGTTTAGCTTATTAAAGGTACGCGCGTAGTAAAATCTAGCGATAGGAAAAAATAGCAGTATCACATAACTTTTATTTCAACTCGAAAAAAAATCGTCTTAAGAAAGGGTTAATTGGCAACTCGTTATTAATAAATGTTAGCATTCGGTCTGGTTATATCCGTATGATCAGTGTATTTCAATGATTCAATGACCACTCGACCAGAATATGTCGAAACAAGTTTTCGTTCAGCACGCCAGTTAAGACATTTCACTTCGGTGTAAACTTAAAAAAAGTTTCTTGAAGAAAAGTTGCAGAAACATTGAGTTTGCTGAACAGTTTATGTTAAAATGCTGAGTTCAAAATGAAATGCGCTGACGAGTCGAAGACGAAATGCAAAACAAATAGAAATGGAGAAGTACTCTAAGCACAAAAATTAACTTAGGCTTGCGTTATTCTCAATACCTAAGCGAAAAATTGAAGTGAAATAACGAATTAAATGAAACAAACAGAAAAGATGTTATGGAAAAAAATCTAGAATGGAAAAAGAGTCTAGAAGCAGGACTCGAACCTGCTTGAGTGGAATGACTTGTTTTAAAACTATTCTTAGGTCATTGATACAAATCGAAAGACAAATTATAAAAACTCCTGGCTTCGGAGATATAGAAGTGACATAACCGAAAAACCACACTTTATTTTTCCCGCTCAATTTGTTCGAAGATGCTTGAGACTATTTTGAAAAACAGTACACTGGGGTCTCTTTTTACGCGGTACGTATCCCCCGCTTAAAAAGAGACCTCAGTGTATTGGGTTATATAATAAGTTAAAATGATTCATAGCGAACACTTTTAGTTCCTGAGTTGTAATCGTAAAAGTGACGTAACCGACAAACCACATTTATTCTACCCGACACTTTCGGCTGCGGAGATAGGTACTATCGTTGGAGTGACAAACAATTTCCACACAATTTTCTCGGATATAAATAAACGAATTTCGACCTATTTGGACTCGTTTCGCGACAAAGCGCATTTCTCTCTGTTCGCGCAGTTTTCACAGAGATGACTGAGCCGATTTGGGGCAACTAGTTTATTTGAAAACTGTGATTACAGATCAAATTTGAATAAGTTCCTGTTATTGTTTGCACATCTCTTTATTTTTGCATGAATTATAGAGGTTTTATCCTCAAAGTAGTTTGCCTCTTCGGGCCAGAAAAGTTTTCTTGTCTTATGTGCGGGGTTGGGGATTGAACCCAGGTGGACTGCGTGAAAGGCATCAACTAACCCATGACGCTATACCCGTCCCCAACATTACTTTATTTACGTTGTCTTTGATAAGATAATCGTTTCCATTTTCGAGAATTTTCAAGACGAAAAATATGTCTTATCGTGGAAACAATTTTTTTTGTATGTATTCGTATAAAGTGAAAATAGTCACTAATCTATGTATGCTAATGGAATAATTACCCTGAAGATGAAACATTGGCTTATAACGCAAAGTATATATTTCGAAATGAAACATTTCACCAATATAAAACATGTTTCGATGAATAGATGTTATGATAATTGTATGATTTGGCGAGATGTCCCTCACGAATAACAAGGTCCCGGTAAAAAAGCTCGTTTCGATAAGTTGATCATCAGCGAAATGACCCTAACGACTTTCCATAACCGTAAGCCATCTGTGAAATCTTTGTTCTACATGGAGATTTTTCTAATTTTTAATTCACCTCAGTGAACGACCAGACTTAGGTTAAAACTGGGGCTAAATAAATAGATATAATAATAATAATTATTTCAATTTTTTTAAATTTTATCAACCGTGTTCCATTCAAAATTTAATACGTTTAAAACCGATATTACTTTTTTTTAATCAGTCAAGCTGTTTTTTAGTTATCGTGCACACCATTTACATCTGCGAAAATAATATGTTTCAATTTGAGCAACCATATTTCAGGAACAATGCGATCTCTAAACCAGAGGAATAATAACTATGCAAAAATTTAGGCAATCCACGCGGCAAAAATGCCGTTTACAAGAGAAGCTCCCCTTAAAATCGCACGAGGAAGTTGGAGTTTTTGATGTACATAGATAAGGCACTGGGCGAAAATCACCTATTTGGAATCAGAGCCTTAAATTGTCACGTATTTTCAATGGAAGAATGCAATCCATCAGTTTCATCTCCGATTTTTTTCGGTCTCATTCTTAAATAATCGCATTTGAAGAGAGAGGAAGCAATGTCTTCGTCTCTTACTTCAACAATAGAGAGTATCAATGCCAACGTCACTCGTTTCCTTACGACAAGACGAAACCCGAATATCATTTGCATGGAAATTTAGTCGTATTTCAATTTTCATTCTTTCTTCAGTATATTCAAAAGCTGTGAAGTATGGCTATGAAGAGAGTCTAAAATATGATAGATCAAAGTTATTGCACCCTAGAAACCAAAACTTTCAAAGATATGAGCACCAACAGAAAGAAATCATTGTGTATCGATTTTTGTCATTAGGGATTCTCGAACCTTCGTCGGTTGAATATCGATACTGCACCGTATACGATTTTCACTGATAATCGAAAATTACTGAAAGGGTAAATGAAAGAAAGATCACAATTTTGAAACTACTATTCCACTTTTATCGTTGACTGGACATGGATTTCGTTCTTAAAATTTGGAAGCGGAACTAAAACTGATGTTGTAACTCGGGAACTGATATTTGTTCCCAAACGGTTCCTATAAATATTACTATGACAATTTTCAATAAACTTTTCATAGAATCTTGTTTGGGCAGAAGCTATATGTTGAACCAGTTTTATGAAAAATTTAGTAGATTTGCATCGTAGTTCTTAACTAAAATTAAAAATTTTAAGCGCACTTCTCCCTGTATTCCCGGATCCGGAAGTCGGATTCGGATCAAATTAAATACCACTCTAGAAGACCGTATGACCTTTCATTTGAATTTAAAATTTGTGAAACATCGGGGACTAGGGATCGGTATAGCCTAGGTCAGCTTGTTTTCCCAGTAACTGACATAATCAACAAATTGAAACAGTTTTGACCTAAATTTAGTAGAATCCTCCCATTTTTGGCATTGTCGCTCTAAATGACGGATCAGGGTCATTTCGCCGAATGACATTTCGCCGATTCCTGCAATTGTTCTAATATTATAATTGGAATTGATTTAAAATTAACACAATTGAATGATAATACGTTAACGCCAGTTTTTTGCCAACAATTGTACTTCTTGAATAAAGATTGATTCTTGTACTGCGGAATAAAGATTAATTCATGAACCCCAGGACGGAGTTCCCAAGGAAACTTGTTGACTAGTGGTCACAAAGCATCAAAGCAATTGCATAGGTGTATCTACCAAGGAAATTTATGTGGTATTTTCCGTTCAATAAGTGTAAAAATATCTAATGCGACTTCACCACATCGATTTGATTCGTGTGCTGTCTGACCTCGCTCCCGCCCGTTCGGACCTAACTAAAGCAAAGAACCCTAGCTTTGAGTAGACCGGGCAAACGAAACGGTTACATGTTTGTATGCAAGAGGCCACCGCTTCCGACACCTGGTCGGACTCTTTCGGTGAAATGACCCTTTCGGCGAAATGACCTATTCGGCGAAACGACTTTCGGTGAAATGGTATTCAGCTAGACGGCATTCGGCGAAACGACTTTCGGTGAAATGACCCGCTCCCGACATAATCAACAAATTGAAACAGCTACTTTCGTAACCGAGAACTGGGGACCGGTGTATTCGAAATCAACTTCTTCGGCCATCAATCGACTAGACTAGTTCAAAGAATTTCAATCATTTTTGCATCATCATGCATAAAAAAACTCTTGAAATTGATAACAGTTCTACGTAATTCAGGAAGTCGTATCTCAATAACACACAATAGCTTTCTGTATGTATGTAAGATCTTTCATTTGAATTTAAGTTTATTAAAGTCGGTTCATCATCTCCGGAAAAAGGTAGTGCATCTTTTTGGTAATGTTGACTTGAAATTTTCAAAATCCGCTTCTTATAAGAATGGGCAGAACTTAATCGTGAATATGTCTTGTTGTGTTTAAGGCAGTAACATATTATCTCCTACATACCATTGGAAATACGTCCAGACGTCAAAGACGAAACGTTAACATATCAAAATCGGTTATGTTCCTTAGCACATATTTGGCTAACCACTGAATGATATATTCAACAAATTATTGTACAATTTTCAGTATTATGGGATAACGACAAATAACTCGAAATTAAAGTTTTCTAAAATGTTTAATATGAACAAGCATTAAGGTGAGATTCTGTGCCAAAATTTCAACTGCATGAATTGAACGAATCATCGCACAAAGCGTATCGTGCAAAAACATCACATTTATGCATTTTGTTTAGGACGGTCAAAATATATATTCAAAGCTAAAAAATCAAGCAGATTCTAGTGAATTTTGTATGATTGTATCCTCTTATTTTTAATTTATGACTCATATATGCTATATGTTTCACATACAACAATTCATCAAATATGATTTTACACTTCTCAAAAATCGTTGGGGTTTGGATAGATGTCGTTTTTGTGCTATGGGCACATTACCTTTTTCACTATTCTTTACGATCTTTACTTGTCAGTCGAGTCGAAGACGAAACGCAATGAATAGTGTAAAAAGTTCCCAAAATAAACAAAATCTGTGGTCGGCCAGTTCAGTCGTCTATTCGTTTCCTTCGGGACGTCAGGAAAGACATTATACTTCGGCGCAATATGTGTTTCGCAAAAAGTGTTAGTTTTACATCTGCTATTAAATAGGTATGAAATTGGTTCGAACTTCATCAGTTTTATTGGTATTCATGTCATCTTAGACATTACCCACCCGTCTTTTTTGCACATATCTCTCTGTAACTCTGGAACCGGGTGCTACGGGAAAGTATGATCTTTCGTTTGAACCTTAGTTTGTGATAATCGGTTCAGACATCCTGAAGAAAATAGTGTGAAATTATTTGCTGCACACACACACACACACACACATGCACAGACCTTTACTCAGATCGTTGAGCTGAGTCGGGGACTCGATTGAAAAGGCGGTTTTCACTGTGATTATGTAGCCTTTCTCTATGGGAAAATGCACACTGAAAAAAGTGGAATGCATTTCCTAGAGTTAAATATTAACCGAAATATGAAATGAGAAAAAAAAAACCTGTTTTAAGCCACCTAGTGGTGCAATGATGCCTTTCTCATATATAATACTGTGGCATTCTATTCAAAATGTTTCTCTTTGATTTTTTAAAAAAAACACGGGATTGTTTGTGCAATAACTATTATAACATTGTATTTCCAGCACCGGAACCCGAGAGCCGGTATAATCGAAGTCGGTTCGTACGGCCACCAATCAGCATGACGTACAAACTCTGCTAGTTTTTATTCTGAACGACAATTTAAATTTTTGTTGTATTCGAAAATATGCTATATTTTTCGGTTGGACCATAAGACCTTTCATTTCATGCTTAGATTGGGAATAACGGTTATGAGTTCAGTTTAGAAATTTTTTTTACGGTTTTTGTTTCACCGGTTTAAGTGATGGTGTACAATATTGAACACACTTTACCCTATAACTCCGGAACCGGAAGTCGGATCCAGATGAAATTCAGGAATTCCGTATGTGAGCGTGAAACCTTTCATTAGAATCTAAGTTTTCTGAAATCGGTAAAACCATCGCTGAGAAAAGTGAGTGAGATCCATTTTGGAATATATGACAAGTATTTCTGGTGCTACCGGAACCGTAGACCAGGAACCAGGATAGCCGAAACCGGTTTGTTTAGTTCCCTACTGATAATGGCTATCGATTTGTGTAGTTTTGAGACCAGTTTAGAACATTTTTTACGTTTTTCGTTTCGTCGGTTTAAGTGGCAAAAAACCGGCGTAAAGATGATTTTTTGGAAAAAGATGCGCTCAGAGACAGGACTCAAAATTGCGTTCTTATGCATTCCGTGCACACGCACTACCATTTCGACACTCTACGCTTGTGATACACACGATTAGACATGATATTGCGTACATCACCGTATCATTTTTTCGGTGAGTTTTTCATTCATTTGGCTTCTCCAATATATGTTTCCACTCAGTTAAGGAGTGTATCGATAAGTAGTTAGCAACATTCAAACAGTTATTACTCTGAAATGGCTCAATATTTTGCAGCGTGTTTTGCGGTGACATGTTTGTTTATATGTCAATAACAGCTGCGCAATCGATAAGTTTCGGTACGGTTTATCGTTTCAATGATGAGTCGAATTGATCCGGAAACGCGAAAGAAAATTCTGCACACTTGGGGACTCAGAAAGTGGTATCACGTATAACGAAACTGCAAAACGGGTGAAAGTGCACCACACCAGTGTCAAAAATATTATCGTGAAGTTCGGTAAGACCCTTTCCATGAAGGATTTGCCCCGATCCGGTAGGAAAACGGGTCCCAGCCAGCCCGGCCGGGACTTAAAAATGGTTGAGTACATCAGGAAAAACCTATCGGCGTCGACGCGGGATTTGGCCAAGCAGTTCAACACCAGCATCGGGATGATTCAACGGATCATAGTTCGGAACTCCCTGAAAGCGTACAAGAAACAGAAGGTGCCAAAAAGATCCCTGGTGCAGCAAGTTCTGGTCAAAACAAGAGCGCGAAAACTGTATAATCGGATTCTACAGAATAAAGACGGATGCATCCTGATCGACGACGAAACCTACGCCAAGGAAGACTCTCGAGCGCTGCCTGGACCGCAATATTATACGAAATCGGTGTACCAGGACCTGAACGACGCTGACACCACGGTGGCGATGGAAAAGTTTGGGCAGAAGGTGTTGGTCTGGCAAGCAATTTGTACCTGTAGTTTGCGGTCGTCGATTCTCTTCACGAAGGGCACAATTAACGCCAAGGTGTACGAGGAAGAATGTTTGAAGAAGAGAATGCTGCCACTGTACAGAAAGCGTAAGGCTCCTCCTCTCTTCTGGCCGGATTTGGCTTCAGCCCACTACGCCAACTCCGTTCTACAGTGGTTGTCAAAAAATAATGTACAATTCGTGGAAAAGGACATCAACCCACCGAACTGCCCGGATCTTCGGTCAATTGAAAGGTATTGGGCAATTGTCAAGCGGCACTTTCGGAAGGAAGGTACAGTGTTCCAAAACATGCAGGAGTTAAAGAAACTGGACAGCTGCCACCAGGAAAGTCACAAAAGTAACTGTGCAGAATTTAATGACGAATGATCAACGATTTCAGACGTAGATCATGTCATGTCTTATCTTGATCATATGTGATTTTCCTCCACCAACATCAAAGCTTATCGAATCATCCAATGATTGAACTTACATAAATCAAGAATCATTTTAGCTCAAAATCACTACCCATCGTGTGACGGAAGATCAGTACCGATATTGATCGATGTGATTTAAAATTCACTGATCAACTGATCATGAAAAGATTCTCCGGCAGTGATCTCGTTTTGATGAGGTTTTGGTCTTTATTTTCTTAGCCCTGCTACACTAAGAAAATATTATTCTTTACCTAAAACAATAATATATCTCTGTACCCCTAGGAGAAATAAAACAGATGATTTAAATGTTTTATCAATTCCAACCAAATACTTTTGTTAATTTATATAATTGATATTAATAAAATAATTCCGATGATTTTGTAGTTTTAGGGATATTTTTAATCTAATGACAGCATGTAATAAATCGATTTTTTCCTCATATTTGTATGGTTTGTCATACATATTGAGTATGTATCGAGATGAATTTTATTTATTTTGAATTCGTGACATGTGACATAGGGGGGGTGGGGGGTCTTTACTTCTGTGACAATTTGTGACAAAGGGGGGATGGGGAGTCAAAAATCGTCAAAAAAAAGTGTGACGTCTTTTATGGACAGCCCCTTACCGAAACTAGGATTTTCTTCAATATAATCAGTGAAATGCATAAAAATGTAATTTTTCTACAATATATCGAAAACTGATGTCAAAATATTTTTTTAGCTTTTTTATTCAATAATCAATGTTGCTAACTACTTTTCGATACACTCCTTATTGCAAATACTGAACTTGGTTATAGCGACCAACTAAAAATTGAAAAATCGTAAAAAAATAGTTTACCAACTAGAAGCCAAAGTTTGATCCAAATCGGAACTAGTCGATCCTTATTCTACCACCTTTTTTAACTGTTAATTATTTGAATTGTTCAATTTGCAGAAAACTGCCAACGAAATATTTCGATTTCTTCGCGTTTCAGCTCACAAGTGCTTAAAAAAGCTCAAATTGAATTGCAAAGTTCACACGATATATATATATATATATATATATATATATATATATATATATATATATATATATATATATATATATATATATATATATATATATATATATATATATATATATATATATATATATATATATATATATATATATATATATGTGATCGTTAGAGGATATTTCAGGAGGTCCCATATCTGACGTCTCGGGCGTAAACGAGTGACGACCGACTATAGGTCCCCGCAGAATTTGAACAGTAAGGGTTTTGTTTGGTTTGTACAATGAGTACGAATTTCGCTTCGATTTTTTCGCGTTTCGCCTTCGGCTCATCAGTGTTTAAAGTTGTTCAAATGGTCACATAAATCGTGTGAACTTTGCGTCTACCTAGCGGTTTAAATTCAACTGCTTCAAGCACTGATGAGCCGAAAGTGAAATGCGAATAAATCGATACAAAATTAGTACTTATTGTACAAACCCAAAAAACTTCTGAATTGGTTTTTTTTTATTGGAATTTCCAGGTGCTTAGATAGTATGTATTTTGTTCAGTGGCGTCTCGAGACAAAATTTACATGTTGTGCACTGCTTATATGGTATGATATCAGAACCGTTTCGACGTTGCAACTGAGACAGCAATTTGTTTTCAACTGCCATAAGCATAAGCCACTGAAGTGACTCCTGAATGTGTGCATACAGGATCTCACAGAGCTTATTCGCCTAATTGTGCAGTGCACGAGGTGCACATGAGGACGAGACGCCACTGATTTTGTTAAAACTTTAGTTTAAGTTGAAGACTTTAAAAGATCGGATTGTATTACGGATCCCTCGAAGTTTTATCACACTCGAGCGTTGAAGCAAATTCCACGCACAATCAATTGTTCGTCACCTAATCATTGCTGATTGATCTGGATCGTACTCCCTCCTTCTTAGTTGATTGTTTTGTACGCGTCGTTATGTTTTACGACTGATGATGTCTAAAGCAAACTGAGCTCGAGCTGAGACGTAGTAAATAATAAGAATAATAATCACTGGTACCGTAAGGTTACGCTAGAATAAACGAAAGCTGGCACTAATTGCGCCACTTGCGGAGTAAATCACACGTTTTACGAGCATGACAAAGTTGTTGCTATTATACAAACTGGACACGACGTAACTTTGCTGTGTGTACTTTGTCGTATGCAGCAGTGTACTCGAAGTTAATGGGCACGGCTTCCAACTTCCGACTGGCGGCGGCTGTGTTATCTGATCGACAGTTGGCATTGTTATCACAGCGGAGGTTTAGATGTAGTCTATGCGTGCCCTTTTCAGCTAGATTTGCAGACATTTTCGCATGATACTTAGCATGAGCTCAGGGACATTTGAGTACAAACAGTGCCAAATACCGTTAGGCAGGGTTTGCACGAACGAAATCATTTTATCGGGCAGTGGGACCAGAAGTTAAACGCTCTGATAACGGTGATAACATCAAATTGCGGTAGTTTTTTTTTCTTCTGTCAGACAGTCTTCAAACCCAATTGAACCACCAATAAATTTACGTTTATTATTTTGTTTGCTAGTATTGAACCAAACCTGCTCATGCGCGGTTTGCTCACTTCGCTTTACTGTAACTGTTCAGATCACCATACGGCAGCTGTAAATAATGGATTGATGATAAATAGTAATAATTGAGCACAGTACTTCGAGTAGTTTACACTAGTCGCGAAAACGAAAAACAAATAAAAAGAAGTAGAATAAAAACCATTGTGAAACTCTTTCTTTACCGTATTCGTAGCGCAGTATCGTGTCAGTTTCACTTCTACGGTTCAATGTGTACGGATTTTGATCTAGCACTGTACAAAAATCAATTTCTTTTCTTTCAGCTTCGAGTACTGTTCTTGTTTCTGAACATCTACAATTTATAATATTCTCCTATTAGTACTACATTGGGTTGTTCTACTCAATGCGCTACAAACGAGCTAACAAAATTCCAAATGTTTTGCAACAGTGCATCCGTGCCGCGTCCGATTTCCTATAGTTTGACCGGCCAACCAAGCAGTAGCATACAGACAAAAGAGGAGAGAGAGAGAGCGACTCTATATTTCATGACCTAGATCTGGAGGACTGGACTTACTAGTGGTGTGGGGTTCACGAAGCCTGTTCCCGCAATAGCACTAATCAGCGAACTATAACTGTAACCATCCGCTGCTGCTACCGCCGTCGCCGGCATAAATTTCTAAGCGACTGCCTGGACCCGGATCACATTCACCAGCAGTAACAACAGCAACAACAACAACAACTACTACTACTACTACTACTAATACAGCAATAACAACGACAGCAGACTTCGGAACGGAAAGTGTGAAATGGCTTAATTCTTTGCTGAGCCCCGATTCGCTACAGTCATTGAGCACCGAACTGTGATATTTATCATTGCTTTCGGGTTGGTGGTAGAAAAGATTACTGTAACTGGGCGTGCGAAAGAACGAATTACAGCAATTTCGCAAACCGAGCGGAGAAATCTCAACTGATCCAAATTGATCATGCGCAACAGAGAATCAAATTTTTCGTTATATTTTGTTTTAGAAAAAAAGTGTCTAGAAAGTAAACGAAATTGTTTCAAATAGTAAGAATGTTATTGTTAGACAGCGATTGTTTTGACATTATTAATTAAATTCTTATGTCCTTTAGATGGATTGATCATCTATCCAAATTTCAAACTTATTCTTCGCGATGTTGTTTTCCTCTACTTAAACTCGATCGAACGGTGAAATCAATTCGCACGAGGATGCCAAATATCAGAAACTGTTATTTTCCGCAGCCAGTTTTGTTTACGCTTATGCTTGTGCCAATTTCTCTTGAAATTAAGTCAGTTTTGTTCTACAGGGTTTAGAAAGTTGTAGTTTAGCATCTTCGATTCATTTATAGGTAGCAGTCAGACATCGATAATTAATCCACATCCACAAAAAAATCAAAATCAAACGGCGCGAAATCCACGCGATGTTGAAATCTAAAACGCGCGATATTGGAGCAAAACGTTTACAACACTATTTGTATGCAGAACTTGAAAGGCCACTTGAATATAATTTAAAAAGCTGCATAAGTTTGTCATATAAACACAATAAATAAGTCCGCATACTAGTCACCTCGGTGTGGAGTTCAAGCGTCGAAATTAATTTCGATATTACTACTATACTTATCCCGATAAACAAGGAAGAACAAAATTGTATATGGGGTTGTTTCGTTTTTTTTATCTAAATTAGTCATAATCTTGGCCTCGTTAATAGTTAAAATAACAAAAATGGTACCTCAATTCAACCTAGGTGATAACAAACTTATTACAAGCTATGATATGTAAATATCAATATTTTATCTAAATTTGTTACAAATTTAGTACGACTTTTCAGTTGTTATTACCCATTTTTTTTGGGGGAAAGGGTTTACCGTGCTAATCTAAAAATAGACTTCGCGTAGATTTCGTCGTTGTTAATTGTCGACTCAAACCCAACTTGCTGAATGTTTCCTCGTCGTTTCAGGTTGTTAAGGCGGGGAGTAGAGTCTAAACGATGAAAAAAATCGTAGAATTTTCGTCCAACAAAATAAATTCAAATGTTTTGCATGATAAAAAGCATCATTTTAAAATCTAGAGCAATTCATCTGACCCTTCGGTTCTCCAAAATTTCAATGCCCTTAAAAAAATTTTGCGAAGCCTTCAAAATAAACTTCCGTTTCTGCAATGACCGCAGCATTCGACGAAAATTTGTTTCCCTGAAGAAACCTGTTCAGGTTTGGAAATAGATAGTAGTCAATGGGGGCCAGGTCTGGAGAATACGGGGGATAGTGAACCAATCCGTACCGGCAATTCATTCAATTTCACCTTTACTGTCTTATCAGGACACGAAACTCGTCTTTTTCCATAGCTTGATGAAAACTAGTCTGACACGATCAGCTGTTAATAAAACAATAGTGGATAGATTATAATGAAATTTGGTATTGCACCATCTAGAGGCTTGTTCTTAACAACACGGTTCGAAAAAAATTCACGTCTTTTCTGTGAGAGGCCCGGGACTTTTCATTTCATGTAGTACGATTACAACTTTAAATTAATTTACAAAAACTGAGAATTAGCAGGAGTTTTTCTGCAGGTTTTTTTGCAGATAAACTGCACTGTAGACTGTGCTCGAAACCCCTGTTTCAATACACCTAGTGGTGTTATGATGTCTTTCTCATATAACTCATGTTTTCATTGATATTTCTAACAGATTCAAAAAAAATTTTTTTTAATGTTGAATAAGAACAAAAAAGTTTGTTTGGTCTTACACTACCTGGATAGATGTGAATAGCAAAAACAAGATCAAAATAATAACAAATTTTGCAACCATATCTTGTCATAATGTTTCTGTGCTGTCATAGCGATACTTGATATTTTTTTACTATTTCATCAAAGGAACCAAGAAATAGTACAGTATCTGTTTAGCACCAAAATTAGTTATTATATTTTCTTTCGTTATTGATGAGATATTTCAATTTCATTAACTAGAATTGATTCCGTAGTTTCATCTTCAAATGAAATACAATTTCTAATTCTATTTTGAAGTAACTGAAAAAATCTTCTAGAAGATTTGTTCTTGCTTTGATATGACAATATCAGAATTTTCTATTCTGTTGTTATTTTCTTATACAGACTTTGTTCTGTCTTTTCATATTTTAACTCTCATTCAAACTAAACAACGTTAATTTCTACAATTGAGATATTTGGTTTTAATAATAAAATTTGCTATTGTTTTGCAAATCATTTCTACTCGGGATAGCATTACCTTTTCAGTTTTTTAATAGTTTTGACCTAAGTTTATAGAAATTCTTCGTTATTTTTTTTTAATTTTCGGGCTAAATTACGGTTCATAATTTCAACCATGTTGTTCCGGAACCGGAAGTTAAACTCGAACAAATGTCAAAAGCAGTCTAATAGAGATCCGTTTTTGAGTTTTTGACCACTATTTCCGGTACATCCGGACCGGTACTAGCTGGGAACCGGTACTAGCTGGGAACCGGTACTAGCTGGGAACCGGTATAGCTGAAATCGGTTCGTTTGGCCAGCGACTAGCGTAATCTCGTATTGAAACAGTTGTGAAAACCAGCTTTTAAACCGAGGCCCGGAAGGCCGAGTATCATATATTATTCGACTCAGTTCGTCGAGTATGCAAAATGTATGTGTGTGTATGTGTATGCGCGTATGTGTGTATGTAATGTTTTTTTGCACTAACTTTTCTCGGAGATGGCTGAACCGATTTTCACAAACTTAGATTCAAATGAAAGGTCTTGTAATCCCATACAAAATTCCTGAATATTATTTGGATCCGACTTCCGGTTCCGGAATTATGAGGTAAAATGTGCAAAAAAATTGTGAAAATAAGTGCACCAACTTTTTTCAGAGATGGTTAAACCGATTCTCACAAACTTAGATTCAAATGAAAGCTCTTTAGGTCCCATACTAAATTCCTGAATTTCATTTTTATCTGACTTCCGGTTTCGAAATTATGGGGTAAAATGTGCATAAAAATGAAAATGTTTTCTAGCTTTTCTCATAGATGAAACGACCGATTTTCACAAACTTAGGTTCAAATGAAAGGTCCTGTGGTTCCATACGGAATTTTTAAATCTCATCTGAATCCGACTTCCGGATACGGAAGTATAGGGTAAAGTGTATTAAAAATTTTATACCATCACTGAAAATGGCGAAAAACAGTAAACAAATTTCTAAATCGACCTCAAATCTTCTCCAAATTGATAGTTTTTATTAGTAGACGGTTAAACAAACCGATTTCGATTATTCTTTCAAGAATCGAAGAAAATTCCTGAAAATGAAATTTTTATACATCAGCCTTCAATTTCGAAACCGGAAGTCGTATTCGGATAAAATTCGGTACGATTATATGGGTTATTGTGAGACCTTTCGTTTGAACCTAAGCTTGTGAAAATTGGATGTGAAAATTCTCTAAGAGAATCGAGTGCATCGTTTAAATTTATTTTGCACATTCTACCCCGTAACTCCGGAACCGGCGGTCGGATCCTAATGAAATTCAAAAACAGGCTATGGGACTAAAAGGCTTTTAATTTGAATCTAATTTGAAAAAAATCGGTCAAGCGGTCTCTAAGAAAATCGAAGGAATTTTTTTCATTTTTTTGCACATTTTATCACGCTACTCCTGAACCGGAAGTTCTATCCGGGTAACATTTAATAACAGACTGTGGAACCAAGAAACATTTTTGTTTCATACAAACATACAAACACGCACACGCATTTTGCGTACTCGACGAACTGAGTCGAATGGTATATGACACCCGGGTCTTTGGGTCTTGGTTCAAAAGTCGGTTTTTACGATGATTGCATAGCATTTCTGTGTGAAAAAGGTAAAAAGATGCAACAGACAAAAACGATGCGCATAAATTCATTTTAACTCGAATATTTTTTCTCAGGGAATAAAAAAACATATATTAGCAATGTTTTTTTTTTGAAAAATTGAAATTGATTTTTTTTGGACTTAATACTACCCGTCAAATTCTGGGCAACACTCGTGCCATCTTTCTAACACACTCTTATCCACTCTTTCTTCAAATCATTATCGTTCTTTGAAAGCTTCTGTTAGTAATTTCCGGAGCTTGCCCGTCTTGATCGCTCAGAATTTTTCACCGATTTCGCGTAATGGCTCGATGCCAGATCTCTTTAAAATAGAGTGTCACAACATTTTAGAGATCGGCTGAAATTTCCGTTCCGTTTTCGTTGAAATTCTGGCATTTGAATTCAATCAATTAGGTTAACTGTTTCGAAAAGTCGTCATTTAGCAAAATATGTCCCAGCTAATTGCGTTTGACTTATGGCGTTTTTCATTGAGAAACACTGGTGGCGTGGATTGCTCTGGTTTTGCACTTTCGGGCAGAAATGGCAATGAAACACCGTCAAAATGTTGCATTTCTTCTCGAAAGTGCAAAATCAGAGCAATCCACGCCACCAGTGTTTTTCAATGAAAAACGGCATTAATCGTATGCTGCTCGAAGATCTACTAACCGTTGATGAATTCACGAATTATATTCTCAGGACTCGGATTCCTCGCAGTAGCGGCATGAGTTTGATTTAAATAATTCCATATAGATCTATGTATATAGTTTTACACGAAATCAAGAATGATTCTTTAGAAAATAAAGCTCATACTCTGACTTCATACGATGCACTTCTGTATTACAGCATTCCATTCCAGCAGTATTCGGGAAGGAAACAAGAGGTTCAATTTATTACGTGACCTATTGTTTGTTTAGTTCCACGGTTACGAATTAGTATTTCATACGAATGCTTTGCACGGCTACGCGTCGCTCTCGATTGACCCGACAACAAGCTTCCCATATATTATGCATAAACTCGGCTCAACCATCCGGACAACCGAACCATACGTGAGTAATAATTTTTCCTATTTGACCGGCTCCGTCATCATCGTCGTGCATCGGGTCAGCAAATGACGTATCGATAGGTAACCTGTAAACCATAGCGCACACAAACGAACACGTACTAAATCTGCTAGTTTATTATGGCTTCCAAGTGGGATTGTGGTCAGACTACCGGGCAGACTGTGACAAATGGTCATTTGCGTTGCAGCAGGTAATCCCATTAGTACATCCATCCACACTCTAGATACGTTTATGTATACAGCCAGCCGAGAAGTGCAATCTTCAAAATGGCAGCTAAAAGACGTCCAACGAAATGTCAAAAGTATTAACATTTATAACTAGTTTTGACTGCATCTTTGATTTTTGATTTTGCGTAACAATATCTAGTATGATCGTAAGCTCTAATTGATTGTAATTCGATGTTAATCAAATTATTTATTTTCAACAAAATTTAGAATGTATAATTACTACAAAGTCTTAAATTATTGCAATCAAAACTAAGTGGCTGTTATTAGTGAAAAAGTCGGTCATCAGGGGGAAAAGTTATCTAAAAAAAAACACAGTAGGCTTTCTTCTTATGCAACAACAATACAGACAATTCGCCATGCAATCCTCATTGACTAGCCATATCTTCACCGCTGGTGTCGGTAGCGTCATAAAACACTTAATTCGATGCAATTAATCCCATCGAACTACTCAATCAGTGGTGGCTACCGCCGGTAGGTGGGTGATTGCTGATGGGAATGAAATTGATTTAAGTGTCCAAATTACCAATTCGCCTGTCCGGCACCGTACGACATCTTCTCTACCCCTCGACATTCCATTGAGAAGAAAAAAAAAACTCCGACTTCATTTATCTAGCACTGCTCGTCACGTCAGAAATTCGGATCACGTCTAGCATTATGCGAAAGCAATTTCTCTCGCTCTCACACGCCGACTAGCCCTGCCCAATGATGCTTGAAGCAACGTGTTGTTTATTGTCTATGCATGCGGAATCGGCAGACAAAGTGTACAAAATTTTGCAATAGGAAAATTTCCAAACTGTTATCACATGACACCGTGCCGCACCGCACCGCCATTGCCGTCCCCGTGTCGTAGCTGGCGGCTAAGGAAGCGGCTCAAATTCAACAGTGAATTTACGGTGTGTTGTTTAACCAATTTCGGCATTACATAAGACCTTTATCGAAAGTTGCACTGGCGGATAATGCAACGTGAAATGTGCGAAAGGCGCGAAATAAAAGTGGCACGTGATTTGGATGGGCTTCATAATGCGCTTTTGGGTATAGTTTCGGCTTGGTGAGTGTCACGCGCAACATTCGGAAATTAGCCGGTAGCTGTCATTGCCCTTCAAACCAATCAGTAGTTGAAGGGAATTTTCACTTTTTGGTGCAAGACTGTTTTGTTCAAAATTGAGATAAAAGACAGATGGATTTACAGCTTTTGAAAAATGTTGTTCACAAGCAAATAAAATATCAATGTAAAATCCATATCTCGCTGTTTAGAAGTTATTGGGAAAGTCCAAAAGTGTGGAAAATGGATGCCACATGAATTGAATGAAAGATAGATGAAAAACTGAAAAAAATGGGAAAGTTTGCTTCAAAGGCACGAGAGAAAATCTGTTTTTCGCCGATTCGTTACTGGCGAAGAGAAATTGATTTTTTTTCGAGAATCCTTAAACAAAACAAAACCATAACGATTTCGCAAGAAGACAATGTTCTCTGTTTGGTGGAATCAGAAATGTGTGGTGAAACAGCTAATAAGGAGTATATCGATAAGTAGTTAGCAACATACAAGCAGTTATTACTCTGAAATGGCTTAATTTTTTGCAGCGTGTTTTGCGGTGACATGTTTGTTTATATGTCAATAACAGCTGCGCAATCGATTGGTTTCGGTACGGTTTATCGTTTCAATGATGAGTCGAATTGATCCGGAAACGCGAAAGAAAATTCTGCACACTTGGTGCTCAGAAAGTGGTATCACGTACAACGAAATTGCAAAACGGGTGAAAGTGCTCCTCACCAGTGTCAAAAATATTATCGAGAAGTTCGGTAAGACGCTTTCCATGAAGGATTTGCCCCGATCCGGTAGAAAAACGGGTCCCAGCCAGCCCGACCGGGACTTAAAAGTGGTTGAGTACACCAGGAAAAACCCATCGGCGTCGACGCTCCCTGAAAACGTACAAGAAACAGAAGGTGCCGAAAGAGTCCCTGGTACAGCAAGTTCAGGCCAAAGCAAAAGCGCGAAAACTGTATAACCGGATTCTACAGAATAAAGGCGGATGCATCCTGATCGACGACGACACCTAAGCCAAGGAAGACTCTCGAGCGCTGCCCGGACCGCAATATTATACGAAATCGGTGTACCAGGACCTGGACGACGCTGACACCACGGTGGCGATGGAAAAGTTTGGGCAGAAGGTGTTGGTCGGGCAAGCAATTTGTACCTGTGGTTTACGGTCGTTGATTTTCTTCACGAAGAGCACAGTTAACGCCAAGGTGTACGAGGAAGAATGTTTGAAGAAGAAAATGCAGCCACTGTACAGAAAGCATAAGGCTCCTCCTCTCTTCTGGTCGGATTTGGCTTCAGCCCACTACGCCAACTCCGTTCTACAGTTCGTGGAAAAGGACATCAACCGACCGAACTGCCCTGATCTTCGGCCAATTGAAAGGTATTGGGCAATTGTCAAGCGGCACTTTCGGAAGGAAGGTACAGTGTCCCAAAACATGCAGGAGTTAAAAAAAAACTGGACAGCTGCCACCAGGGAAGTCACAAAAGTAACTGTGCAGAATTTAATGAAGAATGTCAAGTCCAAAGTGCGAGCGTTTCACAGAAACTAGGATTTTCTTCAATATAATCCGTGAAATTCATAAAAATGTAATTTTTCTACAATATATCGAAAACTGATGTCAAGATATGTTTTTTTCACTTTTTTATTCAATAATCAATGTTGCTAACTACTTTTCGATACACTCCTTAGTAAGTAAATGGATCATTGAATCCATAGTTTGTACTGGCGGAAGGTAATTTCGAAAAAAGGGTGATAACGCCGACTACGACGATGAGTGTCGAAATTTATTAATTGTAAGAGTTCGGAACAATCGAATACGTGATTGTAACAAATCGACTATGAAAACTGCTTTTGAGACATTCCTACGAACAGATAATAGATCCATGCCTATAAGTTTACAGCGATCATTGTAATTATGTAGATTTGCAGGGTCGTTCCATGGTAGATTGCGTAGAGCAAACTATTCTTAAGTATCTTATAAACGAGTGTTTGCGAGAGAAAGAAAGAACAGAGCATTTTGAGGCGTTTAATGCCATCCTGTTGATTTGACACCAATTGGCAAATGAATCAGGTCGTGATTGTAAAAATATAGTATCTTGTTGAGATTTAGCCTGGTGATATAGCTTGAAATCATCAACAAAGGACAGCTTACAGCATTTCAGTAAAAAAATTGAGATCATTAAGGTATAGTACAAACATGAACGGTCCCAAATGACTGCCCTGAGGTACTCCAGAGCTAACGGCGAAATGTATTAAAAATGTTTTAAAATTCCTTCTTTCAAAGTGCAGACAAATCTCCAACGTAATCCTCGTAGTTTTGGAGTTTTGTTAACTAAAGGAAAAATGTTCATCTATTCCAACCAATGTATTTCTTGACAATGAAATTGCTACTACTGTTCCTGAGTCATGTAAGTTGTTTGTAAAATTTTTCACTGGGGTTTTTTCGAGCAACTCTACATCGCCTAGCGAAGCGAATGTTGCAACTGCAAGTGTTCCATCTGATTTGTTTGATTTGGCCATTTTCACCGTTACACCTCACATGATTGAACAAGCGGCTAGAAAACTGAAGCGCTCTTTTTCACCTGGTCCGGATGGAATACCCGCCGTTGTTTTGTGTCGCTGCATATCCTCCATAGCTGGACCACTAAGTGTTATTTTCAACCGATCGTTCGAGCAAAGCAGTTACAACGAATTTGTTGACCTTAACGTCTAAATGTATTTCTAGTATGGAGGTAAAAGCACAAATGGATGTTATCTACACCGATCTAAAAGCAGCGTTTGACAAGATTGGTCATCGAATACTGTTGTGTAAATTATCTCGACTTGGTTTATCATCGCAACTCGTATCTTGGCTGAACTCATATCTTTCCGATAGACAACTGCGTGTAAAAATAAATAACGTTGCGTCGTCCTAATTCTCGAATAAATCAGGTGTTCCGGAAGGTAGCAACTTGGGACCCTTGCTATTTGTAGTAATTTTCAACGATGTTGCATTACTCTTGGGATCTGGTTGTAAATTAATCTACGCAGATGATTTAAAACTGTATCTCGCCGTTCGTAGTGTTGAGGATTGCCAACGACTGCAAGATTTGCTTACAAGGTTCGCAAATTTGTACAGGGAAAATAAACTCATTATCAATGTAACCAAATGCCAAGTTATCACATTTCATCGGATTCTACGTCCCATTATATTCGACTATAACATTGATGGAACAATTATATCTAGAGTGACTCAGGTGTGTGATCTTGGTGTACAACTGGATGCCAAATTGACGTTCGATGTCCAACGGTCGCTAGTTATTTCGAAAGCTTCCCGTCAGCTGGGATTCATCCCTAAAATTGCCGAAGACTTCAAAGATCCGCTTTGCTTGAAGGCATTAAATTGCTCACTCGTCCGCCCGATTCTGGAAAATGCTTCAGTAATCTGGTGTCCGTATCAAATATCGTGGAGCCTTAGACTTGAACGTGTTCAGAAACGCTTTGTTCGCATGGAATTACGACATTTGCCTTGGAGAGATCCTGAAAACTTGCCACCATACCCGGACAGATGCCAATTATTGAGAATCGATACTTTACAGCGTCGAAGAAAAATTCAACAAGCATTGACCATTGCGAAATTAATAAACGGGGAGATCGATGCTCCAGAATTGCGTAGCAAAATTAGTTTTCGAGTACCAAGCAGATCATTGCGATATACGACTCTACTTCAAAAAGGATTCCACAGGACTTTATTTGGAAGTAACGAACCTATAACTGCGTGCACACGAGCTTTTACTTCTGTTGAAACAATTTTTGAGTTTGATGAGCCTTCCCGTCGCTTCGCAGAAAGAATGAAACGAACTATATTATAAGGACCGTTTTTTTCTATGTGTTAATTTATTTCACTTGACGCATTGTAATTACTTTTAGTTTTGTGTTTGTTGTTTAAATGATAGTGGTTTTTGCGCCTGTCTGAGAATGCCATGAAATTTGTTCAACTCATATAGGCTTTTTCCCACTCTATCGGTTCATTTAGACATATGTCCGATGTACCCAATAAGAAATTAATAAATAAATAAAATAAATAAATAAATAAAATTCGATTCATTTGGTGATTGCAAAACCTTTCTATATAGGAAAATCAAAATGTTTACAACAATGTTCTAAATGGATTGACCACTCTTTCAAACCTCTAAACTTACTTCTTAAGACCGTAAGCAGAATTTTTCGTCGGAACGACCATGATTTTGTAAAACAAAAATTCAATACATAAATGGCGAATGCTCTAATGCTTCAGCAGTCGAGTTCAATCGCCGTAGATTTCAAGCTTTGATAGACCTATAGTAAGTTGAAGTTTTCCTAAGAGAAAAAATACTGATGTTAGGAAAGTGGCAGAAATACAATTGAACAAAACTACTAATTCGATGTTTGATTAGTTCCATCAACACTACAAGGTGTTTTATACTAACCTAGCGCAGCCATCGATTATTTAGGGATTTGTTCAGATATAACCGCATTTACCTTGAAGACACCTAAACATTTTCAGTTTACCATACGTTTCAATTCCAAATTATCATCACCTATTTAAATGTTGATTGAATAAAGTCGCTTCGGTTACAACAAGAGTCGTTTTTTCTCTACTGTCACTTGATACGGTATCTGTGAGAATAGAGCTCGAAAGGTCGTTCGATCCTGATGATTCAATTAGTTTTAGTGATGGAAAGATAATGTCAGAACATTGTATCGATCAATCGTTGTCAACAAAATGCCGTAACATTTAAGCCGGTTGCTTCAATAAAAACTATGATCATGTGAGCGCATGCAAATGCTTACCAGTTTGGAAGCATTGCACGAATTTCGATGCCTGAGTTGAATAAACGTATTAGGTCTTCTTGTTTAATTTACGTAATTTTTTTCTCACTCTTATTTAAGCTAACTCGATCCCTACCAATTTCCATCATTTTCCTACCATTGCTCGGATAACAAATTTTACATGCCAAACGGCATGCCTGCCTACGAAAGTACGCACACACGAAAAAAAAATGGCAAATTTTGTGACCGAATCACGTCACACTGAGTTGTAAGCTCCGCGTAATTTGTATTGTTGCATGTGCGGCAAAAGCAAGGCACACACAATCGACGCGCATTTCAAACTGTCAAAAACGGCGAGACGTGTCGAGTGTGCCAAGCAACGCATTTATCATATTATGCACTTTTAGCTGGAAATGTGTCGATCTGCTGTTACATTCCGCAGTAATCAAGCAATGGTTGCGCGTAATAAAGGAAAAAAAATAGTTACCCCCTTTTGTGTGCACGAAGTTTTCACCCGGCTGTCGTGTCCATATCAGTGGCGGACATGACTCCCAGAGAGAGGTACACAATGACTAGTTTCGTAAACTGGAAACCGTGTGCACTGTATAAACATCGTTTTGCGTTTGATATCTTGTTTTATTGTCCTTGCTTTCATGTGGCTGTATCGGGAGTCGTGTGTGGTCTTTTCTAGTAGTAACCATAAAGCAATAGTCAGGTTGTAGTTGTTATGGCGCGCTTTCAATCCGTAAATAAATGTCATCCCTGTGTTAATCAAAAACAGCAAAAAAGATGCACAATTCGACAGCACCTGTACTCTAAATTGTTATCCATTGTCCAATGTTTGACGAAATGCTTCACAGCAGCTGCAGACCCCGTTGGGCCTAACAGCAGGTACTTTTGCCCTGTGTTTGTAGTTGAGAAATTACTGGCACTTTTGATATTATAACGTGCTTCCAAATTATTTTCGTGTGCCTATTTAATAACAAGCATGGAAAATCAAGTTTCACTTTCCAATTTTAATGATTCGCTCGACTGTTACGGTATTCGATCCGGATTTGCCTCCAGCTAACCATGGACAATGTTGGTTCCTGCCGTCTATTTAGGGTTATTGATGTTATAACGGGTATGACCGTAGGACGGGGTATCATAACCGGATCCAGTTCCAATGAATGTGGTTCATACCATTTGAAAGTTTATTGTCTTTGTGGAACATAACATAATGTATGCAGTGAGACATACGAAGTATGATTGTTCTGATTTATAGCAGAAACGTGATGGTTGGAGAAAAATCTGTTTCAGTGAAAGTCTTCAGCCATCATGTATTTCTGCGTAGGAAACTGGCAGCAGATTTGAAGAGGCACATACCATACGAAGCGTGTCCTACATGTACTGTGAAACACATTCGAGCACATTCTATTAGCTAAAACGATCTTTCCGCCCGTTTCAGTTAGTCAGGAAAAATATTTTCCCATCTAATTTATGTATATCTACATTTCTGAAATTGAATGCTAATAGGATTTCGGAGTCATTCGAGATGAAACGTTCGTTCCAGAAAGAACAAAAAATAAGCTTGAGTTGATACTTAGAACGGGTGCCACTGTGGAATAAAAAAAACAAGTATCCATAGTCGGATAATGTCCAAATACACAGAGGACCCATCGAAAGAAGCGTATAAAAGCGTCTCAGACAAAAGGCTTCTTGTCCATAACCTCAATGTTTGTAATTAGATTTGTTCTTTGTACTACATTTGGTTCAAGTTGAGATAAAGACTGTCCCAGAAAGTATGGACGCAACAAAAAACCGCTGCCATTTCGCCATGGTTCAGAATCTGTCAATTTTTATGGCTGCGTCCTGTTGTTTACACTCTTCTCTAACCACTTGTGCAGTTGTTTATTCGAAATACGTGGACTTTCAGCAGAACAACGTCGAAAAATTGTGTACAAATGGTTCACAGAACGCGGACTGTCACTGAGAAAGATACCAAAAATGGAAGGAGTAAGTGAAAAAGCCGTGCGAAATGCAATCAAGAAGTTCGGTGAGGATAACACCTATGAGGATAAACCGAAAACGGGTCGAGAAAAAGGGCCTGCTAACCCTTAGTTGGATAAACGTATACTGAAGGCGTTCGAGCAAAAGAAGAAGGTTTCAGTTCGGGATGTGGCCAAAAAAGTGGGCAGTTCGAAGTCAAATGTTCTTCGTGCTAAAGAACGTTTGAATCATCGAACATATAAGAAGCAGAAACGACCAAAACGTAGTCCGAAACAAGAAGCATCGATCAGGCCGAGGGTTCGAAAGCTGTACAATACGATTCTTGCTGGAAATTTGAACTGCATAATCATGGACGACGAAACCTACGTGAAACTCGATTACAAATCTATGCCGGGACCATAATATTATACGGTGCGAGAAGGGCAAGTGTTAAACCAGTCCGAGACATCGATTGAAGTCGAAAAATTTGGTAAGAAAGCTATGGTCTGGCAAGCAATTTGTAGCTGCGGTAAGATTTCGAAACCCTTCATCACCACTGCTTCATTGAACAGCGAAATATACATCAAGGAATGTTTACAAAAACGACTTCTACCCATGATTTGAAGCCACAAGGATCCTGTTGTCTTCTGGCCAGATCTTGCATCTTGCCACTACTCGATATCAACGGTAGAATGGTATACTACCAAAAATGTCACTTTCGTCCCAAAAGACATGAATCCACCGAATTGCCCACAACTTCGACCAATTGAGGAATTTTGGGCATTAACGAAGGCACATCTTAGGAAACATGTCTTGGCAGCAGAAACCATTCAACAGTTCGAAAAAGTTTGTAAAAAAGTGTCAAAACTTGTCACCAAGCAGTCTGTACGGAATTTAATGAGAAACGTTCACAAGAAGGTGCGCCAGCTAGTCTACAATGGCTAAGTAGCAAATGTTGAGAATAATATTCTGTTGTTGTAGTATAATATTATTAGTATATCGAACAAAATTTGAATATCTAACACTTCTGAATTATTTACAGCGAAATCAAAGTGCGTTCATACTTTCTGGGACAGTCTTTAAACTGTGTGAGTAATAACTTTGCCGAACAAAGAAGAATTAGTATTAGATTGAAATAGAGCAAACAAATCCATTAAATCTGAATCAACCAGAATATGACGAAACACGTTTTCGTTTTACACACCAGTCAACCCATTGCACATCAGTGCAAACTAAAAAAGCCTCGGTATGACGAAGAAAACAACAATTTTAGTTTCATATTTGGATTCTATTTATCAATTTATTCTCCTTGAAGAGCAATACAAATGTTCCAACGGTGTTCCACTACATTTCTACACTACGTTCGATATGAAACCTAAGAACCGAAAAAAAGTCGCTGGGAGCTGAATCTGGCGAATATGATGGATACTGTGGAATTTCAATTCATGGAATGAAGCCATCGTTACACTTTTTCTTCCCATTTATTTGCGTTTTATTTCAATTTCGAGTCAGAAACGATCCCATAATGATGTGTACCATCCATTATTAGACGTTTTAGCCATTCTAAGGTAATCAAAAAAATTCCATTCGTTTCTCAAAATACAGAGACCATAATATTGTCGATATTTGAGTTTCTGGACGCTTTGACCGGTTTTCGCCAGCGGTTGACTACCGATTTCATTTAGGTTTATAAACAATTGTTTCATCTATTGTAACTTATGGATTTTCACCTTATTCATGCAAAGTTGTGAATACACTTTTTTATATCTTCACGACGTCAAGAAATGTAACATCAATTTTGAGTTTTCCAAAGCGATAGAATGAACTTATGAGATATTTTCCAGAACAACAGCCTCATTTGGTGCATCACCGATGTCTGTACGACCAGCATACCAGCCAAAAAAGCTTACTCGCTTGGAGCAGAGCCTAGATGATGGTCATAAAGCCCTTCCATGCATCCAGTATTTTTTTCATTAAAAAACAGTGTTTTAGTAAGACATACTTTCTCTATTGTTTCTAATTTTGCCTCCCATGCAGCCCACCTGGGTTCGATTCCCAACCCCGCACATATGGTCAGAAAGCTTATCGACCTTAAAGCTAAAACCTCTATAATGGAAACAAAGTAAAAGTATCATCATTGAATGCACTATAACTATCACACTAATAAACCGAATGTCATGAAATTTTGGCAGATGACATCTGAATGTTAGAGGCAGTTTTAATTGGTGACGCCATCTATTTGTGAGATCGAGAAATTATATACGGATGTGCTATGTTCCATCGCTTGTTATAAAGGGTGAGTTTTTGCTGGTATCTTTTTGGCAACACTGTTTTTGACAAATCACGCGTGAATCGTGTCTTGTGCGACTGTCAAACTTGTTCAGTTTGGTCTAGATTTTAATCATGAATCGACATACGAACGAACAACGCTTGGAAATGATTGAATTTGATCAAAATTCATGCTCGGTTAAGAGATTAGGAGATCCAAAATTGCCGCATCTGAAGTGAAGACTAGACAGAAGCATTACAAAAGCTACCAAAAGTTACTGTTTGGTGTAGATTATGGACCGTTGACGTCATCGGGCCGAACTTCTTCAAAGATGACGATGGGCGGAACGATACCGTGAATGGCGAGCGCTACGGTATGACGTTTTTGCCTTTCTCATATAGAAAGGTGACGTTTTTGCCTTTCTCATATAGAAATGCTATTCAATCACTGCTAAATCGGACTTTTCAACAGAGGCCCGAAAGGGCCGAATGTCATACACCATTTGATTCAGCTCGACGAACTGAACAAATGTGTGTGTGTATGTGTGTGTGTGTGTGTGTGTGTGTGTGTGTGTGTGTGTGTGTGTGTATGTGTATGTGTGTGTGTGACAATTATTGTCACCCACTTTTCTCGTAGATTTTTTTTTTTTTTTCCATAAATACGTTTATTTCTTAAGGCAGTTTACATAAGTTTTTCTTCGCCGTAGCATCACTTTTACATAATATTCTTATCCTAATTTAATTCTAACATAGTCACAACGTTTTGCATTTATTAAAACATATTCTCTTATTACTTAAATATCATCTTAGGTAACTCGTCATTAATTATGAAATCTACTCGGAAATATTATTTGAACCAAACGATTAACTTCTATAAATTATAAAATAAGCTGTTATTTTCAGACATTTTGTTAATAATTTCATAAACTGTTTCGAGTTTGTTTGTATCATTACATTATTTTTATTCTAATTTAGCTATTGGTTGAACTCATGGACGCAGCTGGGATCAGAACTAAGTCTTGAAAGGGGCCTTTATTAAATAGAAACTCCAGTTTTCTTTATGAAATGATAAATAAGTTTCATGTATGAAAGGTCACGACAAGCAAGAATGTCTCGAACTGGGATATTGGATAGTCTACCTTGGGTACGCAAAGAATTTATTAGTTGAGATCTGACATCACGATACTCCACGCATGTCCAAACGACATGATCAATATCTCGATAACCTTCGCCACAAGCACAATGATTAGTCTCGGAGAGCCCAATTCGAAGGAGATGTGCATCTAACGTGTAGTGATTGGACATGAGTCTAGACATCACACGAATGAAATCTCTACTCACATCCAGTCCCCTGAACCATGCCTTTGTCGATATTTTCGGAATAATTGAGTGCATCCACCGACCCAGATCATCTTTATCCCAAGAAGCTTGCCAGCTGGCAAGTGTTCTTTGGCGAGACGAGCTATAGAATTCGTTGAAAGCAATTGGTCTCTCATAAATTTCACCCTCAATAGCACCACGTTTGGCTAAAATATCGGCTCTTTCATTGCCAGGAATGGAGCAATGAGCCGGGACCCAGACTATAGTGATTAGATAATTATTGTTCAATATGTCGTTCAGGCACTGTTTTATTTTGCCCAGGAAAAACGGTTCAGTCTTGGAAAAACGGTTCAGTCTTCAGCGAATGGCTTCAATTGCACTCAGACTATCTGTGAAGAGGAAATAATGGTTTGGAATTAATGTGACGATTACACTCAAACTATAATGAACTGCTGCTAGCTCTGCTATATAAACAGATGCAGGTTCTTGAAGCCTAAATGAGGCCGAAACATTATTGTTGAACATACCAAACCCTGTCGCTTCTTCAATTCGCGATCCGTCCGTGTAAAACATTTTCTCAGAGTCAATATGCCTGAACTTACTTGAAAATATTTTTGGGATTTCCGTCGAACGTAGATGATCCGGGATTCCACGCACTTCGCGCTGCATGGATGTATCGAAAAATAAAGTTGAGTCAGGGACATTTAGGAGGCTGACACGGATAGGAATATATCTTGAAGGGTTGATTTCCTGTGACATATGGTTAAAATATACTGTCATGAATTTTGTTTGAGATCGAAGCTCGACTAGTCGTTCGAAATTATTAATTACCATGGGATTCAGCACCTCACATCTTATTAGCAGGCGTGATGAAAGCTCCCAAAATCGATCTTTTAATGGAAGAACTCCCGCCAGAACTTCAAGACTCATTGTATGTGTCGAATGCATGCACCCTAAAGCAATTCGCAAACAACGATACTGAATTCGCTCCAGTTTGATAATATGAGAGTTTGCAGCGGAACGAAAGCAAACGCATCCATATTCCATCACTGAAAGTATCGTTGTCTGATACAATTTTATTAGATCTTCCGGATGAGCACCCCACCAAGATCCTGTTATTGTTCGAAGAAAATTTACTCTTTGTTGGCATTTTGTTATCAGAAACCTAATGTGTCCTCCCCACGTGCATTTGGAATCGAACCACACCCCGAGGTATTTAAAAGTTAAAACCTGTTGGATCATTCTTCCCATCATATGGAGCTGAAGCTGCGCGGGATCATGCTTTCTTGAAAAGACGACTAACTCTGTTTTCTCCGCAGAGAATTCGATACCAAGATGAACAGCCCAATCGGACAAGTTATCTAAGGTATCTTGCAATGGTTTATGCAGGTCAATAGCTTTGGGTCCAGTAACTGAAACCACGCCATCATCTGCCAATTGTCTTAGTGTACATGGGGTTACTAGACAGCTGTCAATGTCATTTACGTAAAAATTATAGAGGAGCGGACTGAGGCATGAGCCTTGCGGGAGACCCATGTAACTATTTCTGAGTGTTGCCAAATCGCCATGTGAAAAATGCATGTGTTTCTCTGACAAAAGGTTGTGCAAATAATTATTTATAACCGCTGGGAGTCCATTTTGGTGAAGCTTGTCTGAAAGAACATCAATGGAAACTGAATCAAATGCTCCTTTAATGTCTAAAAATACAGATGCCATTTGTTGCTTTTGAGCGAAGGCAATTTGGATGTCAGACGAAAGTAATGCAAGGCAATCATTCGTCCCTTTATTTCTACGGAAGCCAAACTGAGTATCTGACAACAAACCGTTCGTCTCGACCCAAGTGTCGAGACGTCGTAGAATAATTTTTTCGAACAATTTTCTGATGCAGGACAACATCGCAATGGGTCTATATGAGTTGTGATTGGAAGCTGGTTTCCCCGGTTTTTGAATGGCGATAACTTTCACTTGTCTCCAGTCAGGTGGAACAATATTTTGCTCAAGAAACTTGTTGAACAATTCCAACAAACGTCTTTTTGCGAGGTTGGGCAGATTCTTCACCAAGTTGAATTTAATTCTGTCCAACCCTGGAGCGTTATTGTTACAAGACAAGAGTGCTATAGAAAATTCCATCATTGAAAATGGGTTATTAATAAAACCATTATTTGGAGGAGATTCCCGTATAATGCTCTGCGTAGGAACAGAATCTGGGCAAACTTTCCTAGCAAAGTCAAATATCCATCGGTTCGAGTATTCATCACTCTCATTGCCCACGGTACGATTCCTCATTCGTCTGGCCGTGTTCCAAAGAGTGCTCATTGAGGTATCTCTTGACAAACCTTCGACAAAATGTCTCCAATAGCTACATTTTTTGGCTCGAAGTATGCTCTTGTACTTGGTTTCTAAAACCATAAGTTTTTCAAAATTCTGAGGAGTTCCTCCTCCCCGTTTTAGAAACGTCTTGCAAGCATTTTGTTTTGCGAGTTTAGCCTCTGAGCACTCTTTGTCCCACCAGGGGTTGGGAGGCCTTCTGTTAGTCGTTGGCCCAGGAAAGCGTTTAGTTTGGGATTGTTCTGCTGCCTCCAGAATCGAACAAATGAGGAAGTCATATTCTTCAAGTGGAGGGAGCTCTTCCATTGAATTCAAAATACTAGAGATACTACTTTGGTATTTAATCCAGTCGATATTTTTTGTCAAATCATATGGAATACTAGCGGAAGTAGCAATGCAATTGCTACTGCTAATTGAGATGATGATTGGTAAATGATCGCTACCGTGTAAATCAGGCAGTATTTTCCAGGTGCAATCTAGTCGAATTGATGTTGAGCAAAGAGATAGATCTAATGCACTTGGGCGTGCCGGAGGTCTTGGGATCCGTGTCATGCTACCCATATTTAATACCGTCATGCTAAAATTGTCACAAATGTTTTGTATTAAAGATGATCTGCTATCATTGTAAACGGAACCCCACATAATACCGTGCGAATTTAAATCCCCCAGAATCAATCGTGGTGCAGGAAGGGCTTCAACCATTTCATTAAGCTGTTGCTGTCCAACTTGTGCTTTTGGAGGAATATAAACCGAAGCTATGCAAATATCTTTGCCTTTAATGTTTATTTGGCAAGCAACAACTTCTATACTAGAAGTTGAAGGGATGTTTAATCTATAAAAGGAATAGCATTTCTTAATTCCCAAAAGCACTCCACCATACGGAGAGTCTCTATCGAGACGTATAATGTTAAAATCATTAAAATTTAAAGCTATGTTTGAAGTAAGCCATGTTTCGCATAAAGCAAATACATCACATTTTTGACTATGCAATAATATTTTAAATGAATCAAGTTTTGGCATGATGCTTCGACAATTCCACTGCAGGACAGTGATTGTATCATTTGCGACGGGTGATAAATTATCCATCAAAAGATACAAAACCTGAGACAATTGGCCATTGAGCTGATAACTGCTTCAAAAAGGTTCTAGCTATTGGAAGGAATGCCATTATGAGGGTCTTTAAGGGTTCAGATATATTGAATGCTGAGAAAATCCATTCAACAATTTCCGAAAACTTCAGTAATCCTGTTGGTGGCTGTGAAATGGAGCCCACTGGATTATTATCTTTTTCTGTACTAGATCCTGGATTGGTTTGTGAATTTGACAAACCAGGAGGCACAGTCTTTGGTTTTGACTTTTTTTGTTTAACACGGGGATCTTTTTTTGAAGATGAAATTTTAGGTGTCTTTTTTGGTAATTTGGAGGAAGACTTCTTTCTCTTAACTGACCCTTGGGTAGTGATAAACGAATTACCTTCACTATTTTCGTCAGAGTCAGAGTCCTCTGGTTCCTCTAGATTTGAAAACCCGTTTTCGGTTTCCAAAGGGGGGACATCAATGACCGTTTTAAGCATTTCTGCATATGTGCGCTTAGACCGTGCTTTTAAAGAAAGCTTAATTTTGTCTTTGTGCACTTTAAATGCAGTGCATACTGAAATATCATCATGAGGACTATTCCCACAATAAATACATTTTTCAATTTCCTTGTTGCAATCATTATCTTTATGAGGCCCTTCACACTTAATACATTTTGGTTTATTACTACAGTAAGTAGCTGTGTGGCCGAATTTTTTGCAGTTCGTACAATTCATTACATTTGGAACAAAAAGCCGAACAGGGAGGCGAATTTTATCGACATAGACATGGGACGGCAACGCAGACCCGGCAAATGTCACTCGAAACGAGTCTGATGGGCGATAAACTTTTTTTTCCTCTTCATGAACTACTGAGTACAGTTGTTTGCACTCCAGTATTTTCACACCCTCAAGCATAGAGTTCTTGAAACGACCAACACCATGCTTGAGTAAATCATCTACCGAAAGACTCGCTTCGGTAACAACACCGTCAATTTCGACATCTTTGGAGGGTATGTAAACTTTATACTCTTTATTGAAATGTTCCGAAGAGACAATATCATTCGCGTGTTTCAAATTATTTACCACAACACGAATTTTATCGTTATTTACTTTTATGATCTCTTTGATTGAAGAGTATCGTGATGTCAAACCTTTATTAATTTGAAAAATGTTTAATGGCTTTGATATACGTCTAAAAAAGACTATTCAAGGCCCAGAAGAGCTCTCCTGATATTTTTTCGTTCGTGGGGGCATCAGATTCATGCTAGGATTTACGTTCATGGATTCATCCATCACATTAAAATTTTTAATCAAACTTTAAAGTAAAAAATGAAACCAACACTACACAGTTCTCAATCAAAAGGAAAAGAAAAAACTTCTACCTTGAAATTGTTGTCTATCTCCGTTGCACTGCCGTGTAGATCCTCGTTGCTCTAGATGTTCTTGTTGGATGCTGATTGTTGGATGTGATGCTACTGCAACCTGACATCCAGCACCACTCGATTTCCGATTTACTTTTGTCTTCGCCAGCTGCAACCAGCGCAGGTCACCGGTGTATACCTGCGTGTTGTATGGCAGTGGAAAGACCGAGTTGTCTTGTCTCCTTCTCCCTTGTGCTCCGTACCGATATGCTTCTGCACCGAAGTGCCTTCGCACCGGTGTGCCTTTGCACTCTCCTGCTTCTATGTGCCTTTGCACTCTTCCTCTTCGATGTGCCTTTGCACTCTCCTGCTCAGCACTTGTGGCTGTATATTGTGGCCTGGGTAGAGCTTGGGAAACGTCCTTTGTTGTTTCCTTCACCAGCTTGGCCCAGCACTAGGGCTCTCTTATGCAGCACGACTATACGTTTTAACGGCTGCTGCGAACAGGTTTCTACCTGTAGTTCAACCGTTGTCGTATTTAACGCGTGTAAACCAACCAGCGTTATTAAACTGTACGCTTCTATACACAACCTTCTCGGTTGAACGGCTATTACTGAATGACTTTTCTCGTAGATGGCTGAACCGATTTTCACAAACCTAAATTCAAATGAAAGGCCTTACGGTCCCATACAAAATTCCTGAATTTCATTTGGATCCGACTTCCGGTTCCAGAATTACAGGGTAATATGCATCAAATATGTGGAAGTAATGTCACTCACTTTTCTCGGAACTGGCTGAACCGATTTTCACAAACTTAGATTCAAATGAAAGGTGGTAAGATATTATAAGAATATCCCAATTTTAATTCGGCTTAAAACCTGCTTCCGGAGGTTGCGTGCTTAGTATAAAAATGTCAGCTTCAAGATTTTTTTTTCATAAGCTACCTCTTTATATTAGCTAATTAATTTCTCTACCTTGCAGACCATGAGACACTGTAACCAATCAAACCATTGATAGTCCCATGATTGATATATTGAATTTTATCCAAGTCCGACCACCGCTACATTTTTTCTCCAAAATTCAAATATTCATACAGAATCGTAAATACATTTGTAGGTCATATTAGTGTATGGTTGAATGAACCGAATGTCACTATGCCGATATCCAGCTTTTGATTCCGGAAGTACCGACAATAACAATCAAATGTGATAAAATGGAGCTCACTTCACTTTCTCACATATGATTGAATAGATTTTCACAAACTTAAATTCAAATGTAGTATATCAGTGTAGTAGTATTATGAAACAGAAATCTTCAAAACTATTTTCTAAACTTTTTTAAATTGTAGTATTTCGAAAAATTTGGACTGTAATATACAAGAGAAAATGAAAATGAGAAAGGCATCATTACACCACTAGGTGGAATTAAACATGTTTTTTTGCCCAAAATGGAGGAGTTGGACATGCCTGACATGTGGTTTCAGCAAGACGGTGCCACATCCCACACGGCACCCAAAACAATGACCAAATTGAGAGCCGCTTTCGATGAACAGTTTATCTCACGTTTTGGGCCCATCAATTGGCCGCCTAGATCGTGTGATTTAACACCTTTGGACTATTTCTTGTGGGGTCATGTTTACAAAGATAAACCAGCAACGATTGACACACTAGAAGCCAATATTGAAGCACTTATTCGTAAAATACGTGAAAGCATTTATTCGTGAAGATACCGAAAATCAAATCCTATACCTCTTAAAAAACCACTTTTTAGAATCACACATCTTCCGCGTAATTTGTTAATTAAATTTTTTTTGCTTATTCTTTTAGGAACTGAAGCGCAACCCCATCGGTGCAAACAACTCATATTCGGAAGAAGTCAAGTCATGTGAGTAAGCCGCGGCTTCCCCGTGGAGCACTAATTTTTATTTATTTCTCTTATTTTTTTACTAGGAATTGGTTCAAGTTAACTGAAGCGGAAATTATCGTCTTGTTCAAAAGCGACGAATTAATCCAGACTAAATTATCAACTCGATGAAGCAATGAATAGAATATCTACAGTGTATGATTGCTTAAGCTCGATTTTTGCCCTACCCATTGTATGACCCCAAATCGCAAGAAACATTTACAATTCCTACACATTTATCGACTTTATATTGTCTCTTTAAAAAAAATTCTATCCGCTCAATGTTCTCGAAGTCGGCGAAACCGATTTCAACAAACATCGACTACGAAGCAACATCAACGAGCATCGACATTTGGAAGCTACTATCGAGTTGTGAATCAATTTCGAACATCAAAAAGCTGTCACTTTCGGTTCCGGAGATATAATGGTATTACAGACGTAAATAACAAAACGAAGTTTTTTTCTCATTCCGCCTAATTTTCTCGGAGATGGCTTAACCGATTTCAAAAAGTTTAGCATAATTGGAAAGCTACTATTGGATCATTGATCAAGTTCGAAGATATAATGGCATAAGTGGCATAAACGACTAACTGCACTTTTATTATCGGCTTGAGCTTCTCGAAGATAATCAACGAAATTCGATAAACTTAGGCTTACTTAAACGCTGAAATGGCTTCTTTTTGAAGATTTATGTTAAACATTCCCGGTTACGGAGACATAATCTTATACTTGACTTAACCGACAAAACGTAGCGATTTTCAGTGTACCAAAATTCCTCGACGATGTTTGAATCGAGTTCGAAATTCTTAGACACGTTAGAAAGCTATCTATTCGGTTATTTGATAAGCTCACAACATGGTCGTTTTAAAAATAGTTGTTGCCTATGTAATGTTCAATTTCAACAAGCATCGACTCGTTTGGAAGTTACTATCGAGTTGTGAATCAAGTTCGAAGATAAAAAAGCTGTCACGTTCGGCTCCGGAGATATAAAGGGTATTAGAGACGTGAATAATAAGACGATTTTTTTTATTCCGCTCAGTTTTCTCGGGGATGGCTTAACCGATTTAAACAATTTCGGGCTTGTTCGAGACTAATATTGATTTCTGGATCATGTTCGAAGATCATATGGCTAACTCTTTCAGTTCCGGAGATATGATCGTAGAAATGACTTAACCACCAAATAGTAATTTTCTCTATCCTTCCATTTTTTTAGAAAGTGACCACTGATCAAGTTTAAATGCATTGTTGCTGATACTTATAGTTTTAAACCACAAAACGACCAACAACTTATGGTTTCGGAATATTTGCCGAATAAGCGACGTAACAAAGCTGAAAGACGCTTATGTGAGCTACCCGAATCAATTTATGTAAAAAATAAGTTCAATTTCTTGTCAAATTATCCCAATGAAAAAAGTGTGAGACGAAGTTTTTCGAAAGTTTTCTTCTTCAGTGCACTTAAAAAATGTATACTTGATGAGTGCCGTTAACCGGAAATTAATTTTGGGCCTCAAATTCGACGTGGTTTGGTTAAAACATCGCAAAATCGTTGAAATTGCCTAAATCGACCTTGTGCAGCAATCTCTAACATTTCGGTCAGAGTAATAATATCGATTAGCAGGATCACAGCGTAACAAAATTATGGGTTGCAAGCTGTACTTGACGGTATTTAAGGGCAAACCCAGGGCTTTCGGATTATGATATTGCCAACAAATTCAATGCCAACTAAAGCACCGTCCGAAGAATTTCGTTGTTTTTCGGGTCAGTAAACAAGGACACTCAAGCCCAATCTAGTAGCCAAAAGACATATCCAGAAGTTGTACAATGAGGTTCGGTTCTCACAAAACGCAAAGAATACATCCTCCTGAACGATAAATGTACGTATGTGAAAATGAATTATGGGCAGCATCATGGACAAAAACGACTATCGAGGCAATGTTCATAGCAAGTTCAAATTCATTTCCGCAGTTAAATTCACAAGAAAGCTTATGGCAAGGGAGTTGCAGCTGCGGAAGAAAGACAAATTTTTGTAATAAACTAGACTATGGATTTTCTAATGTACAAACAAGAGTGCCTGAAAGTGTACGTACATTGAAGTTTTCACTGGACTTGTAAAATTTTGGCAAGATTTGGCAAACAGTCACTGCATCGGAAAAGTGCTACAATGGTATCGAGACAACTGGGAATAATTTGGTCTGATAGAAGGAGAGTGGAAAGGTGAATCGTTATGGAGATGGTGGAACAAAATGGTCACTGACGTTAGCTAACAGGATGTCCAAAATATGATGAGTGGTATATCAAGGGAAGCTCGCGATTTCATGAAAACCAAATCGGAATAATTTTTTCGCTGTTTATCTTCAAATGAGCTCTAAACAGTATTGCGAACGACTAAAACGCTTATTAGCAATTATATAGTCGCCAATTGTGGCTTCAGACAGTGCTTATTGGTTATCTGCGTAACATTTTGGATCTGCAACGAAACTATCAGCAAACCTGCAGCAGACAACAATGCAGGAGTCCATTGAGTTAAATTACTATCCCACACAAAACAAAATAAACATCTGGTCTGATGAAATCAGGTTGCCACTCATAAAAGATTATTTTGACAACCGACTCAAGAGGGGTAATTCACTGGAACTTCCTGATAAGTCACAATGCCGACTGTCGGAACGAAATCTGATTACACTGAGCTGCTGTAAATTCGCAAAAACGAACATCATAATTGATTAACCTCGTTTGCGCAGACAAACAGGGCTAAGCGTTTCGTTAAATGCCATGGGAATCCGGCCCCAGGTTGATGAGCAGGTCAAACTCGGTTATCATTCGTTAATCCTATAATACCTTCGCCGGACGGCAGAGCAAGTGCGTGTGAACGGCAGAGTGCTGAGGGAATTTTCACCAACGTCAGGTTTAAACTAGTTATAAAAGTTTGTTAATTAAATTGTGCGAATGAAGCACTTATTCAAACTACTCTTTTGGCACAACTAAACAATCTCCCCATCTTTGCCGGTAAATAATTACCGGCCACATATCTTACCCCGTTTGAAACTTCTCCGGTAGAAATTTCTCCTAGACCTTCTACTACTAGGCGTTGATCTAACACTCTTCTTATGTTGGTTCAGTTTGGCGAAAGTCACTGAACTCATCAGCCCTTGAGCAACTTGAGTAGTTAGCTAGGCGTTTGCTGTTATTCCAGTTCCATCCATCGGACCTGAAACCAGATCATCAAGTTAAGCAACTATTGCTGCTTACTTGCTGTTGATGATCAACATTTTGTAATCATGACCGGTTCATCAGGGTAAACTTGACTTTCGAAAACATTTATTCCTCGATAACATGACCGGAGACTCACTCGAACCGATGATGGTGGTATCCGTTGTGTCGTCAGTCAACTTGACCGAACTGAAACAAAAGGCAGGGAAAATCATGACTAGCCACTTAGCAACGAGTTTTCAATTTTATTTCTCCTTTCTAAGTAGGTAGCCATAAGTCTGTTCGAAAGGGCAAACAAATACCTCACTTCAAGCTTGCAAATGTTTAACTATCGTGTCGAATCAAATTGACTCTGCCGACTGACTGACTGACTGACTAGTCGTGCCATCGCATTGTGGCGTAAGACAAACTAAGAAAATTCTCTCTGCTCCACCACGGATGAGCTATTTCCAGGCAGATTGATTTGCATTTCAATTCCACGATGTTAAGTGGTGTGCAAACCCGAAGGAGGGGGCTCTATTCTTTCGTTTTAAATCTTCAATCTTTAGTATCTTAATTGTCCAGGTCCGACGGAGAGACACGCTGTTGTCACATAAACGGGAGGGCAATGCAATACAATACAAATTGGCTTGAAACCACTTACCTTGCTATC